>NC_058379.1:41126183-41440058 GCF_018350175.1 Felis catus
ATGTTTACAAGGCATTTTTGTTAATTCTTTAATTTTACCTTATATTTTGTTAGATTTCTTATAAAGAACATAAAGCAGTGTCATAGACACAGCCTTTACATAACAGGTTCCTGTTTTACAGTTTACTAATCATGTGGCACTGTGTTTGTCATTTAAATTTTCTCAAGTTTCTCTTTACTCACTTCCTCTACCTTTATTATAACTTCTTCATATATATTAAGCACCCAACAAATGACAATTTTTGTATATTCTGCGATTAGATTTTTAAAATCTAAGTGTCTTTGCTTTTTAATGAAAAAAATTCATGTACTTACATGTTATTCAAGATCTCATTTTTAATCACTTTATTTTACAACATGTAAGTACCAATTTTTTATGTTTTATGCTGATTTTACTTGCTCTTATCTCTTATCAAATACTGTGATGCAAAACACTGTGAGGGAAAATTACTTAGAAGACAAACACTCTGCTTTTCATTGTGCTAGTAGGAGACAATTTTTGTGGTGATGGTCTAGTTCAAAATTGCTTTTTCTCTGTGAATCTCTCAAAGCTCTGTTTGTTCTATCTGATCAGCTAACTATGGCCAGCTGATTAAGGAGGCAATATCTCTCTCCTAGGAGTTTGAGAGTCTGAGTCATGTTTTTTGGGTTTTTGTTTTGTTTTGAAGTAGGCTCCATGCCCAATGTGGGGCTCCAACTCACGACCCTGAGGTCAAGCATTGCATGCTCTACTGACTGAGCCAGCCAGGTACCTCCCTGAGTCATGTTAAAAAATGCAAACTGAGGTCTGGGTGCAAGGAACTCAAGGATGCTGAATGTCAGAGTCATCCTTGATTTTGTCTTGGCTGTTTCCAATCTCCTCTGAATCCGTGATTTCTTCCAATTTCCTTCCAGTATATTCTTGTTTGTTTAAAGTGGTCATGGCTGATTACTATTGGTTACAACCAAAAGTATCTTATATCAATAATATTAAATTATCTTATTTCATTTTTTAAACTGTTTAATGAGTTCTTACTGCTGAATCATTAGTCTGCAGGTGGAGTGTATTTTTGAAGATATTTAACAAGAAGGGTATGTAACATATTTTTGAAATCCTTGCATTATCTGTTAACTTTACATATTTGACAGCCCAACAAGGGCACAACAATCTTGAATTAAATGCTTTTTTCCCAAAGATCTAGATAATGCTTTATGCTGTTATACTGACATTAAGATGCCCATGTAAACTGAAAACTGTCAGTACCACACCTGTGCATTTTTAAAGTTCCACAGGTAATTCTTTCTGGCTTGGGAACCACTGCCATAAACTGTAGTGCTAGAGTGATATGAGTTGAGACTTTTTATGTTGCTTCATTGGCCCTGACTGACCTGTTTTTTCTGATGTTTTTCTTTTAAGTTTATTTATCTTTATTTTTGAGAGAGATAGAGAGCAGAAGCAGGGGAGGGGCAGAGAGAGCAGGAGACACAGAATCCGAAACAGGCTTTAGGCTCCGGGCTGTCAGTGCACAGCCTGACATGGGGATCAAATCTACAAACCATGATATCATGACCTGAGCTGAAGTCGGACGCTTAACTGACTGAGCCAACCAGGTGCCCCTCTGATTTTAAAAATCAGTTTATTTAGATGTTCACTTATTGTCTACAGAGACGATTTTTGCACACATTCACTGCCACCATACACAGAAGTATGACTCTTTGTATCATGTACAATTTTAGTTTTCTGTATGATGTTTTGACATCTTAAAAAACCTTTCTGGCTTGGTAAAGACTTCCCCCTATGGAGCTAGACAATTCTTAGATAGCAAAAGGCCCAGCATGCTTTGATATGCAAACTAACCAACCCAGAGTCAAACCTCTTCTATCTAGTCTGTGCACCCCAGGAAGCAGTATTCCTTTGCCTTAATCATTTCAGGGCCAGGTACCAGGCAACCAGCTAGAGACCATACCTATAGCCCAAAGCCCACTTAAATTACTCAAACTAGTCAACTCTAAGCTATTTTCACCCTGTCATGCCTTGCCTTTCCTGTGGAAAGCCTCATCAAGGCTGCAGCCTAAGCATTTTCCTTGCTCTTGTCTTCTGCCTCCTCACCACCCTTATGTTTTTTCCGTTTTTTTCCATGGCCTTAAGTGGTGTTGTATGCCTCCTGTCTCTAGGACCTGTGAGTATAATACACTTTGTTTTCTCAAGCCTCTCCTGTGTCTCCTCTTATATACCTGCACCTGACTGACCATCTCATAAAAGAACACAAGACAACCTTCTTCCCACCATCTTTTCCAACTATTATTTTAAATATTGCTAGTGGCTGAAGTATTAATCTCAGTCTGAACACTATCCAAGTTCCTCAACAGGAGAATAAAGAAATAAACTACAGTATATTTACACAATGGACTACTATCCTGGCATGAAAAGGAACAACTATATACACAGTGTTGCATGAACAAAGCCAGACACACAAAAAAGTATGCACTGTATGATTCCATTTATATAAGGTATGAAAACAGATGTGCAGTTTTAAGTCAAGGTACTTGTTACCTTTCGAGAGGGGGTTAGGCGGTGACTGGAGTGCACGAGAGACTTTCTGTGATGTGACAATGTTTTATTCCTTAATACAGGGGCAGTGCTCATTTTGTGAAAATCTATCAAGCTGTGTTTATCAAGTGTGCACTTTTCTATATGTATATTATACTTTAATAAAAGTTAACAAGAAAACATGGTATATAGATACAAGAGAATATTACTCAGCTTAAAAAGAAAGGAAATTCTGACACATGCTACAACATGGATGCACCTGGGAGCCATTAAGCTAAGTAAATAAGCCAGGCACGAAAGGACAAGTACTGTATGATTCCACTTTTATGAGGCCTTACAGTAGTCAGATTCACAGACAGAAACCCTGGTAGTTGCCATGCACATGGGGGAAGGGAAAGTGAGACATTGCTGTTGAAATACACAGAGTTTCAGTTTTGCAAAATAAAAAGATTTCTGGAAATTGGTTGCACAGCAATGTGAATGTACTTAACACTACTGAACCACACAATAATGGTCAAGATGGTATTATATAATCTGTATTCTACCATAATTTACTGTATTTTTTAAAGCTAATAATGACAGAACACTACTTTCTTGCTGCAAAAATAGATACCCAAGCATATTAGAACTATATAAAAGTAAGAGCAAACAGGCTCTAAGACAACAGCCGATAGGGGACTCCAGTAAAGTGTACACACTTCAAAGTACAGATGTAGAGGCAATTATATCAGCTGCCTAGAAACAAGGGGACAGGCCTGCAGAAGGGAAAATGGGGGAGGAAGGTCACATGTCATACATTCTCAAGTTCTTAATTGCAATCGAGATAGTTACCAATTTTTTTTTTTTAATTTTTTTTTTCAACGTTTTTTATTTATTTTTGGGACAGAGAGAGACAGAGCATGAACAGGGGAGGGGCAGAGAGAGAGGGAGACACAGAATCGGAAACAGGCTCCAGGCTCCGAGCCATCAGCCCAGAGCCTGACGCGGGGCTCAAACTCACGGACCGCGAGATCGTGACCTGGCTGAAGTTCGACGCTTAACCGACTGCGCCACCCAGGCGCCCCTACCAATTTTAATATAAAAAGAAGTATGATGATTAGATGAAATACTAATTTCTTCAATAAGGACAGTATTTTCTTGATTTCAAAACAAGAGGAATGAACATGAAGGAAAACCTACCTTCTATGTAATTCAAAACTACCTGATAAAAGATAGTTGAAAGTACTAGACAAAAACATTATATTCAGATTTTTACTGGTTCGCTTTTCATGTCAGAGTATTAGTACACAAGCCTCAAAGGATCGAAATCAAATGAGAAATTTTTAAGTACTTATTCAACCTACCTATTTGTTCCCCTAAGACCAGGCATTGTTTTGGTATTGGAGCTCCAAATACCATTCCCCGAAGTTTATCCATTGGAGGAGCTTTATTCTGAAGGCCCCCAAACTTTCCGTTACTTCGAATGCGATCTCCATCTCTGGTGAGCAGTGTAGGGCAGTGTGTAATTTTAACAACCTATTGTAAGCAAATGAATATTAATTAGTGAGCCTATAAAATGTATCTCGATTGTTCTAATAAAGAGGAAATCACTTAAGGGTTCTGAGATTAGAAATGACATGATCACGCTAGTATTTTCACAAAATAAGTTAGTGAAGTATAAGATGAACTGGGGTAAAAACCCAGAGGCACTGAGATGAATTCGGTTACTTCTCAAGTGTCAGCCTAAGCTGGAATAGTGACACAGCACATGGAAAAAGTGAAACTGATGGCTTGACTGATAAGAGGAAGGAAGAGAGGGGGACAAGCCAGAGAGCCACTTGCTTCTGAAAGCCACGGCAGTACCAGGGCAGCATCACTAGCTCTGTTTTCTTCTGTTAGATAGAAGTTTTCCAGATGACCAAAGGATACCAAGAGCATGGCACCAAAGACTACAGACAGAAAAGCACAGGGTTGAATCATTAGAGGACAAAACTGTAATTTCAACTATGGGAAGAAAAAGAGCTAGTAATGTCAGAGTTGGGAGGACTAGAATTATGTAGTAAAGCCAAGTCATGGAATGGAAGTAGGAAGGGTTAGTGAAGAATTCTAATGCTTCAGAGAAGTCAGAATAAAAGAAAGACACTGGGTTTAGTATTTCATGATTTTTAAAAACGTTTTTGCAAAAAAGGTCTAGAAAACAGACAAAAAATAAAATGAAAAATGAGAAGTGGAATTCAGGTAACATCTTTTCACTACTCAAAATGTTAACACACACCACACACCACTTTGAATGTTGGGAGAGCTATGTAGAAAGGTCCTCTTGTACTAATCTGTTCTGGACAGCCATTCTCAAAGGAAATGTAACAAGTATTACAAAGCTTAATGTTTTGCATGAGCCAGCAATTCCACTTGTAAGAATTTATTCTGAAGAAAAATCACAGATGTGAACAATGTGCACTAAAACATTGTTTTAATAAAAGATATGAAACTTGCATGTCTCAACAAGTTACATAAATTATGGTACATATACACAGTGAAATAAAATGCATACTTTAAAAAAATGACTGAAGAACACAACTTAACAATATGTAAAAACGCCTAATTCAATCTAATATTGGGGTTAAAGAGTCTCTGAATTATAAAAATAAAATATTAAATAAAATTTGACTTTTTTAAAAATGAAAAATAGCAACAAATGAAAAACGTAATATAAAATCGTGACTAGTATTTATTCTTTTAATATAATTCTATGGGTACTTTACAAATGTTTTCCCACTGAGGTGGATACTTTTTAAAAAATTTAAATGCAGGGGGGTGTCTGGGTAGCTCAGTCAGGTAAGCATCTGACTTTGGCTCAGGTTGTGATCTCATGGTTTGTGGGTTCGAGCCCCGCACTGTTAGTGCAGAGCCCTCTTGGGATTCTTTCTTCTCTCTCTGTCCATCCCCAGCTTGTGCGTGCATGCAAGCTCTCTCTCAAAATAAATAAATAAATAAAAATAATAAATAAGCAAATAACTTAAAAAAAAAATTAAATGCAGGGGTGCCTGGCTCAGTAGAGCATGCAACTCTTGATCTCTGGGTTTTAAGTCTGAGCCCCACACTGGGTGTAGAAATTACTTAACAGTAAAAAATCTCAAAAAAAATTTAAACGCAGTAAGAAGAAAATCTGTGGTAAACTCTGGTAAAGTAAATCTTTTTGTTTTACTACAAACAGGCACAACTTTCTTAGTTTTGGTTTGAATTTGCAGATTTCTTTTCTTTTCTTTTTTAAGTTTTATTTATTTTGAGACAGAGAGTGTGAGAGCAGGGGAGGGGCAGAGAGAGAATCCCAAGTAGGCCCCATAATGTCAGCGTGGAGCCCCACACGGGGCTTGATCCCACAAACTCCGAGATCATGACCCGAGCCTAAATGAAGAGTTAGATTCTTAACCAAGTCACCCAAGCGTCCCTGGATTTATGTTTTCTTTAAGTGAACATTAAAAATACAAACTGTATTCGTGTACTATCCATTTATCAGGATTCATGCAATGTTTTTAAGGATTTGATACCATCTTAAATAACACACACACTCAAATTTATTTACAGACTTGTCCATTCTCTTGTCAGTAGAATGACAATATGAGTTTATAAGCCTCCAGGAAAAAGGACAGTTTGGCTCCCTTTCAGAACAGTTCTGCAAATACTACTTTCATGGACAGTTTCAACTCTTAAAGTATCCTTCAATCTTACGGTTCTACCCCCTAAGCACTGAATTTGGACAAAAAAGATGACGACACCTTTTGCCAATTCAGTGAGTAAGCAAAAGCCGTATAGCTCTGGGAAACTACCTGCCCTGGGGACTAGGAAGAGGTGAAATAAAAACAAGGGGTTGACTCTGTAGAAATGGCATAAAGCATTCAGGAAGAGAAAACAGTGACAAACTACCGAAAACAATGTTACAAAGGGATGCCATAAATGCCTTTTCTCATAAGAGCTTTAGAACAGTACTTAACTGGTGGAATTATAAGACCTGATTCAAAACTTTGGAAGCAAAGCAATCAGTATTTGCTATACTAGTTATGAGGAACCTAAAAAAATTTCAGCCATTAGATTCTTCAAATATTGCCTTATGATCTTTTTCTCCCTCCACTCTGGCACTGTAATTAGACTTTTTTTTTTTTTTTTTTTAGATTTTCTCATTCTGTCCTCCATGACTCTCAACTTCCTCCTCCTCTTACAGTCATTCCTTCCCCATAGGCTGCAGTCTGCACAATTTTTCTGACCTATTTTCCGATTCACTAATTCTCTATTGTACTGTTTAACCTTCCCAGTATTTCATGTTTATGTGTATTTTCTAGTTTTAGAAGCTCGTTTGATTTTCTCAAGTCAACTTGCTCTTTTCTTATTTTTGGCACTTTTCTTGAATTGTATTAAACATATTTAAGAAAAATATTTGCTTTTACGTTCACTATGGAAATTACTTCAGGTTTGAGATAAAGGTGAATTCTTCCAGAGACAATCTGTTTCCTCCAATCAGATATCTAAGGACACTACCAGTCCAGCACCATGTCAAATCAAATGTTTACCTTAAGATTTTTCAGACCACTCAAGTATTATGAATACAGGTTGCAAACAGACAGAGGCCAATTTATTTATATTGATGAATTCTCAGGAAAATGGTTTGATTTTGTTTTTTTCCCTTTTCCACCTATTGCCAAGGTTCAAAAGAGGTAATTTTCTTGCAGTCTCCAGAGGCACTTGGAGTTGAGATCAAAGTGGCAGTTTTTTCTGTTCAACTTACACTAAGGTTTAGCCCTTTGGGGGATCCAGTTTATTGGGAAAGGGATCTTTTATCATATTCCCCACTCTGGTTAAAGCCCTGGGTTTTGTCTCTTACCCTCTGAGTCTCTCAAAGGAATGAAAAATAATGCTCTAGTTCAATTACTTTGACAAATGTTCTCTAGGCAAATCCTGGCTTTAGAGTTCTGTTTATCTGAGTTCCACCTTCACTTAGAAATCTTACTTTCTTGACAGTTCATACCTTAAGATATATAACCTACGTACCCAGAAACAGCCTTTTAGTTTATCTTTGTAGGAATTTCCTCTGAGTTGTCTCTGATAGCCCTCAGTGCCTAGCACTGTGCCTGGTGGTATGCTGGAGTGTTTATCAGGTCAAGAGAGCAAACTCTCCTGAGCGTCTCATTCAGTGGCTATACATAGGCCACTGGAAATCAGCCATGATAGGAGGATTTACACCTTGGGCAAAAGCTACAAACCAGGGTCCTATCACCCCACTCACCAGAGAGCCAGTTGTTCAACATTTAATAGCATCCACTATGTCTCATACACAGTTAAGTGTCTAAATACTGACTGAACTAGAATCTTCCAGTTATTATCCAATTTGTTACTTCTATTCTCACTAGTAAGCTTTCATGTTGTCATGACATTTAATGGGTATGACTTCTACTCTATAATTTAGGATATATACACATTCTAACCACTACCAGAATATAGTACCTTCTCCATCCACAAGTGTTCGCTGGTACAGTATGTTACAAGTCATTATTGGGCTCCCATGGAAACATTCATCAATATGCCAAATTCTACTCCCCAATTAGTTGCGTAATTTTCAGTAATCTCGCTAACTTAGCTCTCCTAAATCAGAGTACATTTATTATTTCTTCTTAACTGGGTGCAAAGAAAAACTTCTCGGTTCTAGTTCTGCCATAAGTGGATGTGATTTGGTACACATCCATGATTTTTCCTGAGCTTAAGAAGAGCCCTTTGAAAAGCCATCCTTCAGAGACTTCTCATTTAGAAAGTGAGAGCATATCATCTCTAAGGTACCCATGATTCTAGAATACACTATTTGTAGATACTGGCTAGTATTTTAAACTGGCCTCTGTTTTCTCTTACATAATTGCAAATATTCTTACTCATTTTCAGTTATAGTAATCTGAGAGCCTATAATGTTTTTCATACATGTTTACTACCTGGTATTTCCGAACTCCTAACACTATACTTACTAAACTTAATACTTCTTTTGTATCAAAGAATTCAAGACCTCTGGATCTCAGATACAGACAGAACTTTCCTTTACTGGAATTTGACCATATTCCAGGCTCTTAGCTTAATGCTTTATGTGCATTATTTTATTCAATCTCTGGAAGTGCCCTTTGAAAAACCATCCTTCAGAGGTTTCCTTTTTTATAAGTAAAACTTAAAAGTAATATAGAAGTGATAATCCTTAGCACATCCAACAGTAGACAACATATTCTTTCAGTTTGTTTAAAGTAACACAAGAATATTTTTAAATTAACTAAAACATTTTTTGAGTATAGCTGACACATATTACATTAGTTTCAAGCTACAACATAGTGATTCGACATCTCTATATGTTATGCTGTGCTAACCATAAGTGTAGCTACCATCTGTCATCATACATCGCTATCACAGTATAACAGACTAAATTCCCTATGATGTCTTTTAATCCCATAGTTTATTCATTCCATAACTGGAAGTCTGTATCTCCCACTCCTCTCTACTCATTTTTCCCTTCCCCTCACCACCATAAGCTTATTCTTTAAGACAGTAACATCTTACACATAATTTTGCAACTTTTCAACAAAATATATTTTATACATCTTCCTTGTTAGGAGAAGGAAATTTATTATATTCTTTTTAACAGCAACATATACTCTACTGTATACATTACTATAATGGAATTGCCCAATTTTAAATGATGGACATTTAAGACTGTTTCCAAAGTTTCCCGTTTTAAATTCTTTTAATACCCTAATAGATATTCTTGTACACATCTTCATATACTTGTGGGAGTGTGTCTGTAAGATAAATTATTTTAACACTTTGTGATGGTATAAAGATGGCTGCAAATTCTTTGCCCCTTCTCCCATGGAGAAGGGAGAGTCTATTCCCACCTCCCCACCTACCCCCTTGGATCTGGGCTGGCCAGATTCTGAGCTATGAAATGTACTTTCTGAGGATGGGACTTAAGAGACCTACAGCTTCTGTCTTAACTGCTTGGAACACCCCTTCTTGGAACCCAGATGCCATTTGAAAAAACCCAAGCAGTCACAAGAAGAGACTCACATGAAAAGACCCACGTGTGTCAGCCTACAGCCCCAGCTGAGTGCCCAGCCAGCAGCCAGTATCAACTAGTCAGTATGAGTAGGAGATAAAGTAGGAACTAATTTCAAGGAAATTAATAATAATAAGGGAAATAAGAAAATAAAAATAATTTCAATGAAATATTTCTAACCCTGGACATGCTAGGTGATTTTTCATCTCCAGCCTGCTCAGTAACCAAAATGTTCTTCCAAAAGAAATGAAGAACCTCAGAACAAAGATCAAACCCAGTGCCTTGCCAGTAAAATGTATCCTAAGGGTCAAAATGAAATTAAAGATGTCCCTTTGTTAAGACCTCAGATATAAGGCCCTGCTTCCTAGATTCTTAGGTAGACAAAAGGGTTTCTTAAAAAAAAAAAAATTTTTTTTAAATAGGTCCACGTCCAGCATGGAGCCCAATGTGGGGCTTGAATTCACAACCCTGAGATCAAGACCTGAGCTGAGACTGACAGTTGGATGGCTAACTGACTGAGCCACCCAGACACCCCTAAAAATTCTTAATGGCATTATACCACAACACCCTGGGGTGGCAGTTTGAGAACAGTGACAACAGAATATAGTGCCAGCTGAGCCTCTGACCAGACTCGGCTGAATTCCCAGAAAGTAACCAGCACCAACTGCCAGCTGTGTGAGTGAGGCACTCTGGAGTTCCCACCATCCCAAGTGTAACTAGACAACACTCCAACTAGCTAACACTATTTGGAGACACCCACAGAGACCTGAAAACTAATATGTTGTTATTGTTTAAAGCTACTAACCTTTGCAGTGCTTGCTAGGTAGCAATAGATAACTGAAACATTTATATTGCCAAACTGCCCTTCAAACGTGTTATGGATTGAATTGTGTCCCTCAAAGTTCCTATGTTAATGTCTTAACCCCTCAGGTCCTCAAATGTGATCTTACTTGACGATAGCATCTTTATAGAAGTCATCAAATTAAAATGAGGTTATAAGGTTGGGCCCATAATCCAACAAGTGGTGTCTCTATAAGAAGGGGACATAGATACGCATGGATGTGAAGAGACACAGGGAGGACTATCCACAAACCAAGGAAGGAGGCCTGGAATAGATCCTTTCCTCACAGCCCTCACAAAGAATCGATACTGCCCACACTTTGAATTTGGATTTCAAGCCTCTGGAAGTGTAAGTCAATGAATTTCTATTGTTTAAGCTTCTTAGTCTGTGGTACTTTGTCAAAGCAGCCCTAACAATAAGAGCTCCATCAAATTACATTTCCACAAACATTACCTGAGAATACTCTTTTTCCAATACCATCATCAACAGCAGATACTAGTTTTGAGATAATTTCAAATCCCCCAAACATGTCTCATTTTAATTTGTATCCTGGTCCATTCATTCACATATTGTGCCCAGTTTTATGCTGCTTGTCAATTTGCAGGATTTAAATTGGTTTTGAAAAGGTTAGTCATATGAACATTATCACAAAATTATTCCTATATAGGGCCTTAAAATGTAAAACTTTAAAAACACACATTAAAAGTAGAGCTAGAAATTAAAAAAATTCAAATACATACCTCTTTTCTGTAATGATTGGCAGCATCCAAATTATCCAAAATAATGGTGTCTCCTAACAGCATACCAAATACTAAAAAAGTTCAATAAATTTTTTAAATTATGATATCTTTGGTCATATTAAAATGTTGGCATACAAAATTTTCTTAGAATGCTGACATCAAAATTTTACCCCTCTAACAAGAAAAAAAAAAAAGAGAATTAAATATTAATAAAACTAGAACTTATAAAAAAATAAATAACGTAAATTTCCATAACCAGTAATTTGTATATCTGGATCACAAGTCTTAACATCTGTATTATAAAGTCACTATAGGAGCACCTGGGTGGCTCAGTCAGTTGAGTGTCCAACCTCAGATCAGGTCATGATCTCACAGTTTGTGAGTTAGAGCCCCACGCTCGGCTCTTTGCTGATGGTGTGGAGCCTACTACCTTGGATTCTCTATCTTCCTCTCTGTGCCTACCACCCCCCTCGCCCCCCCACTCTCTCTCAAAAATAAATAAAGTTAAAAAAAAAAATTCACAATTTCCTTTACCTGTTTCACAATGTTCTACGTTGTCTGGAAATGTTAACAAATCTCGGGCAAAGACTGGATCTCCAATGGGTTTAAAATACAATTTTCCATTTCGGTAATGAGGTAGAGGTCTGAATGAAAAGAAATTAAATACTAAAGCAAATATACATTTTTAATTAAAAAACATAATATGAAAAGCATATGTATACGTTGCTTATCATTATTGTGGTCATTTAAATCAATTCCTTATCCTCAAGTGACACTCCTAAATGATTAACTATGAGAATAATATATACTATATAAGAATATCTGTTTAGTTTTATCGGTGCTATTAAAATCAATATAAAATGCTGTTGGGTTTAACAAGGAAAAAAGAAAAGCAGCCTCAAAAGTTGCCCCTAAATGAGATGACTATTTCATGTGGAGAGTGGCCCTAGCACGGATGGGGAAAGAGGCAAGGCCCAAGACAGAGACCCATGTGAGGGAGGGAGATCGAGTACTCTGGCTCCCTGTCCTTTCCATACAGGGTACAGAATGAGCAACGACAGCCCAGAGAGAACAATGAGATTCAAGAGATGGAGGCTAACTAGACTGTCATGACCTTTCCCTTACACATGGTGCTGGTTTTCTCAAATGTTGAAAGTAGGAGCACTGCAGGGTAGGGGTGGCTCTAGGAGCTAGTTATTAACTCAATCTGAGTAAGAGGCACAATACCAGGAATGGAGAGAATAACTAGCTTCTAATGCAAACATTAGCCGCAAATACCAAATTCATACTTTCCCCTAAGTCAAATATTAACTTGGTCTTCACAGATTCTGCAGACAAAAGAAGCCCTCCTAAAGGAAAAATTATTCATACAAAAAGTATTACCCTCAATGAACACAGGAATTACTGGATTTCCTGTGTTGTTTAAAATGAGTACTGACTAGTAGCGAAGTGGGAGATTTTAAAAGCAGACAGATTTGAGTTCAAATTCTGGTTGTTTCCTCAAACCATTTTTAGATTACAAAATGAAATTAATATGTTAGTTTAATAACATTCATATATAATATTAATAGAGGTCCCATTCTCCGTCAAGTCCCTATTCCTACCCAATTGTACAACTTTGTTTATAAGTCTGAGAAAATTATTCATTAATACTCCATTATACATTTTACTTTGTTTTGTTACCATTTCCTTCTAGTCTTTTAAGCTCAAAATCAGAGTACACATAAAGTATTTTTAAATTTAGATAAAAAATGCCTAATTGGTTTGCATAGTTATTCCTTAAAAACATACTTTGATAAGTAAATGAGGAAGTAATTAAAAAAACTAGATTTATATTAAAATAATAATACAACATTCTAACTAGTCTTTTACATTTCAACTTTGCTATTGGCAGTTCCAATGCAGACCTTCTCTACCTAAATGACGACTGCTTATCTTCACAGGACATCAACAGGACAAAAGACATGAATCGACACTCCGAATAAAAGAGTTTTGTATTTCATCAATGATATTGGCATCCTTCCTGTTACAAAAGCCAAAAACTTGCTTTGGATTTGTGTGTGCATGTGTGACTTATACACAAATAACATTTAATTGGCAAATTAAACATGCCTGGCATATTTGATTAAATTCACTGCAATACTCATCTTAATGAAGTATACTCATTTGTAAAGAAGATAAAAATAACCTAGTTAATGTGGGTCACTGCTCAGTTTGTTTTAGGCATCTTTTATAGAAACCATTTCAAAATTAAGCACTTGATAACAGAAAAGTGATTTCAGAAAAAAGTCATTACTCCCACTTTTTTCTAACCTTTTCCAATCTGGAAGAGTCTTCTTATAAATAGAATCAAGGGGCAACACCTGCTGACGACCTTGGGTTTCATCATAGATACGACGTGCAGCATCGGTGGTCAGGGTGACAACACAGTCCATGTCACTCGCCAGATGCCAAGAAATAACCATTGCGGCTCTGTCATCTTCAATTTGTGCCAGGTGTGCAATCTACAACCCATTTTTTAAAAATCAGGTAAAAAACTTTTAAATATATAAAAATTTGATATTAAGTATTTTAAAAACCCACATCTAAACAGCAAAAACTTTTCTGAAATACATGAAAATTCTCAAACTATAAAAGTTTACTGGCTTAAATAGTTAACGGTCTATTCTGCTATTAAATTTTGGAAAAACTGTTTCACAAACTCCTGTAAACTTTGCAAATGAGCGAAGAAAAAATACTTAGAATGTTATTAGCTAATTAATGATATATATGATACCTTCACTACTGGGATAGATCTTAATTGATAAAATAACCATAAAATAATATACACATATGAAGGATTAAGATTCAACTAAACATAAATATAGTTATACATCACATACCCTTCTAAGTAGACACCTCACTCCAATATATAGTATTTCTTTCAGAAAACAAATCTAAATGTCACAAATAAGAATCGTTTCTTCTGCTTTTAAGAACACACTGGAACTTAGAATAAACTTACTTTCCTATTTACAAATACTTCAGTATTTGTACATTCTTCTTTTTTAACTTTTTTAAAAATGTTTTTATTTATTTTTGAAGGAGAGAGACAGAGCATGAACGGGGAGGAGCAGAGAGAGAGAGGGAGACACAGAATTCGAAGCAGGCTCCAGGCTCTAAGCTGTCAGCACAAAGACCGGTGGGGCTCGAACCCATAAACTGTGAGATCATTACCTGAGCCAAGCCGGACGCTCAACTGACTGAGCCACCCAGGCGCCCCTAGTTACAAACACTCTTGCTCAAAGTCCAACAAGATTGAAATTTTGAGGCCAGTTTCAAAACCTCATTCACTGCATCGTTATGGTAGCACCTATCCTTTACTCTTACCTGACCAGGTTGCAAAAACATGCCCTAGCAATGAAAATGTCCTGTCATTGTTAGAAACATCACAATGTCTACTCTTGTATTCCAATCCTCTAAGTTAGTGGAATAAAGGTAAGAGAGATATGCAAAGAAACTAGTACATGTAAATGAAGATTTAAATAAATGTTCTAACAAACAAAGGAAGGATTAGAAGAGGCAAATCAAAGTAAGTGACCTCATTCTACTTGTGACCACATGAGTGAGGACAGGTGCCCATTGTGTGGTTGTTCTACAAGTACCCTGATCTTATAATTGGGTTATTTCTTAATAAAGATATAATTGGAAGTTCTCACTAGGCTCCTTAACAATACACTTTCTTCTTAAACTTTCAGGTGATGTGAAGTATATATAGGATTTTCTTTTCCAAAAACACAATCCTGTAGAAAACACGAACCATTTTTACTTGTGTACCATATACAGTGTTCTGTTCATTCAAGCTTTAACTATTTTTCAGCTCTTTTAAGCCCACCCTAGCCATTTTTCATGGATGTCATGACTTCTTTCTCAGGAATGGGAAATGAATGGCACTTAAAAGAAAGACAGACGGGATTTCAAGGTATTTGGAATTCAGGAGAGGAAGACTAAAACATCCAAGTTAACTAAGGTATTCACAATTACAAAAATAAACACATTATAAAGTCTAGGTGAAAAATCTCTTGTCCCATACTATATTCCATAATTATTAATTCTAGTTTAGAATTATACCAGAATAAATACAAGAATTTTTTTTTTTTCCTAGAGGAATCAAGGAAGATTAAGCATGATATGGAGGGAGTAGAAATTTTTCTCTTGATGGTTAGGAGAGGACTTGTATTCTGAGAAGCCAAAGGAGAAATTATGTAAAATGAGATTTCAAAGGTTCTCCCAGATTTTTAAGATCTGTGATTAGAAATATTTGAACGGAAGACTAAAATATATTTATTCTGTTGAAATTTATTTTATGCTTTGATAAAAATCTTACCTACTGAGCAAGAATTTTGTATCAAATAACCACTGAATGTGTGGGCTGTTAGCCTAACATTTAGACTAAGCTTAAACTGTAGGACTGCTTCTTCTACAAAGACAACCTCTTTCTATAAATTCTTTAAATGGGTTCTGAGGAATAACAACTTTAAAAAATATAAATCAGAATCCTGTTTTCTAATTTACGAATTTATAACTTAGTTTTTCAATTTTCATATTTTGGATTTAAGTAATAATGCAACACATTAATGGCAGTGCTACCATTACTGGTTTAGGTAGTACACACAGCTACACACTTTGAGAGTAACCATCACCCTTTCTTTTCACTGTGTAGTTGGCTTGTGGTGCTAGGAAACTGTTTATAAAGAAACTACAATGGGCTTTGGAGTCAGAAAAACCTTGGTTTACGTCTAAGTTCTGCCTCTTACTAACTATATATTGACAATTAAATTCCTGAACTTCAATATCCTCATGCAAAACCTAGAAATACTATAAAAAACTCATATAGTGGTTGTAAAAGTAGTATGATGCACATAGGCATAAAGAACACTGATTAACATCCAGACTTTGGAGACAGACTCTGCCTGGATTTGAGCCCATGCTCTGTCGCTTACCCACATGTAATGTAACCTTGAGCAAGTTTTTTTTTTACTCTCTCTACCTCAGTTTCAGTTTCCTCAATTTTATTTATTTATTTATTTTTTAACGTTTATTTATTTTTGAGAGACAGAAAAAGACAGAGCATGAATGGGGGAGGAGCAGAGAAGAGAGGGAGACACAGAATCTGAAGTAGGCTCCAGGCTCTGAGCTATTAGCACAGAGCCTGATGTGGAGCTCAAACCCACGAACTGCAAGGTCATGACCCAAGCCGAAGTAGGACGCCTAACCAACTGAGCCCATTCAGGTGCCCCTCAGTTTCCTCACTTTTAAAACAGAGGTAAAAGCAGAAAGGAGAGATGCATATGAAATGGAAAAGTTCAACAAGTAAAACACAAATACGTAATAACACCACAAACCTTAACATCATTAAAAACTAAAGGTGTTGGGGACATCTACAAGAAAAACTTTCTATAAAACAGAATGTTCAGGGGGCCGCCTGGGTGGCTCAGTCGGTTGAGCGTCCAACTTCAGCTCAGGTCACGATCTCACGGTTTGTGAGTTCGAGCCCCGCGTCGGGCTCTGGGCTGACGGCTCAGAGCCTGGAGCCTGTTTCCGATTCTGTGTCTCCCTCTCTCTCTGCCCCTCCCCCATTCATGCTCTATCTCTCTCTGTCTCAAAAATAAATAAACATTAAAAAAAAAACAAAAAAAAAAACCAGAATGTTCAGGATTGAATAATCAAAAGATAAAAATGAAAATACAATTCATTTGACAAAAGGAAAAACCAAAGAGGCAAAGAATTAAAAAAGGATGGAACTCTTTTGGCAACAATTATGTATGAAGTTTTCTGCTATTGTTTTTTAAATTCTAGGAGCGCCCCAGAATTCGCTAACATTATTAGACTGAGAGAAATTCTTAACTTTTTCTTTTGTTGTCTCACTGAGGTTTGAGTCACATGAAAAGGTCTTGGCTACCTATAAAGTCATCTGACATGAAAGCGTCTCTAAGCAGGTAACAAGCCTCGGACTGAGACATACTAATTTCTGCCACAGCCCTCAAAAGTAAGAATTATGGAATTCCACAATTAGGAATTATGCCAGTTTTGAATTCCGCCAAATCACTATTATGGTAATGAGAACAAGTAATTTATGGGAACACATTAAAAAGTACAAAAAAACCTGACACTTTTTATTATGATGTTACTTTAAAACACATTTTAAACATAACATAATAAAATGTACTGCCTCTTAAAAGGCTTAAACACAAACCTTTCCCAAAACATCTCCAGTGGCTTTAGTATAGTTTGGAAGAGTACATGATCTTCTAGGTTTTTTCCTCAGTTCTTCCTGTTCTGATAGTTTTCTTTTCAAAAGTGCTTCAATGTGCGGCATCTGTAATTTGTAAAGAAAAATTAACTATAAGACCAATTACTCCCGTACCAGACATCCCAGAATGACAGCAGAGAAAAATCAACAATCTGGACAACTCAAGAACATAAAGTCATTAAACAGGCATTACTTTAAAAGAATGTGGCTCAATCCCAGACTTTAGCCTCTACGACAAAGCTGTCATCATCAAGACAGCATGGTATTGGCACAAAAACAGACACATAGACCAATGGAATAGAATAGAAACCCCAGAACTAGACCCACAAACGTATGGCCAACTCATCTTTGACAAAGCAGGAAAGAACATCCAATGGAAAAAAGACAATCTCTTTAACAAATGGTGCTGGGAGAACTGGACAGCAACATGCAGAAGGTTGAAACTAGACCACTTTCTCACACCATTCACAAAAGTAAACTCAAAATGGATAAAGGACCTGAATGTGAGACAGGAAACCATCAAAACCTTAGAGGAGAAAGCAGGAAAAGACCTCTCTGACCTCAGCCGTAGCAATCTCTTACTCGACACATCCCCAAAGGCAAGGGAATTAAAAGCAAAAGTGAATTACTGGGACCTTATGAAGATAAAAAGCTTCTGCACAGCAAAGGAAACAACCAACAAAACTAAAAGGCAACCAACAGAATGGGAAAAGATATTTGCAAATGACATATCAGACAAGGGGCTAGTATCAAAAATCTATAAAGAGCTCACCAAACTCCACACCCGAAAAACAAATAACCCAGTGAAGAAATGGGCAGAAAACATGAATAGACACTTCTCGAAAGAAGACATCTGGATGGCCAACAGGCATATGAACAGATGCTCAACGTCGCTCCTCATCAGGGAAATACAAATCAAAACCACACTCAGATATCACCTCATGCCAGTCAGAGTGGCCAAAATGAACAAATCAGGAGACTATAGATGCTGGCGAGGATGTGGAGAAACGGGAACCCTCTGGCACTGTTGGTGGGAATGCAAATTGGTGCAGCCGCTCTGGAAAGCAGTGTGGAGGTTCCTCAAAAAATTAAAAATAGACCTACCCTATGACCCAGCAATAGCACTGCTAGGAATTTACCCAAGGGATACAGGAGTACTGATGCATAGGGGCACTTGTACCCCAATGTTTATAGCAGCACTCTCAACAATAGCCAAATTATGGAAAGGGCCTAAATGTCCATCAACTGATGAATGGATAAAGAAATTGTGGTTTATATACACAATGGAGTACTATGTGGCAATGAGAAAGAATGAAATACGGCCCTTTGTGGCAACGTGGATGGAACTGGACAGTGTGATGCTAAGTGAGATAAGCCATACAGAGAAAGACAGATACCATATGTTTTCACTCTTATGTGGATCCTGAGAAACTTAACAGAAACCCATGGGGGAGAGGAAGGAAAAAAAAAAAAGAGGTTAGAGTGGGAGAGAGCCAAAGCATAAGAGACTCTTAAAAACTGAGAACAAACTGAGGGTTGATGGGGGGTGGGAGGGAGGGGAGGGTGGGTGATGGGTATTGAGGAAAACATCTTTTGGGATGAGCACTGGGTGTTGTATGGAAACCAATATGAAATAAACGTCATATATTGAAAAAAAAGAAAAGAATGTGGCTACAGAAATGTAAAGCTTCCACTTCACTGACTTTTTTATCTTAGTTAAGAAATATATAACCTACAATAGGATTTCTCTTTTGTTACACACAAAGAAACAGAAGTTTAAAAAAAAACCCTATTGTCATGTTCTCTCATTTTCTTTGCCACCACATATACTGGTTATAACTTAGGCAGCCCCTTCAATGCAGTTCTCAAATTGGTGGATTATTAATTTCACTTACTGGGGTCATTACATTAGAAATACAAGTTGCAATTTCTTTGAAAAAAGCACTCTACCATTTTGTTAGTCCTTTTAATGGTTAGTAAGTGATTAGGCTGCAATCCACATGTCTTGGTACCCCTGCAACAAGAGTGCCTACAACATTCTAAATAAAAATGGATGGCAAAAAAAAAAAAAAATTATAGACTAGAATTTAATTAAAAAATTTTTTTTTACATATACTTGGAAACTGTACCTGCTGTGTTGTAGGAATGTCAATATTATGTGTTTTTAGTTCAGTTTGCAACTGAGCCTCTTTTAATTTTGCTTCTTCAACTCGGCCTAAAATTAAAAACAAACAAACCTGTATCAATTTGTAATAACCCCCAAAAGACAGTTTTTGAAAAATATTTTCAATCTCTTGTTTTTTTTTCCTTTTTGATTGATGCTAAAGTAAAATATATAGTAACTATTTTAGAAATTCAAAATGAAACCAAGTCTAAAATTAAGATTTGGATCTAATACACAAAAATAAAAAACAAATTCAATAGGGTTATGGAAGATATTATATACTACACAAAAATAAAAAATACACAAAATAAAAAACAAATTCAATACGGTTAAGGAAGATATTATATACTAATACTGCAAACTCCAAGTAATCTTAGATAAATCATTTAATTCTAATCCACATGACTATACATAACTTATACATAATTGCCTAAAGGTTGTGACAAGAACCAAATAAGACTTTATAAAAAGAATTTTTACTGCTACTACTGACGTATTACCATCATCCTATTTAGCTCTAAATATCATTCATCTTAGATATACAAAAGTGTGTACTCTGAGGCAGGCAGAACAAATTTGTTGGTTAATGGTTCAACATTTTAATTATGTAATTAACACAAAGCCAAAAGCCATAGTGAAAAAATAAGACAAACGGAAAAACATAAATGATTCAGCAAATGCCTTATCTTAACAATACTCAAAATTTATTAAAAATTGCAGCAAACGTGTGCACTGACTTATATGTAACTTATCTATTTCTGTACAAGTGTGTGCTGCCCTGTACACCTCCATGGTGTGACATACTTCAGATATTTTAAGTAAAATACAAGACTCAATACATGACTCAAACTAAAAATTAAAATACCTATCGCTTCTGCAGTAATAATGTCTTTCAATACCTTTTGCCAGAACCTGAAGCTGGATATAAACATCATTATCACGTCAAAAGCCTTAAACTTATACAGATTTCTAATAAAAAAAAAAATTTCAAATTTTTATAGGTAAGCAGAATATAAATTTATTTAAAATGATGGAATACATCATCCTAAGACCAAATAACTAATAAGGTATTATTGCCTTACTTACACCATTGTTGCAGTGTTCTGCAGTTTACTTGTAGTTCAGGAAAGCAAACAATTTTTGTTTCTCATGGTCTCAACTTTCTGCCTTACATTCCCCCAAACCAATTTTTTTTTTTATTACCTTTGAATACAAAATGACTTACACTTCATTTCATCAAGAAGCTGTTTGCTGGCTTCAAATAAACTTCTGTACATTATAATATTCTTAGATACCTGGTCCTTTTCTTTTGTAAGTGCTGCCATTTGTTGCTGCTTCTTAACATCTAAGAAAAACATTCAGATGATTTACTTCAAACAATCCTAAAATTGTGACTTTTCCAAAATATGTCATAATTAGAGAACTAAAAAGCACCAGGTTAATGGAAAGCAAAACAAGGTTATCTGAAGAACCACAAGAATAAGAAAAATCCTCTATTTTTCTAAAATCTTACCATTGTAAAACATAAAGGGTAGGATATATGGTTCTAATGTTCTTGATAGAGCAGGTAGCTGAGGCTCAAATATAATAAAATATTCAGTACTATCCCTTCCAGGACTACTTTCTGCCAGCACTAGATTCTGTAAAAAGGGGGGAAAAAAAAAAACAGTAAGGAAAAACAAGATTTAAGAATCTATAACGTATAAATGTTATGTATCTCACTGTCTTCTATTTCCAAGTGGTAAACGTTCAAGGCAAAAGGCATTGACTGATCCTTAAGATCCATTAAACATTCACTAAAACATCAGCACCACCCAAGACATAAAACTTTTTACCTTTTGGTACTGGTTTGAAAGTCAAATGATCTTATCAATAAATACATTATACAAAAATTATATATAATAGATAATTATAAGAAAAAGTATCTTTTCTTTCAGAACGCAAGTATCAACGGCCACTTACTGTCTTGACCTGCAAAGTCTTCTTGATGCCAACCTTTAAGAAGTTAAAGCAGTGTGAAACAGTTGATGGCATGAAAGTTATAAAAACAATCACAAAGACATGCCCAAAGCCCAATGCTGAGTTTAAGTTACAGCTGTTACCATGGAAGTAGACCCACTAGTCCCAGGTGACCAAACAAAAGATCCTAAAAAGCTTGAAAGATTTGTTTTCTTTTTAATTATATTTTCATTAATGCACACACAAAAACACTTCTGATATATTTTAGCTTAAGACCATAGCACATAACAATACTGCAAATTATAGTTACCTCCTAAATTATTTATTACATTCTTATAGGAAACAAGGATACTAGCTGTTTCACTAGTAGTTTTACACTACTAGTACAATTCACTGATAGAGAAGTAGAATTTTTAAAAGTTTACATTGGTAAAAATAGTGTAGAAAAATCCATGAAATAAAATTACAAATAAACTACAGATAACAATTTTCTTTCCAAGGAATACAGAATACAAGCCCACCTTTAAACCAAGGCACAATCACACATAATTTCTGAAAATTGTTTTCAATGTATTTACATGAATAGTCGCACAAAAATAAAATACAAGTCACATTTTAAAAGTATATAAACTGAACTTCATAGTTCAGCAGTTGGCTTTTAGCAAGGAGTCTGACTTGTTGATCAATGCAAGTGAATGTCTAGATAGCACTTCGTAAAATTTATGGAATAGTATAGGTATACTACACTATATCCTCTCATCAGGTGAACAATTAATTTGCTTACAAATTTTAAACTAGTATTTATAAATACAGCAAAGAAAATATCTTTCAGTATTTCTATGTATGTTCTCTAGAATAATGAGAAACAGAACTCATTAAAAACACTATTTTAATAGGTACTATCAAATTTCCCTTCAAAAAGCCCATCAATTTATCCTCTCATCATTAGAGTGTAAAAATACCTAGTTTCCCTGAGGCTGGCCAACACATAATTATCAAGTTTCCCCCTCCACCCAATGAAATGGATTAAAAAGAACCAGTCATTATTGGTTAGCATGTCTCTGACTGGTGTTAAGGTTATGCTTCTTGTTTATTGGCCCTTTATATTTTCTCTTCCATTAACTGCCTGCTCATATTCTTCAGTGATTTATTTTTCTACTAGATTGTCTTTTTTCTTATTGATTTGCAGGAAGTTCTTAAGGAGATTTAGAAATATGTTTAATATACCTAACCCAATACTGGTGTGAGTGCACTGCAGTATTTCTACACAATTTAATTAAAAACATTTTTATTGTACAGTCATATAATGAATCTCTACATGCCCACCCTTCAGGGTCAATAATTATCAATATGTTGCCACTATTCTTTTAATTCTGTTCAAGATAAGATTGTGGTACATAAAGTTTTAACTTTTTATGTAGTTAAATATAAAATCTTTTCTTTTATGTATTACTATGGAGGCCCTTCCTGGAGCACCTGGGTGGTCAGTCAATTATGCATTCAACTTCAGCTCAGGTTGTGACCTCACAATTTGTGAGTTTGAGCACCGCATCGGGTTCTCTACTGTCAGCTTGGAGCCTGGAGCTGTGTCTCCTGCTCTCAAAAATAAATAAACATAAAAAAAAAAAAAAAAAGAGAGAGAGAGAAGGCCCTTCCTATTTCAAAGTTTTATGGTTTGTAACCTCTGATGTACAGCTTAGCAAGAGAAAAGGATACAAAGAATAATGGAAATGAAGAGAACTGAAGAGTCCATTAGTGGATCCAAGCATAAATGGGAATTTGGAATATGGGGAACGAACAAATCCATAGCGGAATAAAAGTTAGAAATCTTTTTCAGCAATTTCTAGGGGCACCTAGGTGGCTCAGTCAGTTAAGCGTCCAACTCTTGATTTTGGCTCAGGTCATGATCTTATAGTTTGTGTGTTTGAGCCCTGCGTTAGGCTCTGCACTGATAGTGTGGAGCCTACTTGGGATTCTCTCTCCCTGCCCCTCCCCCTGCTGTGCTCTGTCTCTCTCTCTCTAAATAAATAAACTTAAAAAATTTTCTTAATGTTTACTTTTAGGAGAGAGGGAGAGGGAGAGGGAGAGGGAGAGGGAGAGGGAGAGGGAGAGGGAGAGGGAGAGGGAGAGGGAGAGGGAGAGAGAGAGAGAGAGAGAGAGAGAGAGAGAGAAACAGAGACAGAGTGTGAGTGGGGGAGGGACAAAGAGAGAGGGAGACACAGAATCTGAAGCAGGCTCCAGGCTCCGAGCTGTCAGTACAGAGCCCGATGCAGGGCTTGAAACCATGAACTGTGGAATCATGACCTGAGCCTAAGTCAGACACTTAACCCAGGCGCCCAAAAATAAGCTTAAAAAAAAGAAAGTCTTAAAAAAAAAAAGAAACTTCTAGATCATACCTCAAGATCATAAAAGCCATATATGAATGACCCAATGCAAATATCATCCTCAATGGGCAAAAACTGAGAGCTTTATCCCTAAGGTCAGCAACAAGACAGGGATGTCCACTCTCACCACTGTTATTCAACATAGTATTGGAAGTCTTAGCCTCTGCAATCAGACAACACAAAGAAATAAAAGGCATCCAAATCAGCCAGTGGGAGGTCAAACTTTTGCTCTTCACAGATGACATGATCTATATGGAAAACTCAAACATTCCACCAAAAAACTGCTAGAACTGATTTATGAATTCAGCAAAGTTTTAGGATAGAAAATCAATGCACAGAAATCGGCTGCATTCCTATACACAATAGTGAAGCAACAGAAAGAGAAATCAAGAAATAGATCCCATTTACAATCGCCAAAAACCATAAAATACCCAGGAATAAATCTAACTTGAAGAGGTGAAAAATCTATATGCTGAAAACTATACAAAGCTTATGAAAGAAATTGAAGAAGACACAAAAAAATGGAAAAAGATTCCATGCTCCTGGATAGGAACAACAAATATTGTTAAAAATGTCGATACTACCCAAAGCAATCTACATATTCAATGCAATCCCTATTAAATAACACCAGCATTCTTCACAGAGCTAGAACAAATAATCCTAAAATCTGTATGGAACCAGAAAAGACCCCAAATAGCCAAAGCAATCTTGAAAAAGAAAACCAAAGCAGGAGGCTTCACAATCCCAGACTTTATTCAAGTTATACTGCAAAGTTGTAATCATCAAGACAGTATGGTACTGGCATAAGAACACACACTCAGATCAGTGCAACAGAATAGAGAACTCAGAAATGGACCCATAAATGTATGGCCAACTAATCTTTGACAAAGCACGAAAGAATGTCCAATGGAATAAAGACAGTCTCTTCAACAAGTAGTGCTGGGAAAACTGGACAGCGACATGCAAAAGAATGAACCTAGACTACTTTCTTACACCGTACACAAAAATAAACTCAAAATGGATGAAAGACCTAAATGTAAGACAAAGAGCCATCAAAATCCTCGAGGAGAAAGCAGGCAAAAACCTCTTTGATCTTGGCCGCAGCAACTTCTTACTCAACACGTCTCTGGAGGCAAGAGAAACAAAAGCAAAAATGAACTACTGGGACCTCATCAAAATAAAAAGCTTCTGCACAGCAAAGCAAACAATCAGCAAAACTAAAAGGCAACCGACAGAAAGGGAGAAGATATTTGCAAACAACATATCAGACAAAGGGTTAGTATCCAAAATCTATAAAGAACTTATCGAACTCAACACCAAGAAAATAATCCAGTGAAGAAATGGGCAAAAGACATAAATAGACACTTCTCCAAACAAGTCATCCACATGGCCAACTGACACACGAAAAAATGCTCAACATCATTCATCATCAGGGAAATACAAATCAAAACCACAATGAGATACCACCCTACACCTGTCAGAATGGCTAACATTAACAACTCAGGCAACAACAGATGTTGGTGAGGGTGCAAAAAAAAGAGAATCTCTTTTGCATTGCTGGTGGGAATGCAAGCTGGTGCAGCCACTCTGGAAAACAGTATGGGGGTTCCTCAAAAAATTTAAAATAGAACTACCCTATGATCCAGCAATTGCACTACTAGGTATTTATCCAAGGGATACAGGTGTGCTGTTTCAAAGGGACACACGCACCCCCATGTTTATAGCAGCACTATCAACAATAGCCAAAGTATGGAAAGAGCCCAAATGTCCATCGATGGATGAGTGGATAAAAAAGATGTGGTGTGTGTGTGTGTGTGTGTGTGTGTGTGTGTGTATACTACACACACACACACACACACACACACACACACACACACAATGGAGTATTACTCGGCAATCCAAAAGAATGAAATCTTGCCATTTGCAACTACGTGGATGGAACTGGAGGGTAATATGCTAAGTGAAACTAGTCAGCCAGAGAAAGACAAATATCATATGACTTCACTCATATGAAGACTTTAAGAGATGAGACAGACGAACATAGGGAAGGGAAACAAAAATAATATAAAAACAGGGAGGGGGACAAAACATAAGAGACTCTTAAATATGGAGAACAGAGGGTTACTGGAGAGGGTGTGGAAGGGTGGATGGGCTAAATGGGTAAGGGGCACTAAGGAATCTACTCCTGAAATCATTGTTGCACTATGTGCTAACTCATTTGGATGTAAATTAAATTAAAATAAATAAATAAATAAATAAGAAATTTCTAGATGACATAAGCAATAAAGAGAATTAGAAAACAACTTGAACAATAGGCTTAGATTATAACCTGAATTAAACAATACACATTCTTTTCAATCAAATGTGGAACATTTAATTATCATTAACCATTATATTATTGTTATATTAACAAATAACTAGTCTTGTTCTGAGCCAGTATTTCCTAAATGTCCATATTGATGAGAACTACCTGCTTGTTACATCAGATTCCGGAGCCCCTATCTTAGACCTAATAAATCAACAGCTGGGCCAGAAGCCAAGAAGGACTTGAGAGTTTTCTGCTTATTCAGTGGGATATTAGGAACCTCTAGTGGAAAGTCATATGAATGACATGAAGCTTAGATTCTATATATGCAGCTGCAAGGGAATAGCTTAAGTCACCATCTTAACCTCATAAATGTGTACAGCCAGAGTAGCAACTTCAAATGTCTACAAGGGGAGGGGAGGTCAAGGAAACAAGACAAAGGTAAGTGGGCTAGGTGTATTCTTCCAACACAAACCTACTTTGCACATTCAAAATGTTTTCTTTGTCTTTCAACATGTGGCTTTCATTACCTAATTTTTGTTAGGGTACAAGAAAATTTCACTTTTACTCTCTACTATAACAAAAATAAAAGAACAAGTGTGAATATAAGTAACAAATGACAACTGCCCTCAATGTCAAGAGATAAAAACAAGTGGCATGAATACAAGGGACTGGAAAATCCTTCTGCCCTAAGAGAATCATAGTCCAGTACTGCCAGATCTTTAGAATTCTCCAAGTAAATCAGAGATGCAGATCATTATGTAAAACCTCCAGAACTTCAAATACTGGAAACTAATTAAGATGGAAATGCTGTAATGGTCTGTCACTGACAGACTAACCAATACATTTACTGCAGGCCAGGTGCAAGCAGGCAGGCTCTCCAATTTTAAGCCTAATGTTATTAAAACAATGTAGTATTGGCACTGGATTAGATAAAAAGATGAACACTGGCAACAATAAAAAAAATACCAGAAAGATGGGGTGCCTGGGTGGGTCAGTCGACTGAGCATCCAACTCTTGATGTCAGCTCAGGTCATAATCCCAGGGATGTGGAATCAAGCCCTGCATATTGGGCTCCACACTGAGCATGGAGCCTACTTAAGATTCTCTCTACCTCTGCCCCTCCATGCTGTGTGCATGCGCATCCTCTCTCTCTCTCTCTCTCTCTCTCTCTCTCTCAAAAACAGATATAGGGGCACCTGGGTGGCTCAGTCAGTTAGCGTCTAAATCTTGATTTAGGCTCAGGTCATGATCTCATGTGGGATCCGGCCCTCCTGCATCAGGCTCTGCACTGACACTGCAGAGGCTGCTTGAGATTCTTTCTCCCTCTCTTTCTGCCCCACCCTGCTGCTTGCTCTTTCTCTCTCAAAATAAACAAACATTAAAAAATAAATAAATATAAGAAAGGTGACATTTCAGATTTACAGGTACAGGAAGAATTATTCAATAAATGATACCAAGAAATTTAATGAATTTGAAAAATGTTAAAAATAATCAAAAGATTAATGGCATAAGAGTACTAGGGCAGGAATTGTGGACATAATCCTTTCTGCACTCCAGTATAAACAAAGCTAAAATCTAAAAAACAAAATCAGGAAACAATCCTTATATACAAAAAAACATGATTATCTGTAATATAAAATTATGAAAATGATGAATATTCCACACGACAAAGCATCAAGGGACAATCCTAAAAAGATCAAGAACAAGAAAAATATTCAACCTCACTAATAACAAAATATTTTTTTAAATATAGGAAACTTGGATTAGCGTTCCAAAAATCATTCATATTTAGGGCTGGTAATATTATGAAGGTAAATACACATTATTTCTGGTGGGAATGTAAACTAAACAGCAACTGGCAATATCTACCTACCAAAAGGCTTAAAATTCTGCCTCCAATTCTACTTCTAGCAATTTCTAAAACAAATAATCAGACATGCAAAACGATGTACACAGAAGAAACCTGATGAAAGCATTGTTGATAACAAGCTTTGGAAAGCAACTAAATTTCCACTTAGGACTGATTAAATTATGATCATAATACAATGACGTAAGTTTACACGTACTGATAAAATATGCCATGGATGTGTTAAATAAAATTTTTATAAAAGCACAGTTTTATATTAATGAAATTTTATACCCTACTCACGTATATAAATAATATACACATGGGGTATCTGTGCAGTGTTTGTGTATATACAGAAAGTCTGTAAGGTAAGTCTCACTAAATTGCTAATCAACATTATCTCTGAAGGGTGATTAAATAGTGATTGTTTTTGAAGTTTCTGCACTGTGTATTTTTTATACAAGTAAAAGTATTTCCATTTTGAAAAATAAAAGTAACAAAGATAAACTTTTTATAAAATTTTTTCTAGATATGTATACATTTTTTAAATATTTATTTTGAGAGAAAGAGAGAGAGCACAAGCAGGGGAGGGACAGAGATAGAGAATCCCAAGCAGACTCCATGCTGTCAGCCCAGAGTCCAACTTGGGTTCCATCTCAGCAACCGTGAGATCATGACCTGAGCCAAAATCAAGATTCAGATGCTTAACTGACTGAGCCCCTCAGGTGCCTTGATATATGTATATATTTTACCTGGGATATATTATATTCTATTTCTATCCACAGAATGGTAACTTTTCAGTGAAACACGAATATATTATCACCAAAGCTAAAAATCACTACAATCAGAGAAAAGAGTCATCCATAGGGAAAAAGAGGTTCTTGCTTATAGTAAGAATGATCCTGGGTCCAATGTGTAATAGCTTACAGCAAAATCACAAAGTATTTCCACTGACTTTTCTTTTTTTTTTTTATATATATATGAAATTTATTGACAAATTGGTTTCCATACAACACCCAGTGCTCATCCCAAAAGGTGCCCTCCTCAATACCCATCACCCACCCTCCCCTTCCACTGACTTTTCAATTTAATGTTATACTTAGAACATCTTCATAGTTATATACACAAAAGAACGGGTATTTAACTCTGTGGTTTATAAGATTAAATACAGAAATATTATCTACCAGAAGACATAAAAATTACCGTGATTTCAGCTGAGCCTTTCACAAAGGGAAATTCCAGCGTTCTAACTTTCCCAATAAAGAGTGGTGTATCTGTATCTTCCTCATTAGAACCTTTAATTGTAGCTACTACAGTGCCAACCAAATCAATTCCAGTTTGATTATTGTAGTCATCCTTCAAGTAAACAAAAGATAAATTAGAAGAACTGGTAAGGAGATTAAATCCAGAAAAGGAAATGAATGTATCAGAAATACAATATAAACTCTAAATATCTAATTATCATCATCCTTCTTACTCCAAACACAGAATTCAGTTCTCGGATTAAGAGCTCCACAGGCAGAAAATAATCTGAGAAACTGTAAAAGAACCAGAGGCTTCCATCTAATATAATGATTTATAACTTTCTATATTAAAAGGACTCCTATTTTAAAATTTCACCTTGTCTTTTACTTTTATTCATCTATTGATCTAGGAAGAGAAGAATGATTCACCCGTCTAAAACAGCAAAAAACTTTCTGAAAGGAGTTAAGTATCCCACCAGCAAAATTTTCCATAAAGGTGAAGTCGGCTACTTTGTTTTACATATTTTTGTTAATATTCTCAGCAGCTCTACTGCTGCTTACTCTCTCGGTAATAAGAAGCTTTAAAGAGCTCATTGTGATCAATCATCAGAGCAGATCTCTCAAAAATAATTATTTCCTTCTGTCCCAATAGTGAAATGGACACTGAGGAATCAATTTACTTCACACATATTCATAATACATACATGAAAGAAAGGTATGTATTAGGAAAGGTAGGCAAATTCCTGCATTTTTGAGTCAGTCCTACTTAGTATATCTGGATATATTTTATGTATAATGTTACACATTCTCTGTATTCAAATACAAAGGTGTTTATAAACATTTCATTCACCCACACAAATTTTCCATATTATCTTAAACTGAATAATTAAGGTCTAACTCTATAACTATTCTGTACACTAAAACTAGAAATAATTTTTCTTATTCTTTGCAATTTGGAAGTAAATAAACATTACCGTAATAATAAGATGTAAATCTTTGGCCAAGGTCCTACTGGCAACTGAACGAACATTTGAAACAGCTGGTGTAGCTGGCTGGATTTTAGGAACTAACTTCACAGGTTCATTAGGTAGAACATCAACTATAATCTTACAAAACAAAAGCAGCATTGTGATGAATAATATATTGATGGTTTAGTATTTAAGAGTAAGACAAGAAATAATGCTAGCATATACTAAATAAAATGAAATGTTACCTTCTAAAATAGATTTTCTTAATCTCCTAAACTTGGAATCAACTTACTTTTTAAATTCAGAAAAGATAAATTCAGAGATAAATTTTTGCATGTTAACAGTCATCTAAGAACAAATTTAGAGGGATTTAAAAATACAGACAATTTTGGGGGCACCTGGGTGGCTCAGTCAGTTAAGCAAGCATCTGATTCTAGATTTCGGTTCAGGTCATGATCTCAGGGTTTCATGAATTTAAACCCTGCATGGGGTCTGTGCTGACAGCGTGGAGCCTGCTTGCAAGTCTCCCTCTTTCTCTGCTCCTCCCTCACTCAACTCTCTCACAATAAATAAATAAACTTTAAAAAAAAACCAGATTTTTAAAAGTTTAGTACACTAAGATATTGAATGGAGATGATGTATATCAAAATTACTTTAAATTTCATTATTCAGAATTACTAGTATCTAAAATGTTATTAACTGAAAAATTTTCATGTATGGTTGATAGAAGTAACCTTATCATGATATACACTAAAATGCCTACTGGAGTCTTTGAAATAAAGAGAAATGGAAAAAGTAATTTCTACATCAGGTCATATTATTGAACATAATTTAAATATATTCTTTTCTAATAGTCCTGAAAATTGCACTATTTATACTTTGCACCCAATAATTAATTCACTTTTAAAACAAAACCTTTTCATTCCTACACTAGGCAAGAAAATGTAAAGCTAACTATAGTATATAAAAAGAGTAAGCAAACCTGTTCACTGTTAAGAATATTTGCTTTATCCATCATAAAACCAAACTGGATACAATAGGTCCCCACTTTGTTAGGAATTGCTTTATCCCTAAGTTAGAAAGAAAGAGAAGATCACTGACAACTTTTAATTAAAAAGAGAAGGAATTCAAAGCATCAACATATTCCGTTCCTTCCACAAAATGCATACAAAAACAATTACTATTACTAAATTTGCCTTCATTCAACAAATATTTCCCATAATATCAAGCTTTACTCCAGGTCTGTCTTACCTGGATATTCTGTCTCAAAATACCCAGAAACGAAGCTCTGGATATGGCAAAAGTTCACAAGAACAGGAATATAAAAGCTGACAAACTAGTAAACACAAAACTGCTGAGTTATGTGTCAAGTGAATTTTGCCTTGTTTCTACAAAATAAATATCCAACTCACAGTTTTATATTTCAAAATTATAGGATATCCTGATCTTTTTATATTACTGTTTTCCTTTCAAGCACCATTCTAAATATTTAAGTTTACATATAACACAAGGCATTCACTATGACTTACTTATCAATAAAGAGCTCAGTACTTAATAAGAGGTACACATACTAGTATGCTTTGATCACACCTAATGAAAGCAAAAACATGAATAACATTTTCTGGCATAACTTGCATAATATGTGCAACACGGCTCTAGATCTCTAAGGTGGCTTTTGCATGCCATTCACATTCTCAAAATACTGGATAACGGAGTAAAAAAGAACAAAGGCTTTGAATATGTATCTGTATTGAAATCCCAGAACTGCAATATATATGAAAACTTGGAGAAAATAATCTATGTCATGTTTCTCCAAGAGAATTCCTAATAAAGTCATAGTAAGACTGAAACAAGACCTCTGCTTCCAAATGGCAGGCAAACTCTTCCTGATGAAGACAAGCATATTTTATTTTTATTTTATTTTATTTTTTAAAGTTATTTTTTAATTCCAGTATAGTTAACACACAGTGTTGTATTAGTTTCAGGTGTACAATATAGTGATTCAAAATTCAACACATTACTCAGTGCTCATCATGGTTAGTGTACTCTTAATCCCCTTTAACTATTTCACCCATACTCCCCACCTGCCTCCCCTCTGGTAACCACCTGTTTGTTCTCTATGCTTAAAGGTCTGTTTTTTTGTTTGACCCTTTTCCCCCTTTTCTTCATTTGTTCTGTTTCTTAAATTCCACATATGAGTGAAATCATATGGTATTTGTCTTTCTTTGACTTATTTCACTTAGCATTATACTCTCTAGATCCATGTCTTGATATTTAAACAAGTGTATTTTAAAAGGCATTTGCTTGAAGATGTTAAAGAGATAACAAAAGTGAAAAATAACTCAACAGGATATAAGATAGCATGGAGATCCTGGGAAGGGAGTTTCACATTTAAGGCTGGTTTAATCAATCCTGGGAACACATCCTAGGCATAGAGGTGAACCTAGTCAGATAGGCTTCCAAGGGAAAAACAACTCAGCTTTGAATCATGTCAATCTCTGAATGTGGACTTAAGTGATAAAAAGACTGCTACTGGCCCAAATAACAGAAGCAAATGTAAACCCAACCTGGAGAAAGAAAATGCCTGACACTTCAAATTATTTCCATAAATATTCATAAACAAAATGTATGGTAAACAATAAAAAACAGGTACATAAAGAGGCAAGAAAACTAGAATGAAAACCAACAGAAGCAAAAGACCACTGAAACAGACCAAAAGGAACTTGAGACAGACTTTTAATAAACTCTGGTTACTGCTTCTTAGGGTAATAAAAGACAAGACTGGGAATTCCAACATAGAACTGGACTTTAAAAAGCAAAAACAAAACTAAACTCATAATGCCAAACAGAAATTGTTTATTCAAAGATGGGTTTAATAGCAAACTGGATACACTGAAGGTATTTCAGAAAAAAATATCTAGAATGAAGGGAGACAAAAAAAAGAGTGGCAAATAGAGAAAAGAGGATGAACGACTGAGAATGATGTAAGGACTAATATGCCAGAAAAAGAAGAAGGAAAGAATGAACAGAAGCCATATTTGATGAAATGGCTGATAGTTTTTATAGGCTTTGATTTTATGGTCTTTGAGTTTGAAAAATTAAGTAGAATAAATAAAAAGAAATCCATGAATAGGCATGTCATAGTAAAATTGTTGAAAACCAAACTTAAAGCAACCAAAGAAGAGTGGAAATGATTACTTTTCAAGATAAAAATAAGGCTGACAGCTTAACTCCTCAACGTAAACAACAGGACAGTGAAGGCTGTCTTGAAAGTACTGCAAGAAAGAACTGCCAATCTAGAATATCATTTCTAAGAAAAATACTCATCTAGTATGAAGGCGGAGTAAATATATTTTCAGGTAAAAAAGAGACAATTCATCGCCAGCAGATGTACACTAGAGGAAATACTAAAGGAACTTCCTCAGATGCAAAACCTGAGTGGAAGATTAACAGAATAAATGAGTTAGTAAATCTAAATGAACACTATATAAACCAATAATGTATTCATAGGCTTGACATATACAATAATGAAGGCATTTAAGTTGAGAGAAATGGTGTTTAAGTGTTCTAAGATCCATGCAGGCCAAAGAGAGGGCAAAAAATGCAAAGTGTCGTCACACATTCCTATAGGATGCCAACTATGCATGCTGAAATCTCTTTTAAAAAACCCACTTACAGAATAGTAAGATCGTATAACTACGAAGTTAATGAGAAAAAACAATAACTAAAAACAATAAATTCTAAAGAAAAAGGAACAAAGAGTAGGAGGATCAAATAAACAGGTTGAGTCAAAAGCAAGTGCTTTCAGTTATTATTTGTAAGATCTAAACTTTTCATTTAAAAGATTATTTTAAAAAATAACTATAATGCCATCTATAAAAGATCACTTAAAATATAAAGATACAAAAGTAACGAAAAAAGATATTTATCCAAAAACTTTCATGATCCCTAAGGTGGCTTTTGCAGATGACTTATATGGAAAGTTGGTATACTGTTATCAAAGTAGATTTCCAAGCAAAAAGCATCACTAGAGAAAAAAGGTGAATACTTCACGTAATGTTAGCCAATTCAATTGGCCAAAAAAACATAATAATGTAAATCTGTATGTAAATATTAACACAGCCTAATAAAATGTGTGAACACTAACAGAACTAGGAGGCAAAGTAATTCCGTACTCATAATGGGAGATTTGCAACACTGCTTAAAAAATACACCTATACAGGGGTGCCTGGGGGACTCAGTTGGTTAAGCGACCGACCCTTGATTTCGGCTCAGGTCATGATCTCACAGTTTGTGAGATCAAGCCCTGTGTTGGGTTCTATACTGACAGCAAGGAGCCTGCTCAGGATTCTCTCTCTTTCCTCTCTCTCTCTGTTCCTCCCCCACTCGCGCTCTATCAAAATAAACATTTAAAAATATATATACAGTAAAACCTTGCTTTGTGAACATAATTCATTCCAGAAACATGCTTGCAATCCAAAGCACTCATATATCAAAAGCAAATTTCAAGAACCATTGGCTCAGTTGTAATCATTAGGCATCACCGTTACTACTTGTATTGCAAAACATCACCTGTTTATCAAGTTAAAACTTATCAGAAATGTTTGCTTGTCTTGCAGAACACTCTCCAAAAAAGTTACTTGCAATCCCAGGTTTTACTGTATATAGAAAAATTAAAAATATAGAAAAAAATTAAATGTAGAAAAATGAAACACAAGGATTACCAAATTTTGAATTAATGAACATAACACTGTACTTCACATGCAGTGTTTATTATTTTCTAGTGTACATATTTACCAAAATTGACCATATGCACATACTACAAAAACAATTACCAATTAGTTTCAAAGAAATGAAATTATATAAGGTAGGCTCTCTGATTACAGTGGAATTAGGCCAGAAATCAGCAACAGAAAAAGAATAAGAAAATCCCCAAACTCAGAAATTAAACAATATACTTCTAAAGAATAGCCATGGGTAGAAGATGAAATCACAATCGAAATTAGAAAATATCTTGATCCAAATAATTATGAAAATACAATGTAAAAAAACTTGCAAAATTTATACCTCTACATGTATAAACACATATATTTAAACATAAGTATTTATAGTCACATATGTGTATATACAGGCTGAAAATAAGCATGTTAAGCAGCAATCCTAAGAAGTTTTAAAAAGGCAAAAGTTGGTTCTTCAAAAACACCTACAATATTTACATCTCCTGGTAAGATTAGCTGAGTAACAAAAAATAATGTGAACAATGGGAGATCACTATAGATCCCTACAGGCATTAAAATTAAATTATGAATGAATTTTTAAATTAACATAAAGAATGACAAATTGAAAACTGTAAGTTACCAAAACTGACCAAAGACAACAAGGAAATACAAATACTCATATAACTGCTGAATTTGAAGAAACTGAATCCATACTACAACCTTCCTCCCCAAAACTAGATGTCTACGCTATGTAGACATAGTAGGCTCTGTAGGCACAGATGTCTACACTAATGAAATCTACCAAACATTTAAGGAAGAAATAATGACTCTCACACAAGATCCAGAAAATAAACCAAGACTTAGGGCCCACTTCTCCCTGTTACTTTAGTGAGGCATTCATGACCTAGATACTAAACCTAAAAAGAACGTTTAAGAAAGCGTAGGCAACCCTGACTCATTAACGTAGATGAAAAAATTCCAATCAAATATTAGCAAAACAAAACGGTCAATACATAAAGGAGGTTATGCATCATGATGAAAATGGATTTACTCCAGTGATACAAGACTGGCTGAATGAACATTCAGAAAATTAATGTTCTGTAAAATTCAGCACATTAAAAACGAAAGGAAAAATATCACATATTACCTCAATAGATGATAAAATCTAATGTCAATCCATAATAAATAGAAATTCTCTTACTAATGATTAGAAATGAACAGACTGATAAATATATCTACCAACGAAATTAGGAACTGGGGATGAATTAGAATGACCACGCTCATCATATCTAAAATTTTACTGTAAGTCCAAGCCAGTTAAATATGGCAAGAAAAAGAAAATGCACAATGACTGAAAAGTAATAAACCTATCATTATTCACAGGCGTTGATGTGCATCTATTCTGAAATCCCAAAGAATCTATAAACAAAACTGGAGATTAAGGAAGTGAGGAGAGATGTTGGCTACAATGTCAATAAACACAAGTGAACTGGATTTCTGTAACCAACAACAAACGTAAAAAACGTTAAAGGATGTTGTTTACAATAGCATCCAAAATATCAATGATCTTTATCTAGACATTATGCGAAATGAAATAAATCAGACAATTACATATACTCTATTATTTCACTTATATGTAGAATCTAAAAAACTCAAACTCGTAGATACAAAGAACAGATTGGTTGTTGCCAAAGGTAGGAGCTGGGAGATGGAGGAAATGGATCAAGGTGGTCAAAAGGCACAAAGTTTCAGTTAAAAGATAAGTAAATCCTTGGGAAGAAATATGTAGCATGGTGGCTATAGTTAACAATACTGTAGCGTATATTTGAAAGTTGCTAAGAGAGTAAATCTTAAAAGTTTCCACCACAAGAAAAAAACTTTGTAGTTATTTAAGGTAATGCATGTTAACCGAACTACCATGGGAAACATTTGGGTGGAGATATATATCTATCTTGAATCAGTGTTATATACCTTAAACTAATACAATGCTATGTGTTAATTATATCTCAATAAAACTGAAAAAAAATCACCTATTTAGGTATTCATCTAAGTAAAGATGTAGGACACTTTGATTTAAAATAGTGCAAAATGATACAGAGAAACTAAAGAAAAAACAGAGGAATATGACATATTAGTAGACTGCAAGATGTTCCCAAATTTCTACCAAAAAAACCCCAACAGCTTTTGTTATTAAAATTGTATTTGGCATTTGAACTTGGTAATATGATTCTGAAATTTATATGGAAAATTAAGGGCCAAGATATTCAAAAAGAACAAAGTTACAGGGCTTGTTCTATAAGATATCAAACTTATCAAGAAGTACGGTATGGTAAAATATAGACAAACAGGTGAAGAAATCAAAATAGGGAGTCAGATGCACACAAATATGGACATATGATTTAAAATAAAGATGGCACAGTGGAACAATGATCTCAATAAAAAATACAGACACAACTATTTATTCATACATAAATTAAAAAAAAAAAAACCTGACCTGTACTTATACCTCATACATTAAAAATATTAATTCCAAGAATAACTGTACAAAATTATAATAAAAAAGAGCGGACAAAGTTGGGGCACTTGGCTGGCTCAGTCAGAAGAGCATGCAACTCTTGATCTCAGGATCATGAGTTCAAGCCACACATTGGGTGAAGAGAAGGCTTAAATGAATTAAAAACAAAACAAGGAAAGAGTTAGTGTTCCCAAGACCACCCCCAGGTTTGATGATTAAGAGAACTCACAGGACTCTGTTAATAGTCATACTCACAGCTATGATTTATTACAGTAAAAGGATACAAAGCAGTATCAGGAAAGGGAAAAGATGAATAGGCAACACCCAAGAGAGAACATACACAAACTTTCAAGGGTTCTTTTGCAGTGGAGTCACAAAGGACTTGCTTAATTGCCCAGCAACAAGTTATGATAACACACACAAAATGCTGTTAACCAAAGTAATCTTATTAGAGACTCAGCAACCATTTTTTTATTGGCGGCTGGTCACCTAAGGGTCCTCTGCTTAGTACATCTAAAACTTCCATATTCCCAGAAGGAAAGCAAAGGTTTAGCATAAACTGTATTTGTAGAAGTAATCACCACCACAATAAATCTTGCTACCATCACTTACCATGCAATATTGCTACATATTAACTACATCCTCCTAAATTATAGATTGTATCCTCATGTTTTTGTAACTGGAAGTCTGCATCTTTTAATCACTTTTCCCTATTTTGCCCATTCCCCTATATAGCTAAGACTCCTTTTTATTGAGATGAAATTCATTTCAAACAAAATCAACCATTTTAAGTGTACAATTGATTGGCATTTAGTACATTCCCATTGTTGTGCAATTACTATAACTATGTAGTTTTTTTTTTTTTAATGTGTGACTATATTCAAAAGAATTACTAAAACTTTCCTTCTGATACCCTGGAATGCTAAAATAAGATTCAATTAAAACAAATTATTTAAATATTTTGTAATACAAATAGCCCAATTACCACATATTTTAATAGATTCATACACTAAAAGATAATTTAGTAGTCTGAAAAGAAGGCAGTATGTGCTTTCTTGGATGTTTAAATGAGTTCCATGCAATAACACGAGTGTACCTTAAAGACTTAAAGAAAAGTTACACAGTATAAGATAAAGACAGTGATGGTATATTTTGTTGTTTGTCACAACATAATAAGCAAACTCAAGACTATTTAGAAACATAGAGGGGCACCTGGGTGGCTCAGTCAGTTAAGTGGCCAACTCCTGATTTTGGCTCAAGTCACGGTCTCATAGTTCAGGAGATCAAGCCCCTCATCATGCTCCAGGCTGACACCTCAGAGCCTGCTTGGGATTCTTTTTTCCCCTCTCTCAGCCCTTTCTTCTCTCTCTCAAAATAAACATACATTAAAAGGGAGGGGGCACCTAGGTGGCTCAGTGGGTTATGCTTCTGACTTCAGCTCAGGTCATGATCTCACGGTTCATGGGTTCAAGCCTTGCATTGGACTCTGTGCTGACAGCTCAAGAGCCTGGAGCCTGCTGCCGATTCTGTGTCTCTCTGTCTCTGCCCCTCCCTTACTCACAGTCTGTCTCTCTCTCTCTCTCTCTCTCTCAAAAATAAACAAACATTAAAAAAAATTAAAAAAGAAACATACAGCAATCTAACATTGCCTTTACAACAAGTGCACAGTCAGAAGATCTTTAACAAAAGTGGAGTGTCTATGAAAGATTTAAAAAAACTAAATGGTCCTTCAATACAGTTAGTTTGGACATATTAATATAATAATAATTTTGACTCTACTGATGATGAGTTAAGGAATTTTAAAAATAAACCTTTTCCAAATCCTTCTCAGGATTTTGAAAAGACAAGGGAAGAAGGAAGCACCAGGAATTGGTCTCCCCTTCCAGAAAACAACTGTACTAGCAGAATAGGTCTGATGTAAGTTTGGAACTCTCAAAGTTACTGAAGACTAAGATAGTAAATTACAGTGAATTTCAATCAATTTCAGCTCTTAGCACAGAAGTAACTACTCATTCCCCCCTTCCCAGCCCGATGGCAGGCAGATGTATGTCCTTACAGCAGTCTATACACAGCTTTTAGGAGCCAGCGTGGGCAAAAAGGACCCTACCCCTCCAAATACTGGGGATCTGTGCTCTGCTCCCTCTGATCACAGAGGAGCAGACAAAAATGCAGACAGCCATTGTTCCTGCCCCAGCCCATACTTTGCAAGCCCCTCATTCTCCAGTTTAAGTAATGTCCAAGGGACTTAAAGGGCCAGCACTCTTTCCCTCTCTTCACTTTCTTTTTCCCTTTTAGGGAACCAGACATTAAAGGACATTCATAAACAACTGCACATATGGGGAAAATTAGAAAGTGACCACACATGCCCAGGGAAAGAATCGGAAAAAGACATGACAAGACTTTAAGTATACACCTAAGACCGATCTGTGACAAACAGCCTGTAACAACTGAAAAAATAAACAAAAATAAAACCCAGCAAACCCCGGGTGAAGCAAAGAATATGAATTCCAGAGCTACCACATTATTAGCTTCAAATGTCTAGTTTTAACCAAAAAAACCACAAGGCAAAGAATCAAGAAAGTATGGGCCATTCAAAGGGAAAAAAATAAAAACAAAAACAAATGTTACTGAAAAATACCTGATGGCAAATATACTAGACAAGGACTTAAAAAACACCTGTCTTACAGATGCTCAAAGAACTGAAGAAAGATGTGGAGAAAATTCAGAAAGTGATGTATGAATAAAATGGAAATATTGATAAAGAAATAGAAAACCTAACAAGAAACCAAAAACAAATTCTGGAGCTAGAACAATAATGAAGTGAAAATTTCACTACAGGTATTCAAAGGCAGATTTGAGCAGGAAGAAGAATTAGTGAACTTGAAGACAATGGATATTAGAGTCTGAGGAACAGAAAGTTGAAAGGATTGAATAAAAGTGAACAGAACCTAAGGGACCACTGGCACACTAGCAAGTGTCCTCTCTTTCACCAGAGGAAGAGAGAATATTTTGAAGAATGGCTGAAAACTTAACAAGTTTGATGAAAGACACAAATATATATATATAGAATATGCTCAAGAGATTCTGCATAAAATGGATTCAAAGATACACACACCAAGACACATTATCATCAAACTTACAAAAGACAAAGAGAATACAAAATAGAATATGGAGAGCAGCAAGAAAGAAGCGAATCATTACATACAAGGGATCCTCAGTAAGCTGATCAGATTTCTCATCAGAAAGTCTCCCCAGAGCCAAAGCATAAGAGACTCTTAAAAACTGAGAACAAACTGAGGGTTGATGGGGGGGTGGGAGGGAGAGGAGGGCACCTTTTGGGATGAGCACTGGGTATTGTATGGAAATCAATTTGACAATAAATTTCATATATTGAAAAAAAAGAAAGAAAGTCTCCCCTTCCATTTTTCTCTTTGCATGGGATCAGGCTTTCCCCACTAACTCTTTTCCTTTTTTTCTAGGGTTACTTCAACAAACAAATCAAAAGCACACCTGGTGGAAGGGTTTGCAGAGGACTGACCAGTGTGATAGAGCAGCCAAAATGCAACAACAGATAGCATGCAACATACACCAGAAACACTTCCTGAAGGGTCAGGCCCTGGACAGTGTATGACCCCTTTTTAATATAGTACTTGCAGGTGCAGGACACATAACAAGCTATTAAAACACACAAAAGACACATACTTAGCCAAAATGATGAAAGGAAAGAATTCTCTCTTAAAGAAAAAGCAAGAAGAAATGACAGCCACAGAATTGTTCAAAACAGATATAAACAATGAATCTGAACAAAACTTTAGAATAACAGCCATAAGATTAATAGCTGGGCTTGAAAAAAGCATAGAAGACAGTAGAGAATCTATTGTTGCAGAGATCAAACAACTAAGACATAGTCACGATGAATTAAGAAATACTGTAAATGAGATGCAAAATAAACTAGCTACAGTGACAGTGAGGACAGAAGCAGCAGAGAGAATAGGTGAAATAGAAAATAAATGTATGGAAAAAGATGAAGCTGAAAAAAAGAGGGAAAGGAAATTACTAGACCACAAGAGAGAATTAGAGAGCTAAGTGATTCCATGAACAAAACACTATCCATATCATAGAAGTTCCAGAAGAGGAGCAGGAGAAAGGGGCAGAAGTTTTATTTGAACAAATTATAGCCGAGAACTTCCCTAATCCAGGGAAGGAAACAAGCATCCAAATCCAAGAGACACAGAGAACTCCCTTCAAAATCAACAAAAACAGGTCAACACCATGACATATAGTGAAACTGGCAAAACACAAAGATAAAGAGAGAATTCTGGAAGCAGCTAGGGACAAATGGGCCTTAACCTACAAGGGCAGACACATAAGGGTAGTTGCAGACTTGTCCAGTGAAACTTGGCAGGCCGGAAGGGAGTGCCAGAAAATATTCAATGTGCTGAATAAGAAAAATATGCAGTCAAGAATCCTTTATCCAGCAAGGCTGTCATTCAAAATAGAAGAGATAAAGGCTTTCCCGGATAAAAACTAAAGGATTTCATGACCACCAAACCAGCCCTGTAGGAGATCCTAAGGGGAATTCTGTGAGTGGAAAGCAGCAAAGACTACAAAGGACCAGAGACATCACCACAAACATGAAACCTACAGATAATACAACAGCACTACATCCATATCTTTCAATAATCACTGTGAATATAAATGGACTAAATGCCCCAATCAAAAGACACAGGATATCAGAATGGATAAGAAAACGAGATCCATTTACGTGCTGCCTACAAGACTCATTTTAGGCATGAGGACACCTGAAGATTGAAAATGAGGATGGAGAACCATCTAAGAGCCACCCAGGAGCCCCAAACTAGATTTTAAAACAGACTGTAACAAGAGATGAAAAAGGGCACTCTATCATAATTAAGGGTCTACCCATCAAGAAGAGCTGACATTTGTAAATGTTTATGCCCCCACTATGAAAGCACCCAAATATATAACTATCACAAACATAAATAAATGTATAGATAATAGGGAACTTTTTTTTTTTTTTTAATTTTTTTTTTCAACGTTTATTTATTTTTGGGACAGAGAGAGACAGAGCATGAACGGGGGAGGGGCAGAGAGAGAGGGAGACACAGAATCAGAAACAGGCTCCAGGCTCTGAGCCATCAGCCCAGAGCCCGACGCAGAGCTCGAACTCACGGACCGCGAGATCGTGACCTGGCTGAAGTCGGACGCTTAACCAACTGCGCCACCCAGGCGCCCCAATAGGGAACTTTAATACTCCACTTACAACAATGTACAGATCATCTAGGCAGAAAATCAACAAGGAAACAATGGCTCTGAAGGACACATTGGACCAGATGGACTTAACAGATATATTCAGAACATTTCATTCAGAACACACTCTTCTCAAGTACACATGGAACATTCTCCAAAACAGATCACATATTGGGTCACAAAACAGTTCTCAACAGGTACAGAAAGACTGAGATCATACCATGCATATTTTCAGGTCACACTATGAAACTTGAAATCAACCACAAGAAAAAATTTGTAAAGCCCCCAAAAACACAGAGGTTAAAAAACTAAAGAATGAATGGGTTAACAAGCAAATTAAAGAAGAAATTTAAAAACACATGGAAGCCAATGAAAATGAAACACAACAGTCCAAACACTTTGGGACGTAGAAAAGCACTTCTTTTTTTTTTTTTTTTTTTCAACGTTTATTTATTTTTTGGGGGACAGAGAGAGACAGAGCATGAACGGGGGAGGGGCAGAGAGAGAGGAGACACAGAATCGGAAACAGGCTCCAGGCTCTGAGCCATCAACCCAGAGCCCGACGCGGGGCTCGAACTCACGGACCGCGAGATCGTGACCTGGCTGAAGTCGGACGCTTAACCGACTGCGCCACCCAGGCGCCCCGAAAAGCACTTCTTAAGAGGAAAATACACTGCAATTCAGGCCTATCTTAAGAAGCAAGAAAGGTCCCAAATACACAACCTAACCTTACACGTAAAGGAGCTAGAAAAGGAACAAAAATAGAGCCTAAAGCCGGCAAAAGAAGGGAAATAATAAAGATTAGAGCAGAAATAAACAATATAGAATCCAACAAAAACAAAAATAAAAACCCCCCAGCAGAATCAATGAAACTAAAAGCTGACTTTTTGAGAGAATAAACAAAATTGATAAACCACTAGCCAGACTTATCAAAAAGAGAAGAGAGGACCCAAATAGATAACATCATGAATGTAAGAGGAGAAGTCACAACCAATACCACAGAAATACAAACAATTATAAGAGAATACTATGAAAAATTCTATGCCAAAAAACTGAACAATCTGGAAGAAATGGCAACACTCACACACTACCAAAACGCAAATGGAAAGAAATAGAAAATTTGAACAGTCCCATAGCCAGAAAATAAATTGAATCAGTTATCAAAAATCTCCCAAAAAGTAAGAGTCCTGGGCCAGATGCTTCCCAGGGGAATTCTACCAGACATTTAAAGCAGAGTTAATACTTATTCTTCTCAAACTGTTCTAAAAATACAAATGGAAGTAAAGCTTCCAAACTCACTCTATGAAGCCAGCATTACCTTGATTCCAAAACCAGACAAAGACCCTAATAAAAAGGAGAATTACACGCCAACATCCCTGAGGAACATGTATGCAAAAATTCTCAAGGAGAACCTGGGTGGCTCAGTCAGTTAAGCATCAGAGTTCAGCTCAGGTCATATCTCGTGGTTCATGGGTTTGAGTCCTTCATTGGGCTCTGTGCTGACAGCTCAGAGCCTGGAGCCTGCTTCTGATTCTATGTCACCCTCTCACTCTGCCCCTCCCCCACTCATGCTCTCTCTCTCTCTCTCTCTCTCTCTCAAAAATAAACATTTAAAAATGTTTTTAAAAAATTCCCAACAAGCTACTAGTAAATCGAATTCAACAGTAAATTAAAAGAATTATTTACTATGATCAAATGGGATTTATTCCTGAGCTGCAGGGCGGGTTCAATATTCACAAATCCAAAAACGTGCACCTTAATAAAGGATAAGAACCGTATGATCCTCTCAATAGATGCAGAAAAAGCATTTGACAAAATACAGCATCCTTTCTTGACAAAAACCCTCAAGAATGTAGGGATACAAGGAACATACTTAACATCATAAAAGCCATATGTGAAAGGCCCACAGCTAATTATCATCCTCAATGGGAACAACAGAGTGCTTTCCCCCTGAGATTAGGAACACAACAGGGATGTCCACTGTCACCACTGTTGTTTAGCATAGTGTTGGAAGTCTAGCCTCAGCAGACAACAAAGTGAAATACAAGGCATACAAATTGGAAAGGAAGAAGTCAAACTTTCACTCTTCCAAGATGGCACAATACTTAGTCTACATGGAAAACCCAAAAGTCTCCACCAAAAAAACTGCTAGAGCTGATCCATGAATTCAGCAAAGTCGCAGGATGTTAAATCAAAGTACAGAAATCGGTTGCATTTCTATACACCCATAATGAAGAGAAAGAGAGATTATATTAGGTAACTGATCCCATTTACAATTGCACCAAAAAACGTAAAATACCTAGCAATAAACAATAGAAAGCTTAAGAAAGAAATTGAAGACGACACAAAGAAATGGAAAAACATTCCATGCTCATGGATTAGAAGAACAAATATCGTTAAAATGTTGATACTATCCAAAGCCATCTACACATTCAATACAATCCCTATCAAAATAACACCAGCATTCTTCTCAGAGCTAGAACAAACAATCCTAAAATTTGTATGGAACCACAAAAGACCCCGAATAGCCAAAGTAATGTTGAAAAAGAAAGCCAAAGCAGAAAGCATCACAAACCCAGACTTTAACTAGTATTACAAAGCTATAATCATAAGGACAGTTATGGTATTGGCACAAAAACAGACACATAGATCAATGGAATAGAGAACCCAGAAACAGACCCACAAATATGTGGCCAACTAATCTTTGACAAAGCAGGAAAGAATATTCAATGGAAAAAAAAGACAGTCTCTTTAGTAAATGGTGCTGGGAGAACTGGACAGCGACATGCAAAAGAATGAAAATGGACCACTTTCTTACACCATATACAAAAATAAATCCAAAATGGATGAAAGACCTAAATGTGAAACAGGAAATAATCAAAATCCTAGAAGAGAAAACAGGCAACAACCTCTCTGACCTCAGCTGCAGCAATTTCTTATTGACAGGTCTCCAGAGTCAAAGGAAACAAAAGCAAAAATGAACTACTGAGATGTCATCAAGATAAAAAGGCTTCTGCACAGCAAAGGAAACAATCAGCAAAATTAAAAGGCAACCAATGGAATGGGAGAAGATATTTGGAAATGATGTATCAGATAAAGGATTAGTATCCAAAATCTATAAAGAACTTACCAAACTCAACATCCAAAAAACCCACAAATGATCCAGTGAAGAAATGGGCAAAAGACAGGAATAGACGCTTTTCGAAAGAAGACATCCAGATGGCACACAGACATATGAAAAGATGCTCAACACTGCTCATTATCAGAGAAATACAAATCAAAACCACAATGAGATACCAAATGACACCTGTCAGAATGGCTAAAATTAACTCAGGAAACAACAGATGTTGGCAAGATATGGAGAAAGGAGAACACTTTTGCACTGTTGGTGGGAATGTAAACTGGTGCAGTCACTCTGGAAAACATGGGGAGGTTCCTCAAAAAATTAAATAGAACTACCCTATGACCCAGCAATTCCAGTACTAGGAATTTATTCAAAGGATACAAAAATGCTGATTCAAAGGGGCACATGAACATCACTGTTTATAGCAGCACTATCAACAATAGCCAAATTATGGAAAAAGCCCAAATGTCCATCAACATATCTATCTATCTATCTATCTATCTATCTATCTATCTATCTATATGTATATGGAATACTACTCGGTGAAAAAAAAAATGAAATCTTGCCATTTGCAACAATGTGGATGGAACCATAGGATATTAGGCTAAGTGAAATAAGTTAGAGAAAGACAGATATCACATGATTTCACTCATAGGTAAACTGGAGAAACTAAAAGATGATTATAGGGGAAGGGAAGCAAAAATAAGATATGAACAGAGAGGGAGGCAAACCATAAGAGACTGTTAAATACAGAGAACTGAGGTTTAATGGGGGTGTGGGGGTGAGGGGTGGGGAAAATGGGTGATGGACATTAAGGAGGGCACTTGTTGGGATGAGCACTGGGTGTTATATGTAAGTCATCAATCACTGGATTCTGCTACTGAAGCCAAGAGTACACTGTATTTTAACTAACTTGAGGAAAAAAAAAAAAAGCAAACAATTTTCATATTTCACAGCAGAGGTCCAGAAAACAAAAGCAACAATTCAAGTGAATTCAATCCAAAGTAATTTAGTAAAACTGTAAAAAAAAAACAAAAAACAAAAAAACAAAAACAAAACTAGTTCAGTTACCTATTTTACTTCATACCTTTTAAGTTTTGAACTATAGAAATGTATATATTATAAAGTGCTCTTGCAACATACTGTAAATTTTTCTGATCCTAGTTTTGAAAGTTAATATAACCATCACAACAATCCTTCCCCAAACCATTTTACAAAGCTTACAAACAAAATACTTATTTTCTCAAAATAATTCCTGAGAAAAATTAAAACACCAGCATTTTCTTTTCAATCATAAATTACTTTTTCCCCAGCTGAGCCAGACAATCATCAAGGCTGAAATCACTTTATAACAAATTATGCATAAAAATATGAAATGACTTGAGAAGTACCTGAAGTAGAAGCAGCCATCTTCTTTGTCATTATCTTTTATTTTATTACAACTAAATGTTTCTGCCTAGAAAGGAAGTAGGAGAGAAGGAGGGGAGGGATAAATCAGGATGAAACCTTTATATTTCCACTAAACGCAAATACACAGATCACATCTGGATTTATAAATACATACACACACAGCTATACATATATACCTTTACAATGCATTAAAATTAAAACAAATTTTACATTTATTTATTTTTGAGAGACAGAGCATGAGCAGGGGAAGGGCAGAGAGAAAGGGAAACAGAATCAGAAGCAGGCTCCAGGCTCCGAGCTGTCAGCACAGAGCCCAATGCGGGGCTTGAACTCACGAACCATGAAATCACAACCCGAGCCAAAGTCGGATGCTTAACCGACTGAGCCACCGAGGTGCCCCTACAATGCATTTAAGATTCAATAATGAGATTAATCATGGGGACAACCATTAAAAAAAATTTTTTTTAATGTTTATTTTTGAGAGAGAAAGAGAGAGACAGAGTGTGAGCAGCGAAGGAGCATAGACAGAGGGAGACACAGAATCTGAAGCAGTCTCGAGCCTCTGAGCTGTCAGCACAGAGCCTGACTCAGGGCTTGAACCCATGAACCGTGAGATCATGACCTCAGCTGAAGTCGGACGCTTAACTGATTGAGCCACCCAGGCGCCCCTGTGACATACCATGTAAAAGGTACACAAAAGATCTCTGTGGGGGTGACATGGTAATAGCAGCCTGATGGGACTGACAGTATAAATTAAGGAACCTAGTTAAAGCTCCATGTGGCTACTAAGCACTTGAAATATATCTGGATCAAACTGAAAAGTGGTGTAAGCATAAAATACACATGAAATTTCAAAGACTGGTAACATAAAAGAATGTAAAATCTCATTAATAAACTTTAAATACTGAGTACATGTTTAAATGGTAACTTGATGTTAGGTTAAAACTACTTTAAAATTAATTTTACTTCTTTCTTTTTACTCTTTTAATGTATCCACTAGAAAAATATAAATATTATGTGTGACTTGTATTATATTTCTATTGGACTGTGCTGCTTAGACCCTCAACTATTCTCACCACTCTACCCTCCCTCCTGTACCCTGTAAGTATATCATCACATCTCTTTACTGTCTCATTTTATATATTATCTCTTAGTGGTATTTAACAGTGCCACTGTCCTTAAGAATTTTTTTAAATGTTTATTTAATTTTGAGAGAGAGAGAGAGAGAGAGACAGAGAGAAGAAGAGGGAGGGAGGGAGGGAGGGAGACAGAGAGAGGGAGAGGGAGGGAGGTAGGGACGGATGGAGAGAGAGACAGACACAAAATCCAAAGCAGGCTCCAGGCTTCGAGCTGTCAGCACAGAGCCTGACACAGGGCTCGAACTCACAAACTGCAAGATAATGACCTGAGCCGAAGTCGGCTGCTTAACTGACTGAGCCACCCTGGTGTCCCTGTCCTTTAGATAATTTTAAAGTGTAAGATATCTTAAAGTTCAAGGAATATCACAATGTAGGCTACTCTTTTTCAAAAGAATCAACACTTAATTTTGAAACATATTCTAATATACTCATATATACATACATATCTCAAGTAATGACGTGGGTTAATGTGTAGTTCTTCAGTATATACAGACTGCATTCTTGCATTAAATTACATTTAAGTTAAATGTAAGAGTTAATTTTAACTTCTAAAAATGCTTCCCCAGAACTTACATTTGCTGGTGGTCGGTTCCCACTGTTAGACAGCTGCCACATTTTCATGGAAATACGTGCTGGATTAATATTTTTGATGATACTGTCATCTTCAGAAATAACAGTAATCATAAAATCTGTCATGGTGAATATTAAAAAATTATTTCCTAGTCCATTTAATGAATTTGGTTAAATAACCGTACGTCTTAAAGTGTACATTTTGTTTAAATGTTAATAATGAAATTCTGAAGAAAACAAAACCATTCTGTAATCAGCATTCCCCAATAATCTGTCTATAAAAATGTACTAATCCTGACAGACAACTCTAATGCTAAATCTCTTCCAGAAATCTAACACATACATCTTTACTATTATTAACCCTTTGCCTTATTTTCACAATCTGCCTTGCTAGAAGGCAGACCAAAAAGGTTAGACTGTGGATACTCAGCAACACAGAATAAGGCAACTGGTCATAAATCCATGTGCTTTATGTATTCTGAGAATTCAGTGTATATTTTACGGTTTTATTCACTTGGCACCCATATGATGGGTATAATTTTTTAAAGTTTTGTTTACTTAGAGGGAGGGAGGGAAGGAGGGAGAGAGAGAGAAAGTGCAAGTGTGCACAAGCATGTGAGTTGGGGAGGGGAAGAAGGGGGGAGAGATGGAGAGAGAGAGAGAGAGAGAGAGAGAGAGAGAGAAAATGAATGAGTGAATGAATGAATCCCAAGTAGGCTCCCCACCAGCAGCTTAGAGACTAACGTGGGGCTAGAACCCACAAACTGTGAGATCATAACCTGAGCTGAAACCAAGAGTAGGATGCTCAACCGACTGAGCCACCCAGGCACCCCTGATGGATATAGTTTTTTAATGACAGGAAATAGGTCTTACCTCTTAAAACAGACTTAAAATTATGAGTATAAAGGCTATGTATATATGTAACAATTATTAAAAATTATTAATTTTATAATCTAAACTTTTTGGTCTGCTTGTTTCTACTGCTTATAACTATGTATAGGAATTCATCCCTTTAAGAAAACAAAGTCTTCAAGAAAATTACCCATATAAAGTAAATACCATTTCCTATTGAAAATAGGAAGACTACACTGCCAGACTACACTGAAATTATCTGCTTACTTAAGTGTTTTCTACAGTAGACAGAACTCATTGGCAATTGTTGTATTCATTATTGGAACCAAGAGCCCAATACAGTGTCTGGACATCGCAGGTATTTAGGAAATGTTTTTTGTTCTGAAATAGCTTTAATAATAAATTCTGATGTTTTCATCCAAATTAAGTTAAACAATCCTGGTTCTATTTGGTTGAAGATGACATTACAACCCATTTAATAGAACTGCCACAGTTCTTGCGATCCTTCTTTTGCAGAACTTCACAATCCAGTGAATGAACAAACACAAACTCCATTACCACAGGCTCTCAGCTTATGTACAAACTTTCCGTTCATTCTTGACCATTAAGGGAATGTACAATAGAGATGAAAGAAGATATAGTTAAATCAAACATTTTCTTTGCCATTTAAAATGCTATGCAGGCTTGTTTTTTAGCATGCTGAATATCTAGAATAATTTATTCCACTAGTGTAAAAAGCAATTATCATTACAAATCTATTTGAAATTTGTGACTTACTCACCAGTGAAAATACCCCCTGCTAAAAAGGAAGCATCTTTGTCATATTTAATATTGAGACGAATAGGTTTTTCAGGGTCCGGAAGAATCATTAACTTAATTATAGGTCCTTCTATGTTACTTTTGTTATAAATGGCTCTAACCTGCATCACATGTTCTCCTCTAACAGGAGGGAGAAAAAGAGAGACAAAGAGTTCTAATTACATTATAGTTATAACTTAAAAATTGAGACAACTTATACAAAGTTAAACTCATTTACAAAACATCTCTACTCCTGTTCAGTTCCATCTACTACCTAACACTAAATAGAAGGCTAATTATTACTCTTAACTTCGGCAAGGAATAAGAAAACTCAATTTTTATATGACTAATAACTATCAAACTTTTGGTTCTTACCTAGGGGCATAAACACTGAATACTCCCAAATTAGCCCTGCCCCTTTCATCTGTTTTATGTTGTTGGTTTGAAGGAGTAAGCTAAAAACAAAACAAAACAAAACAAAACGGTTAATTAGACAATTTTAGAGAACAAATTCTTTTCCCCTATTACAATGTTCGTTTCCTCAATTACTATTTTAAAATTTGTACTTACACACACTTCTACAATCTTTGATTTCCTAATCTGAACTAGTAGAAATAATGTAATATATAATTACTTAACCCAAAGGACAACTTCTCATCTTGATCAATTAAACTATAATTTAGTGTATTTCAGTTACTAAGTTGCAGAATTCAATGCTCACTGCTTCAACAGCAATGATATTTCAAGTGAAGGTTGGTTATACAAACACTGAAGGTACATTCCAAAATAGGGGCTGAGGAGGTGGGGTGGGGGAATGGCACAGGTGAAATAAACATAAATATACCATAAATATACATTTAAGTCAAGGCATCAAGATAACATGTCCATTGTTACTCATCTTTCTCTTCATGTTTACTCAGACGTGTTCCTTAGACCTCTGCTGCAACACTACCTTCTTAGTGACAACCAAGCTTTCACTTTCCAATGAATAAAAATCAATGGTACTCATCACTGGTTAAAAGAATCTCTCAGCCTTCTACAAATACTTCTGTGAAACTAGACTAATATTCTTATTTGTGGTAGAAAATAATCAGTTTAACTCTCCTAAACGCAAACACTGACAACAAAAGTGAATTTGTAAACTGTTGTAGCAGAATATCAGACTCTTTCCTAAGCTCTGATGTCCATTTCTGCTTAATGGAACCTAAAAGTTAGGTAATATGGTAGGTACATGCAAAAAAGCAATAGGCGAAAATGAGAAGGCACAATCAAAATGACAAAATAAAATCCTTTATTTTACTTATCTCATTTACCCTTTGATCCATTTACCTCTCAACTCATTTTTCTCAAAGTATTTCTTCCATCTGGGTCCTAAATTCTTGTTGCTAAGCCCAAGAAGCATGTCTTCTACTTCCAGGTGTATAGCAGCAATACCACAGTCTTTCTTAACAGAAAGACTGACCCTGACTATTTTACTATGAAAATAAGTCTATGTGGATCCCAAGCCATTCTTGGCATTTTAATTTCCCATATGACTTTTAAGATCAACGTGTCAGGTCCTAGAAACCTGTTACGAGTTCTTATTGAATTAATGGATTATTTTTAAGACAACTGAATTTACATAATCTCAACTGTTTTTATCCACTAAAATGATAAAATGTTCATAGAAGGATAGTGGCTGAAGACAACCCCAGGAATTGTCTCTGTGCTGCCTGGTAACAACCTGACTGGGACAAATTAATTGACTTCATTAGGAGGGACTATGTCACAATACAACTTTGCAAGGGACAAGCAGCTTCTCCCATTTCCCCTCACAGGAGGGCCTCCAACTCTGTACCAGGCACCCCAAGTTCCCACTAGAACCCAAGAAGCTGGCAATCCCAGTGCTCGTGTAAACAGGTGGTACCTAATCTAGGACTTCTTGGTATTAAGCACAATGTTTGCCCCCAAACATTACAAGGCGATACTCATGCTTGCCCCATATCCTAGAATATAACTCAGTATAAGTCTAGCAGCTATGCCCAGGCCCTGGTAGCACTCCATAAGGTATGGAGGACAGGTACTCACATGATGCTTTTTGATCACCTTTAGCTTAAGTTTCCCAAGTAATGCCTATTCCTTAACCCATATTGTAGGCCACTATATTTGCCTTTACTCACTTTCTCAGTGTCATCTATTCATTCTAATCTGAAATCCAAATACATACTAGTATTGAAAGAATCATAACTGTAGAATACTGCCCCTTATTACATTGCTTGCAAGATATGAAGTTTAGTTCCTCAAAATAATTATGAAAAATCTTTAAGGTGATTTAAACTAAGCAATAATCAAGGTTATGTAAGACTATGTTTTTAAAAATATGACATCTAATAACATTATGACAATGAAACCCAAAATTTTAAGTAGACGAAAATTATGTAAGGATGTTTTAAAACTTACCTTTAAATTGTTAGCTTTTACAAGACTTATTTTGACCTGTGGTACAGGTGCTGGATTGTCCCACTGATCACAAAGTTGAACAATGAGAGGATTCTGTAATTCTCTTCCATTAATCACTGGAATGGACTAAAACAGGTATAAATATTTTCAAAAGCATTAAAGCATATGTGCCAAATGATGTAATTACTACTTGTACACTTATTAAATGATCACTTAATTTATCTTGGTTCTAGTCACAAATGGCTTCTTCATCTATTAAAATAAACTTCTGAAAGTGAATTATATTGTCACCAGTGATCATCATCTTATAGAAGTAATTAATAATAATAAAAGTTCAAAAAAAAAGCATTTGACATTATGGCTTTTAACACATCCCTAAAAGTTACATATTAGAATGACTTCAATGGGAGCATCTGGGTGGCTCAGTCGGTTGAGCGTCTGACCATTGATTTTGGCTCAGGTCATGATCTCATGGTTCATGAGATCAAGCCCCATGCTGGGCTCTATGCTGACAGTGTGGAGCCTGCTTGGGATTCTCTCTCTCCCTCTATATTTCCCTCCTGCAACTCCCACACACTCTCTCTCTCCCTCTTCCTCCTTCTCAAAAATAAATAAAGAAGCATTTAAAAAAAAAAGGAATTACTTAAAAGCTTATCTTAGGTTCTCAGATTTAGCATTGGCTGTCTATGGTTTAGCTCCTCTGTCAAGGACAAGCACTCAGGCACTTTACATGAAGCAGTAATACACAGCTTTCTACCACTCATTAAACAGGACTAGAAAAGAGAGGGAAACAAACAAGAGACTCTTAATGATAGAGAAAAGACATATATATGGGTTGACGGAGGGAGGTGGGTGGAAGATGGGCTAGAGTGGTACTTAACGAAGACACTTAATGATGAGCACTGGGTGTTGTATGTAAGTGATGAATCACTGAATTTTACTCCTGAAACCAATATTGTACTGTATGTTAACTAAATAAAATTTAAATTAAAAAAAAGAAAATACATACAAACATACACACATAAATAGGACTAGTTGCTGATAATCTATACAAAAATGCTTGTTTTTTTCCTCCATGTAACGGCTATGTAATTCTGGGAATTTGCTTGTTGACCTATTTGTACTGAACATATCAAAGGAAACACACTGCCTAGCAAGAAACCTGATGAAGTTCCAATCTTATGTATCATATTTTAAAAGCTGAAAAAAAGATTGGAGAGAACTGACTAGTGAAAAAGTAAAGTTGATTTATCATCTCTTTCCTATTAATAATGTTTCCTCTGCTTCCTCCAAGCCCCACTTTACTAGAGGTAGTTGGTTCAAATTAGGAGGTTGCTAAAAGTGGGGAAAATACTAATGTGTTTTGGATAGGACTTAATTTTTCTTAAAAAAAGAACTTTAAGACTAGTTTAGTTAAAATGTTTAACGATCACAAATTTTACATGGCTATAGTTGACTATATTCCATCTGCCAAAGTTTATTAAAAGCCTGAATTTAAAAAAATCAATGACAGTTTCCAAATGCAAACATTATCATGGTACTTTATTCCTAAACACATTGTCTACCCATCACACAGTAATTACTTTTAAAGAATATTCTTTAATAAATGACTTGTAGCCTAAACTGTTAGTCACAGAGTTGTCTGAGAGAAAGGGGGCGGGGGGGGGGGGGGGGGAGGAAGTATCCAAAATCTTATGTTCATAATTACAAACCTCTACCACTTTCTAATATTGGAATGTAACAATGTTTCAGGATTTCAGTTTCCTCATTTATAAAATAAGAATGTTAAAAAGTGCATAATGTTAAGACTAAATGAAAGAACATATGTGTATATTAATGTAACATTTATACGTTTTTTTCTATTTATCAGTTAGGTGTTAAATTAGTTCCCCTTTTCCACTTCAGATCCTATTAGGGGGAAGGTAGGGTCAAGAATTAATTAGGACCTAACAGATACATTCAGAACATTTCATCCTAAAACAGCAGAATACATATTCTTCTCTAGTGCATATGGAATATTCTCCAGAATAGATCACATCCTGGGTCACACAAATCAGTCCTTGATAGATATAAAAAGATCAAGATCATACCATGCGTATTTTCAGATCACAATGCTATGAAACTTGAAATCAACCAAAGGAAAAAATACACTGAGGTTAAAGAACATCTTACTAAAGAATGAACGGATTAACCAGGAAATTGAAAAAGAGATTAAAAAAAAGATACATGGAAGCCAATGAAAATGAAAACACGACAGTCGAAACCCTGTGGGATACAGCAAAGGCAGTCCTAAGAGGAAAGTACATTGCTATTCAGGCCTATCTCGAGAAGCAAGAATGGTCTCAAATACACAACCTAACCTCACGCCTAAAGGAGCTACAAAAGCAGCAGCAAATAAAGTCTAAAACAAGCAGAAAAAGGAAAATAATAAAGATAACAGCAGAAATAAATGATATAGAAACAAAAAAACCCAGTAGACAGATCAATGAAATTGAAGACTAGTTCTTTGAAAGAATAAATAAAATTGATAAACCACTAGCCAGACGTATCAAAAAGACAGGACCCACAAAGATAAAAATCAGTAACGAAAGAGGAGAGATCACAACCAACACCACAGAAATACAAACAGTTGTTAATACTATGAAAAATTTTATGCCAACAAACTGGGCAATCTGGAAGAAATGGACACACACGACCAAAATTCAAATGATAAGAAATAGAAAATTTGAACAGGCCCACAGCCAGCAAAGAAACTGAATCAGTTATCAAAAATCTCCCAACAAAAAGAGAGTCCTGGGCCAGACGGCTTCCCAAGGGAATCCTATCAGATGTTTAAAGCAGAGTTAATACCTATTCTTCTCAAACTGTTCCAGAAAATAGAAACGGAAGGAAAGCTTCCAAACTCATTCTACGAAGCCAGCATTACCTTGATTCCAAAAACAAAGACCCCAATAAAAAGGAAAGTTATAGGCCAATATCCCTGATGAACCTGGATGCAATAATTCTCAAGAAGATACTAGGCAAATCAAATTCAACAGTATGTTAAAAGATTTATTCGTTGGGGTGCCTGGGTGGCTCAGTTGGTTAAGCATCCAACTTCGAATCAGGTCATGATCTCACAGTTCATGGGTTCGAGCCCTGCGTCAGTCTCTGTGCTAACAGCTCAGAGCCTGGAGCCTGCTTGTGATTCTGTGTCTCCCTCTCTCGCTGCCCCTCTCCCACTTGTGCTCAGTCTCTCCCTCCCTCTCAAAAATAAACATTAAAAAAAAAGAATTATTCATTATAATCAAATAGGATTTATTCCTGGGCTGCAGGACTGGTTCAATATTCACAAATCCAACAACGTGATACACAACATTAATAAAATAAAGGATAAGAAACCTATGATCCTCTCAATAGATACAGAAAATGCATCTGACAGGAGCGCCTGGGTCGCTCAGTTGGTTAAGCAACCGACTTCAGCTCAGGTCATGATCTCGCAGTTTGTGAGTTTGAGCCCCGTGTCGGGCTCTGTGCTGACAGCTCAGAGCCTGGAGCCTACTTCAGATTCTATGTCTCCCCCTCTCTCTACCCCTTCCCTGCTCACGCTCTGTGTCTGTCTCTTAATAATAAATAAACATTAAAAAAAAGAAAGAAAGAAAGAAAATGCATCTGACAAAATACAGCACCCTTTCTTGATAAAAACCCTCAAGAAAGTGGGATAGACAGAACATATCTCAACATCACAAGGCCTTATATGAAAGGCCCACAGCTAACTATCATCCTCAATGGGGAAAAACTGAGCGCTTTCCCCCTAAGGTCAGGAACACAACAAGGATGTCCACTGTCACCACTGTTGTTCAACATAGTACTGGAAGTCGTAGCCTCAGCAGTCAGACAACAAAATAAATAAAAGGCATACAAATTGGCAAGGAAGAAGTCAAACTTTCACTCTTCCAAGATGACAAGATACTTACTCTACATGGAAAACCCTAAAAACTCCACCAAAAAAACTGCTAGAGCTCATACATGAATTTAGCAAAGTTGCAGGATATAAAATCAAAGAAATAGAAATTGGCTGCATTTCTATACACCAATAATGAAGCAACAGAAAGAGATATCAGGAAATTGATCCCATTTGTAACTGCAGCAAAAACCATAAGATACCTAAGAATCAACCTAACCAAAGAGGTTGATTTGGATCTGTACAGTGAAAACTACAGAAAGCTTACGTAAGAAACTGAAGAAGACACAAAGAAATGGGAAAACATTCCACGCTCAAGGATCAGAAGAACAAATATTGCTAAATGTCGATTAAAGTAATCTACACATTCAATGCAATCCCTATCAAAATAACACCAGCATTCTTCACAGAGCTAGATTCACAGAGCTATAATTCTAAAACTTATAGGGAACCAGAGAAAATTCCAAACAGCCAAAGTAATGTTGGAAAAAGAAAACCAAAGATGGAGGCATCACAATTCCGGACTTCGAGCTGTATTACAAAGCTGTAATCATCAAGACAGTATGGTACTGGCACAAAAACATACAGATCAATGGAACAGAATAGAGAACCCAGAAAGGAACCCACAAATGTAAGGCTAACTAATCTTTGACAAAGCAGGAAAGAGTATCCAATGGAAAAAAGACAGTCTCTTTAGCAAATGGTGCTGGGAAAACTGGACAGCGACATGAAAAATGAAACTGGACCACTTTCTTACACCATATACAAAATAAATCCAAAATGGGTGAAAGACCTAAATATGAGACAGGAAATAATCAAAATCCTAGAGAAGAAAACAGGCAAAAACCTCTTTGACCTCGGCCAGAGCAGCTTCTTACTAGACACGTCACCAAAGGCAAGGGAAACCGAAGCAAAAATGAGCTACTGGGACCTCCTCAAGATAAAAAGCTTCTGCACAGCAAAGGAAACAGTCAACAAAACTAAAAAGCAACTGATGGAATGGGAGAAGATATTTATAAATGATGTGCTGGATAAAGGGCTAGTATCTAAAATCTATAAAGAACTTACCCAACTCAACACCCCAAAAAGCAAATAATCCAGTGAAAAAAATGGGCCAAAGACATGAATGGATACTTTTCCCAAGAAGACATCCAGATGGCACACAGACACATGAAAAGATGCTCAATCTCACTCATCATCACAGAACTACAAATCAAAACCACAATGAGATACCACCTCACACCTGTCAGAACGGCTAAAATAAACAACTCAGGAAACAACAGATGTTGGTGAGGATGTGGAGAAAGGGGGACAGTTTGGCACTGTTAGCAGGAATGCAAACTGATCCAGCCTCTCTGGAAAACAGTACGAAGGTTCAACAAAAAATTAAAAATACAACTACCCTGTGACCCAGCAACTGCACTACTTGGTATTTATTCAAAGGATACAAAAATGCTGATTCTAAGGGGCACCTGCACTCCAATGTTTATAGCAGCACTATCAACAATAGCCAAAGTTTGGAAAGAGCCCAAATGTCCACTGACTGATGAATGGATAAGATGATGTGGTATATATACACTCTGGAATTATTACTTGGTGGTCAAAAAAAAAAAATGAAATCTTGCCATTTGCAACAAACAACATGGCTTAGGCTAAGAGAAATAAGTCACTCAAAGAAAGACAAATATCACATGATTTCACTCGTGGAATTTAAGAAACAAAACAGATGAACACAGGGGAAGGGAAGGAAAAATAAGATAAAAAAAAAAGAGAGGGAGGCAAACAATGAGAGACTCTTAAATACATAGCACAAACTGAGAGCTGCTGGAGGGGAGGTGGGTGAGGGGACAGCTAAGCAGATGATGGGAATTAAGGAGGGCACTTGCTGGGATGAGCACTGGGTGTTATATGTATGTAAGTGATGAATCACTGGATTCTACTCCTGAAACGAATTACTACACTGTATTGTTAACTAACTTGAGCTTAAATAAATTTTTTAAAAACAGAATTAGGAAATTTTAGGAATACCAGACATTCAGTGATTACTTTTACAGCCTTATCTACATATAACCATTTCTCTAACATAATGAGAAATCAGTTTTTTTTAAAGCTTCTGGATTTCTATGGTATCTGCAAATTAATCTTCTAAAAATCTTTTGAGTTAAACTGTCATTATTTTTGACATTCCCCAACACAAATCCATATAAAAAGATGAACATGTTAACATTTTTTCCACCTCAAAGGTAAACAATTATTTCATAATGTCATCAACCAACAAATCCTTTACTGACTTCATTAAACACAAAGTGTATTACTTATGTAGTATAAATGCTCCCAAATAAAAAAGCACTGGCTTTACAGTAAAACTCAATCAACACATTACAGAAAAAAATTTTAGAGCTCACTGTCACCACTTGTTTACCTATTTTAAATTCACAAACCAAAAAGAGCAATCTCAAACTAGACCACAGATAATGTACACTTTTCTTAGGTGATGTACTCCTTTAAAAGTATTAATTTCATCCATAACCATGGTGATAAGCTCATCTTCCTTTACAAAAGTATGTAAGCTGTCATACCAACAGGTAGAGCCCTGCTAGACCAAAACTGAAAAACAAAAATCCAAATATTTTAAAACCAGAATTCTAAACATTTAGTAAAAACTCAACAGATTTAACAGAAATTTTCAAAGTTTATACTTAAGATTTAATTATTTGTAAAGGAAGGCATGCCAATGTTTTCATGTGTATAATGACTTGATATCTGATGTGCTTTGTCAAACTCCAGAGAAAACATTTTAAGACAGTAAGACAGAACGATGAAACAAAATTGGGAAAAAAACAGTAACTGTTAAACCTGGGGATTCATTATGCTATTTTCACTTGTATGCATGTTCGAAAATTTCTGTAATAAAATTTTAAGTTGTGATTACACTCTTACAAAATTTTTTTAATTTAAATTCTAACACAAATAACATACTGTACATTTCTCAGTGTTCAAGTTATTTCCCTATTCTTTAACAAATGAGGACACAAGTGATGAATAACGATTAAATAACGAAGTATTTAGTATATTACTTTGTCCTTTTGTTATTGTTACCATTGCTATTTGCTGTTACTTCAACAGTAAAATATATCTACCCACTCACAACCTGAAAGTAATAAGCCATGTGATAGTAAATTCTTTCCTTTAATCAAGGCAGTTACTTACCTCCTTTAATTCTGGCCAGTCTATAAGGAGAAGTTTTGCTGGTGGTCCAGAAATTAGCTGCACTCGAATAAAGTCAGAAAATTCACGCCAAGTAAAACAAAGATCCTTATTTCCAGGAGGGCCTGGAATAAATTTGATGCCTTTTACACTTATACTTTGTGTATTTTCCTAGTGAGGAAAGGTACATTGAAAAGAGGGATGTAATGTTTAGTTTTCAAAAAAAAAAAAAAAAAAGAAAAAGAAAATGTTGTCATTAACCCACTATGCATACAGATATGTTTCTGCGTATAACTAATGGCAAATAATTTGCACACATACCAATACTGGCATACTATCAAATTCACTTCCTTGAAAGGAGAAGCTGAATTTCTTTTTTGTGAGAGAGAGATCTAAAAGGTGCTATGTCTTTTTATCTCCTCTTTTCCTAATTAACCTCTTATTTCCACCATCTCCTTTTTATTCCCCAAACAGCAAAGTGTGTGCTTGCCCAATAGTGTGCTGCCCAAAAAGTGTGCTTTGCACTTGTTCTTTCCTGATGTTTGCAAAATTCTTTACCAATCTACATGGCCTTTCATTAGGTTTCTGCATACAGGATACCTTAATCAGAGGGGTGTTCCCTGACTACCCTATATAATGGTACTGTTTCCACTACCCCATTTTATTTTTCTTATCCCTCATTTCCTACCTACTGCATGCTCTTCCCATTGTAAGGTGATCTCCAAGAAGGTAGGGGCTTTGATTTGTTACTGCCCAATTTTAGGTTCACAGCATATTAATGGGAATCAATGAAACTAGTCTATAATTTCTGCTATGTGATGGAATGATATAAACTAATTCCACAGTGGCACGAGTACCCTAGTATTCATTTTAACACTGATCCTTAACAATTTTATCTCAAATTTGTGATGCACACAAATCTGTTCCATCAGATTGAAAAAAATTTTTTATGTTTATTTTTGAGAAAGAAAGAGAGAGGGGAAGGGGGAAGGGCAGAGGAAGGAAGGCACAGAATCCGAAGCAGGTTCCAGGCTCTGAGCTATCAGCACAGAGCTGATACAGCTCTGGAATTCACGGACTGTGAGATCATGACCTGAGCTGAAGTCGGACACTTAACCTACTGAGCCACCCAGGTGCCCCTACTCCATCAGATGTTAATAATCAGCGTTAAAATTTCATGTCTGACATTCTCAACTGTTAGTAGAACATTTTCTGTACAAAGACACTGCAAAATAATTAAACTTAATCAAACCCCAATGAGTTCAGAATTTTTCAATATCTGGAAAACAAATATTCATTAGTAAAACATACTGATAATTGAAAATATATGAAGTATAACCTAGAATTCCATATTTATTACTGAATCATTAAAAGGCCTTTTGAAGACATGATTTCTTGTTTAAGTCCTGTTGGAAGTTATTCTGGTTTTACTTCCAATCTTGAAAAGGAAATTTGTATATGCATTTACAAACTGTAGATGAGTTCAAATAGAATTAAATATAAAATTCTGAAAGGTGCTATGGTCTAATGCCGAGATTATCAAAGGAATGTACTTCAGAATAGCAGTACATTTTATGCAAATGCAGAAATAATTTGAAGAATCAATAACATATTAAAACTACTTTTTATTTAGAAAAAAACGCTATTAAAAAAATAGTTTTAAAACAGAAGCCTCTGATTTTTTCTCTGTAGAGACTGGGGGTAGACTCCTGATGCTTGAAAACAAGTCAAGATAGTATACCTCAGTTGTAAAATGACAACAGGAAGAAAGTAAGTCACCTTGGCTGAAGAATAATGAGCTATGGAGAAAGGTGGGAGATTATGCTGTGGTAGGATACTTTAAGGATATTTTAGGCCATACTAAGCAGATGAAGTCTAAATTTACAGTATAAAATGCTGATAGATCTAATAGGTGGCATAAAATGAGAAAGGAAAATGGACAATGGATTTGGTCAGGTGAAACGGAAAAAAAAAATGATGAGTGCCTTGCCTTAGAATGACAAAAAAGGATGTGGAAACAGTATATACAACTCTTCCAAGGAGTTACACCATGGAAAAAAGAGAAAGAGAGCAACAGATGGACAGGGAATTAGAGCCCAAGGATGTTTTGATGGGGGGGGGGGGGGGGGGCGGTTATAATTTGTCTTTTAAGATGAGAGGTAAGACAGGGGTATCTTGGGTAGTTAAGTGTCCAACTCTTGATTTCTGCTCAGGCAATGATCTCACGGTTTGAGTTTGAGCCCTACATCAGGCTCTGCACTGACAGCACAGAGCCTGCTTGGGATTCTCTCTCTCCCTCTCTCTGCCCCTCTCCCACTTGTACATACTCCCTCAAAATAAATAAATACACTTAAAAAAAAAAAGATGAGAAATATGACAGCATGTTTACGTGCTGATGGGACTCTGATAGGGAAAACTGAAGAGGCAGGAAGGCAGGTTATAATTTAGGAGAAATTATTGAATGAAGATGGGTGTCTATGCATAAAGTGATAGGAGGCACAGGTTGCTCATGCATACAGCAGAAACATAGTTATCTTCTGATTTCATATATACATAGGGTGGAGATAAATAATGCAAAAACTTGAAAGTCAAACACTAAACTTTATCTTTGTAAAGTAAACAAAACATCATTAAAAGTTCTTTGGCACTAAGACATAGTGAATTGTGTCGTGAGAACTAGAATACCATCAACAGATTAGTGAGAATAAGAAACTCTAGTAAGGAAGGGCAACAAAGAGACTACTCTTATGATTCCTTTGTCAGGTTAAAGACTGTAATGGAGACTCTAAAAGGAAGAAGAGTTTTTAGAAAGCATTAAATGCCTTAACTGGATTCAGCTTTACTTGGGCCTTAGAATTCCTTTCTCACCTACTATGGCCTGGCAGGTTCCTTAAAGCCTGGACTCCCACATCTTTTTTTTCCCTGAGAGTTTTTTTTGATCTTTCCAAGCAGAATACATCATGTTTGCCTGTTTTAAACTGAAACAATTCCACTACAGTAATTTTTTTTCAAGTTAATCTCAAATAACTGCACAGCTGTAAATTTCCCCAATTTTTTTCACTAGCATCCTGGTTAATGCAGGATGTAAGCACTAAAATTTTATTTATTTATGAAAAACTACCTTTACATACATATCAAAATATTTATGGATGACATTTCATGTATGACATACCAATGTATGGATGACATTATAACGTATGGAATTTGCTTCAAAATGATGGGGTGCCTGAGTGGCTCACTTGACTGGTTTCAGCTCAGGTAGGATAGAGCCCCACATTGGGCTCTGAGCAGAACCTACTTGGGATTCTCTTTCTCCCTCTTTCTCTATCCCTCCTCCACTTGTGCACGCGCTCCCTCTCAAAATAAACTTAAAAAAAAAAAAAAAAAGACATGGCGAAGTGGAAAGTGGTGATTATTGAGGCTGAGTGATAGAAACATGGGGATTACCTCTGCTATTCTATTTTTTGCATATGTTTAAAGTTGATCATAACAAAACCGTCTTAATCCCTTTTGTGACTTTGCATTGTTAACACCAAAATCAAACTTCTTTGGTTATTTTAGTTTTTCCCAAATGTTGTTAAATGTAAACCAATGGCATAAGCCAACTCCTATGAAAAGTAATCATACCTGAAAAGTAGTTTTCAAATGGGAGCTGTCAAGTCCAACCCCAGCAATTCCCAACGCAGATAAAGAACTTGGTGAAAATGCTTGAATCTGATTTCCATACTGATCTGTAACTATTACAACTATATAAAAAAGGAAAGTTTAATTTTAACACTTAAAATTATGCTTAGGAAAACCACTGTAACTTTGTTCTCTTATGTATTTTTTTGTAAAAAATACTTGTTTCTTATATAATCGCTACCAAAAAAAAAAAAAAATCAACAATCTACTTAAGTATGTTTATATTTATTATATATAACACCATTTTGATGTTAATCTTACTACAAAATTTGAAGAAATTAATTCAATATTATTCTAATTCAGGTAATATTCTAAGTGTAAGAAAAATAAACGTGAATCCACTGATACGTTTACTTTGCACTTTTAATGTGATAGTTTTAATGTTAACTATTATTATTCTAACAAAAATCAGTATTTTCCCAAGAAACTATTTTTGCCAAAATGATTTTAAAGTTATGTCAGCCTAGGCAAAGATATTAAAAATACAGCAATCTTTTCTAACAATAGATTTTAAAACACCAAATGTATATAAAACCAAAGCTTTCCTTTCAGATCATGTATGCCAAAATGTGAATGTAGGTAAGCACATATTCTAAAAGTATTTTAAAGAAAAAATGCAGACCATACTAACCTATTTCTCCTTGAAGCTCTTGGCCCATTTGTACTGTTTTTCCTCCTTTTAACTCACATTTTAAATGTTTAGGCTCATCAGGAAGTGGCCTGAAATTAGTTAAGAAAAGGCTTTAGTTCTACCTTTGACTGTAGAAAAAACTTAGTTTTAATATGCTAAAGAGTAAGCATATATATATCACTCACTTTCTAAATCTTAAATACAACACCCCTCCAAAAATACCTCAATTTATATAACATCACTATTAAACCAAATGGAAACAGAGAAAAGACAGCTTGCAAAGTGTTAAATCATAGCATCCATGCTGGATTAAAAGGAAATTATGACTACAAAACTGAGAAAGAAAAGGTGGGTCAGTAAAAATAACTCATCAAGAGATCAGGTGGCAGGTGGAGAGCAGTATATCTAAAAATTTTATCTCAACTATGGAGCCTGGAAATACTATGAAAACGGATGGAGGAATTCAAGTGAATAAGGTTACTGAAAGAGGTGAGCAAGAAACTGAGGCCAGGGTAAAAGACTTTTCTATATATATTTACATAAGTCTTCCCTTTTCTATCAGCAATACATAGTGGTCTGGTAGGACTCAGCTTTAATCACGAAGCAATGAAAATTTTTCCTTCTGAGCAACACACTGATCACACTGTATCTTTTATATTTTTTAATATCTGTCATTTCACAGGTGTTTTCACTGCTGCTTGCACTAGGAGGGCTTTCCTTTAATGACAGTTCTAGTTCTTTCAGATACCAGAGGGTCATTAAGCACAGGGTATACTAAAGAATAAAATACTTAGGAATGGACTTAACCAAAGAGGTAAAAAGACTGATGAATTAATCACTATCTCCTGTGAAACTTTATTCCAAAGACAACCTACCTTATTTCACAGAAATTGCAATCTTTTCTACATTAAAAATAACTTTCACTAGTGTGCTTTGGAGACAAGTATTTTTGTTATCATATGCTGAATTTTGAAATACCTCAAAATATAATATGCCCACAAACCTTACTGTAAATGCACTTTCCAAAGACACATGATCATCTTGGAATGAAACCTGGCAATAGCGCATATCTTTCACAGATGTCGGTACTTGTACATCAGGAAGCAGACCCTGTAGCAAGTGTTCTTTGTTAATCTCAGGAGTCCAATTAACCTAAAAGAGAAATTATATACCTAAGAATAATATAAAGCTTAGCCTAATGTACTCCTAATGCCACTTATCTTACTGAAGAATCAAAGTTAAATTATAACCCATCTTCACCACCTCCAAAGAAAAAGAAAGTCCCTTTATGACCATAAATGACAGTGGTTCATACATATATTAGTGAGATTAAGAAGTTTCTCCCTCTTCTAAAGACTCCAACCAAAAAACTAGTACAAGTAATAAATTTAGTAAAGTGGCAGGATATACAATTAACACCCAGAAAACAGAAATGTTTCTATATGCTAAAAATGAAGTATAGAAAGAGAAATTAAAAAAAAAAACAAAAAACAAAAAACACTTTACAACTACACCAAAAAGAATAAAATAGTTATGAATAAAGTTAACCAAAGAGGTGAAAGCCCGGTACTCCAAAACCTACAAAATACTGATGAAAGAAACTAAAGATGACAAAAACAAAGGGAAAGATATTCCATGCCCATGAACTGGAAGAATACTATTAAAATGTCCATATTATCCAAAACAATCTACATATTCAATGCACTCCCTATCAAAATACCAACAGTATTTTTCACAAAGGCAGAACACATAATACTAAAATTTGTATGGTACCACAGGAGACCCAGAATAGGCAAAGAAATCCTAGGAAAGAACAACAGAGCTGGAGGTATCACAGTACCAGATTTTAAGACATACTACAAAGCTGCAGTAATCAAAACGGTATGATACTGGCATAAAAAATAAACACATAAATCAATGGAACAGAATACAAAGCCAGAAACAAACCCACGAATATATAACCAATTAATCTAGGACAAAAGACGAAAGAATATGCAAAGGGAAAAGCCAGTCTTTTCAATAAATGGTGCTCGGAAAATTGGACAGCTATGTGTAAAGGAATGAAACCAGACCAGTTTCTAACACAATACGCAAAAACAGACTCAAAATGGATTAAAGACCCAAATGTGAGTCCAGAAACCATAAAAATCATAGAAGAGAACAAAGGCAGTAATTTCTCTGACACTAGCCATAGCAACATTTTTCTAGATATGTCTCCTGAGACAAGAAAAACAAAAGCAAAAATAAACTACTGAGACCACATGAAAATAAAAAGATTTTGCACAGTAAAGGAAACCATCAACAAACCTAAAAGACAATCTATTGAATAGGAGAAAATACTCGCAAATGACGTATCTAATAAAGGGTTAGTATCCAAAATATATAAAGAACTCCTACACCTGAATACCAAAAAAAAAAAAAAAAAAAAGAGTCCGATTAAAATATGGGCATAATACCTGAATACCTATTTCTCCAAAGAAGACATAAAGATGGCCAACAGACACATGAAAAGATACTCAACATCAGTAATCATCATGGAAATGCAAATCAAAACAACACTGATATCACTCTATACCTGTCAGAATGACTAAATAAAAAAAACACAAGAAAAAACAAGTGTTGCCAACCATGTGGAGAAAAAGGAACCCTCGTGCACTGCTGGGAATACAAAGTGGTGCAGCCACTCTGGAAAACAGTATGAAGGTTCCTCAAAAAATTAAAAATAGAAATACCATATGATCCAATAATTCCACTATTTGGGTGGAATACCCAAAGAAAACAAAAACTTTGGGTATTTGCCCAAAGAAAACAAAACACTAGTTCAAAAAGATACATGCACCTTTATGTTTACTGCAACATTATTTACTATAGCCAAGATATAGAAGTAACCTAAGTGTCCATCAACAGACAAATGGATAAGGAAATGTGGTGTATATATACAGTGGAATATTATGCAGCTATAAAACACGTGGGATTGTGCCATATAAGACAACATGGGTGGACCTGGAGGATATTATACAAAGTAAAATAAGTTGGACAAATGCCATATAATTCCACTCATAAGTAGAATCTAAAAAACAAACAATAACAACCAAATGAATAAACAAAAAACAAAATCAGACATATAAATACAGAGAACAAACTGATGGTTGCCAGAGGGAAGGTGCGGGCAGGGGGGTGGGGAGTTTGGCAAAATGAGTCAAGGGGAGGGAGGTACAAGCTTCCAGTTATGGAATGAGTAAGTCATAGGAATAAAAGGCACAGCATAAAGAATACGGTCAATGATAACGTAATAACTACATAATAGGACAGACAGTAGCTACAGTTGTGGTGAAGAGGCAAATTTGTCATCACTAGGTTGTGTGTAACCTAACTAATCTAACATAACATTGTATGTCAACTATACTCAAATTTTTAAATGCTTCCTCTTTGTCTTCACTGTTAATGTTACCATATCTTTCAGTGGAATAAAATTTTTTCAGTCATTTCTTTCACGTTGTGCCATAGGATTACCACTGTGGTTATTATAGCTTAAAATAACATACACATCAAATCAAATGATCAATTCTGAGAGTAATATTCAAATTTTTGTTAAAAGAAACCTCTTAATGGGGGCTTTGAATGAGATCTGGGTTAGCTCCTATTCACTAAGATGAGAAAACAAATCATCTACCGTTCTGGCTACCTTTGAGTCTTAATCCATTCTTGGATGCTTTTAGCTCTTTCATTTTAAATCTCCTGCATTCCACATACTAATTTGTTACTTGATCCCTTTTTAAAAAAAAATTTTTTTTTTCAACGTTTATTTATTTTTGGGACAGAGAGAGACATAGCATGAACAGGGGAGGGGCAGAGAGAGAGGGAGACACAGAATCGGAAACAGGCTCCAGGCTCTGAGCCATCAGCCCAGAGCCTGATGCGGGGCTCAAACTCACGGACGGCGAGATCGTGACCTGGCTGAAGTCGGACGCTTAACCGACTGCGCCACCCAGGCGCCCCACTTGATCCCTTTTTTAAGTTGAGCACCCTACTTCTATCCTACTTTTAAACTTCTAATCTTTTCTACGTAAGAATTCTTAGTTCACCTTTCTCTTTTAGCCTTCTATAGTTGTGATTCTTAAGGTTTCAGTTTAAGCTGTTCTAATCTTCTTAGTCACCTTTTTAATTTTAATCATCTTTTATACTGTATCATATATATAAATATATGTAAATATATATGTAAGTCTGTACACACACCTTTTTTTTTATTTAAATAATGGAAAAAGCAGGAGTTATACTTTTCCAAAAGGCTTTCTTCCCCCCACTCTAGCCGTGCTATCCCTTCAATAGATTCCCAGCTCAGGGTTAACTTTCCTCAATATTGGAGAACTCTCTGAAGACCACAGAAATCACTTTAAAAACTATACATATAATAAAATAACATTTGATATCTTTTATTACCAACAAAGAGGTGCATGTTTTAAAATCTTTGGAACCCAAGAAGTATTTAACTACTAAATTTGAGCCAAAAGGTGTCAAATGCTGGTCACAATGCTTATTGAACGGCAAAAAGAAGGTTATATACAGGTAGAGGCTCTCAAGTCAATGTTTCTTCTTAATCTTGATAAGAAACCACAATGTGGGAACCTACCTATGAGAAAGCAAGGAACCAGTTCAGAAGCCAGGTTCCTGACACCACTATTAAATCACTCAACTTTAAGTCTACTGATACAGATAAAACACAAGTTGCCTCCCCTTCCAAGAAGGATCAGGATTATTTCTCTATCAATTCTCTAGTCCTTCATTATGGAGGGAAAAAAGAAACTGGATGGGACAAGGGATATTTCAAGTAAGATTTAGAAGTAAAGGCAGCTGAACCCCTACTGAACAATTCTTTTAAAATGTCAGATCCCAAGGGGGCACCCTGGATGGCTCAGTCAGTTAAGCATCTAATTGTTGGTTTTGGCTCAGGTCATGATCTCACAGTCAGGCTCTGCACTGGAAGTGGAGCCTGCCTGAGATTCTCTTTACCTCTCCTTCTCCCCTCTCCTTCTCCCCTCCTGCCACACGCCATACACAGGCTAAATATTAGATCCTATATCTGGAAACTCAAGATGACTATAGGATGAAATAGTACAAAGAAATAATTACCTCCTATCCCACACAGTAACTCTCCACAAATTTAGTTAATTGGGACCCCTTATATAAGGGCCTGCAAATGTTGGCTTTCCAGAGAAAGGAGGAATTATTTGTCTCTAACTGCCTTAAAGAAAACTGGATTTTTAAAAATTATTTTCTCACACAAGATTTAAGGAGTTCTTTTCTTTATGGATGACAAGCGAAAAAGTACAATCAGTTCTGCTATAACGTTTGGTTTGAAAACGCGTATTTGTTTCAAGGATATTAAAAAATTAGGCAACAGTTTGAGAATAAAGCAAATTTTATGTCTTATGTACAATTTCATCCATGAAAACAATAGATGAACCCAGAAAACTGTCCCCAGCTAAACTAATCCATGCAGAAATACACAAGTAACATAACTCAAACCTGCCAGCCACCTCAGGTGATTATGTATATTGAGCCACACATGTCCACACTTAGTGGAGTTTCCACAACTTTACAGTAACCCACAAGCTGCAACCCTTCTTGCACTCAGTTCTACAAAGTAAACTGACATATTATTGTAGTGTTTGTGGACTTTTTAGTCATTTAATGTGTTATTGTTACTAACGTATTGGGACTACTTTATCAGTTTTTTTTTTTAATTTTTAAGGCTGTATTCTTTTTTTTTTAATGTTTTTATTTAATGTTTATTTTGAGAGAGAGAGAGACAGTGGCACGTGAGCAGGGGAGGAGCAGAGAGAGAAAGAGAGAGAAAATCTCAAGCAGGCTCCATGCTGTCAGCATGGAGCCTGACTCAGGGCTCGATCTCATGAACCATGACCTGAAGTGAAACCAAGAATCAGACGCTTAACCAACTGAGCCACCCAGGCACCCCTTCTATCTTTTTTTAATGGGTGACTGATAAAATTTGAGTACTGTGCCTCTAATTCCCATTTCCCCCATACACCCTGTGATTTTTGTTGGTTTTTACCCTTTTATCTGGCACAGTGATTTTAAGAAATGCATGTGTTTTGGGGTGTCTGGGTGGCTCAGACTGGGGTGTTTGAGCGTCCGACTTTGGCTCAGGTCATGATCTCAAGGTTCATGGGTTCAAGTCCTACATTGCGCTCTGTGTTGACAGCTCTGAGCCTGGAGCCTCCCCAGCTTGTGCTGTTTTTCTCTCTCTCAAAAATAAACATTAAAAAAAGTTTTAAAAAATGCATGTGTTTCATTATAGCAGAACTGACTGTACCTTGAAAGGAGGAAGCACAGAATGCCCACTAGTCTTACGATCAATCATAAGAGGAGTGCTACAGGTATCTACTATCGGTGACAACAATCTATTTTGATTTGGTTGTTAAACGAGATGTTAGGTTTCGACATACAGATTTACCCTAACAAGGTGCAAATGATAAATTTAGATTACAACAGATTGATGAGGACCATATGAAGCTGAGAATCTACAAAACTGTTTTCTAAGATCAGGCTTTGAGAGAGTGATATGCCAATTTCAAATGGTCAAATCAGGGCCCTGTAGTTAAAACAGTAACAGTAATGTTTCACTGTCTGCCTTTAACAGACCTTTGGTTTAGTGCCTTTAGAGCAGCTACAAATACTATACATTGCTTTGGTATGGTAATCTTAGCTGTGACTGCAGCAATACAGTTGGTCAGGAAGTATACAACTAAAAGAGAATTCCAATCTTTGGCATTTTGCTAAGCGTCCAAATCATTTCTCTTAAGTATGCATTTGTTACATATGAATCATTCATATGAATGTGCATAAAAAAGTTTTTAGTGTGGAATTTTTGTTTTTTGTTTTGGAAAGAGAGAGAGAAAGACTGCACACACACACATGGAAGAGGAGCAGAGAGAGGGGGAGAGAGATAATCACACACAAGCAGGCTCCGCACTGTTGGTATAGACCTGACATGGGGCTCAAACCCATGAACCATGAGATCCAAAATCAAGAATCATAAGCTTAACTGACTCAGCCACCCAAATGTCTCTACCCTGAAATTTTAAATAATAGTACTATTTGTCTCTGACAAGCTTCTTAGAAGCTACCTGATAAAACTTCTTGTTCAGAGTCTTCCAATCATAAAATGAACAAAATTCTTGTGAATAACTATTTGGAGATACTTACTTTAATTTTATCTGCTAAAGCTGATGTTATGTGGATTTCTCTTTCTCCTTCATCATACATTTGAAAAATAAGATTATGCATAACATCGCCTGCTATCCAATTAACCTCATCCTGATGTTTGATCTGGATTGCCTTTTGTCCTTCCACACTGAATATCTGTAATCTTGCAACATGGCTACTAGGAAGCAACTTAATAGTCTTCTCCACGGGTACCACATCTTTACAACTCTAGGAAAAGAGCACAGAAAGATATACTGAATGACATCTGCACTTTTTGAAAACCTATTTTTGGGCTTCAGTGGTGAGTCTTCTACATTGCTTAAGAATTTATGTCCAATATTATGGAAGATCATCTTATACACTGTTAATATCCATAAGTTTTGGCATTAAGATCACACTATACCATTAATAATTCCTATTTTATACCATCAAGTTATAAATAATGACAGTGGCCACATTCTTAAAGCCAAAAACTAGCATATTTGGATTTAAAAAGATTCGCTCTCCCTTATTTGTAATCACATGACAGATTCGGTGACTATCGTCTATTAATAAGAATAAAAATGTATGAAATTAGTAACTTCCCATAAAATCAGAAAATAGTTGCCATAAAATACACTATTTATATTGAAGCAATACATTGAATACATTGAATACACTGAAACTAAGTGAGTGAATAATGTTGTTTATAGCTAAATGAGAACTCTAGATGCCATGAAGGCTAAGCTGGCACATTTATATTATGGGCACAACAATTTTCCACATATCAGTACAGATAAACTGGATTACACTAAACTGATTTTAAAGGCATAAAAAATTAAAACATTACATTCATTATTTCATAATCTAGGTCATAGTGCATTCCACAGGATATACAAAATTCAAAGTAAGCCTAAGCCTAAAATACTTTTACAATCTTATTTAGCCCATTTCTCCTTCCTCATCCAGTTGTAGTCATTCCTATCAAAGCCCAATCAAATGAATGATGATATATATAAAATTCCTACCTTCCAGAATTATCAGGGAAATAACAAATACATCTCTACTATAAGCATATTGCATTTACTTGATTCAAACTCAAGAGTTACTGCCTTTGGATAACATTTTCTAATTGCATATCTGATCTAGATTCTTGGTCTTCTGCCTGCTGCTGTTCTACAGTATTTATGTAATTCCTAATGTTTGTTACTCTTTGCTCCCAAACCCAGATTCCTCCCAAACTCCAAGTCTCTTCTTCCTGATCGATTGCATGCTCAAAAGCCTGCTGCCCACATTACTGAATTTAAAAAACTGCGTAACAGTTATTTGAAGGTTATCAATATAATCAGCTTGTAAAGAAGAGGAATGAAGTAACGAGCCATCTCATTCTAGTGAAAACAACACAGTCATATTTTACCCTTTTGTGACTCAAGATATGTTAACTGATGTATAATGAGTAGAAAAGCATCAGTTAATCAATTGGTTAGATTACTCATCATCTACAATACCAATAATGGAGAAATCACATTGAAATATTTAACTTAAGTATCTGTTGTCTCATTTTGCAACCTTAGGAGGTCAGTTGCTGGCCCTCTTCCAGGCTGGCTTCACTTACAGCCATGATGTATATCCATCCAGTAACAAGTATCCTATTAGTACATTACCACAAAACTCTACTTGAAAATAGTAACCATGTATTTATTTTTAAAATTATACATATGAATTATTTATATGTCCTTCACTGGTTGTTTACCAAACTTTCTAAGAAACAAGTGTTAACTATAAGAAACAAAAAAATAAATACATTTTAATAGAAGAAAAAATTAATTTTAGGAATATGTAATCAATAGCCATAGGTATTATAAAAGCTTTAATCAAAATTACTAATACAAAATGTTACTCACTATACCATTTCACATTGCCTTTTTCTTCACCTTAGCTAAAAGAACCACAAATACCTCATTTTTATGTGTCAAATATTACTTAAAATATTATAAAGCTGTTAAAAATATTTGTATGAAAACAACATAATATCAATGAATAACAATAACAACTTACAGGTATTTCAATTTTTGCTTTCAGAGTCTGGTCTTTTTTAATGTTCTGCACTTGAATTGCAGATCCTGTTAAAATACTGGTTCCAGAACTGCTGCAGTCTACAACGTAGACTGGAAGGTTTGGAGCCCCGAAAAACTATTGAAAACATACAAAATAATTGTAAGACCCCAATCAAATGTACCAAATTATTCAAGAACTATTATTTAAATTTTCAAATAATTTCAAATACAGCTACTATTTCTGGCTATAAATTGGAAAAAGTGAAACAGAATTCACTGATACTCTAGACAACTGCTGAATGAAAAGAGTAATTTTCTATAATTCTAACTAAGATTTATGTCTTCTGAAACACCAACTTCCTCAAACACTATTCTTTTTTTAAATTTTACCTATTTGGGTTTTCCTTTTCTTTTTGTGCCTTTTTTTAAATTTTAACTTATTTTCATTTGTCTACCCATCCCTAACCCTGAAAGATCATTCTACCCATAAATTAAATACTTCATCTAAACTGAGGGGAATGGACCAAGAAAGGATGGGTCCATTTATAGACAAAACAAAAATGTTTTGTTTATAAAATTCTTTATGAAACTTGATACAGTTAACACCTTTACTGGCTTACAGATGCTGAAAGTATAGGCAATGAGATACCCACAAATTTCTCCATGGAATAATCATTAAAGGCCTAAATACAATTTAAGTCTCACTATAAAGTAGGTACAAGAGACAGTCAAGTCCACTGACTACCATAGGACTCAAAATAAAATCTACATATTCTTCTTACCCTACAGTAACTTACCTTACAATGAACAATCAATTTTGGTTGTGTTGTTATATTGTCTGATTCATCCAGAACTTCTACCTGAAATGGGAAAGCTGTTCCATTTTCTATAACTAAAATTTCAGAATCAGGTTTCACTTTCAATCGATGAGGGGGACCTACCAGAAAATTACATAATGAAATACAGATTCAAGTTTCTAAGACTGAAATACTGAAACAACAACAACAACTTGTAACATTTCAAGTTTTAAGATCTTAAAAATGACAAGAAAAAAATAAGCAATATCCATGTTTAACCATTTCTATCCCCAAAATGTATAGATTCTATGAATGATCAGAGTTGTCTCAAGTATATATTTGAGGTCTAGACTTAGTTTTATGCAACAAGCTATAACACAATAACTAATGCTAGAAATTACCTACAGGTGTAAAACCTTAAAGAGATCCTGGAAAAAAAATATTCAAGAATTTTTAAAAAATACTTTTACTCACTTTAACTTTACACAATGATTAGTTTCTCAAAAACATATTAAGAAAAAAACACATTTTAGGTTAACAGTATTCAAAGGATTAGTTTATGTAAAGATATAACCAGATAATTTACTTGTTTGTCCACTACTCTGATGTTACAAGCAAGCTACAAGTTTCCTCTTAGATCTAAGAGGGTTCACACTACTGTACCAAGATGATTTGATGTACTCCATAAACATTGATGTTTTTAAATTTTTTTTTTTCAACGTTTATTTATTTTTGGGACAGAGAGAGACAGAGCATGAAGGGGGGAGGGGCAGAGAGAGAGGGAGACACAGAATCGGAAACAGGCTCCAGGCTCTGAGCCATCAGCCCAGAGCCCGACGCGGGGCTTGAACTCCCGGACCGCAAGATCGTGACCTGGCTGAAGTCGGACGCTTAACCGACCGCGCCACCCAGGCGCCCCGTAAACATTGATGTTTTTAAATACAATTTATGATAAATGCTGGTAACAAAAATTCACAAAGAACAGTTACGAAAAACACTAATGTTAGCAACATTATTTACTTTTTACCAAATGCCATGCAGTGTGTTAAGTTTTAAGCACTATTCTCATAATCTTCACAATAATCTTAATGAAAAGGGCAATATATTATCCTCATTTTATAAATGAGAAAACTGGAATCCAGAGAGATTAAGTATCTTGTCCAGGTCACATGACTAGTAAGCAGCAGGCTCAGGTTTATGTTCTAAGTAATCTGAAACTTCTTGACCATTATCATCATACCATGCTACTTTTTCCTTCACAATTTTCATTGTCAAATTCAAAAATAATGCCACACCATCTGGTTACTAAGGATTTCACTACTCAAATCTATACTTTTTAGCTAACCTCTAAAATAAAAGCATTGCAAGCGTTTATTTAGCGTTTAATATTTTTTTAAAAAGTGTGTGTGTGTGCATGTAATCTCTACACTGAACACAGTGCTCAAACTTACAACCTTGATCAAGAGCCATATGCTCTTCCAAATGAGTTAGGCAGGTACTCCAACAATTTTATTCTTATACTTCTAACAATGTGCTGATTTAAACATCTTCATCAATTTATGCTTGAGGGAAGCATCAAACTATTTGAATTTGTACAAGGATGTAGCTAACATGTTTCTTTTCACATCCAAAAATGGTACAAAGTGGGGCACGTGGGTGGCTCAGTCGGTTGAACATCCAACTTCAGCTCAGGTCATGGCCTCATAGTTTGTGAGTTCATGCCCCGTGTCAGGCTCTGTGCTAACAAACAGCTCAGAGCCTGGAGCCTGCTTCAGATTCTGTGTCTTCCTCTCTCTCTCTCTCCCCCTCCCCTGCTCATGCTCTGCCTCTCATTGTCTCTCAAAAATAAATATATGTTAAAAAAAATTTTTTTTAAATAAATGGTACAGAGTCATGTGAACAAAGATATGATAATACTATTATTAATAAAACAGAGCTAAAACTGACATACCAATCACTATTGTAGGTATTTTACAAGCACATCTCACTTTGCACAGTACTGTTAGTGAGAACTCATATATATTGGAACTGTGTCCTCCATTCAGTTACCAAAAAATCTTGCAAAGTGAGGGTTGCCTATATTAACTCATTTAATCCTCATAACAACCATGAGAAAGTGGATGTCTCATTTTATACTTGAGAAAACTGTGGTATAAGACAACTTTACCTAACTCATAAATTACAGAGCTTAGATTCAAACCCAGAAGGGCTAATACCAGAATGTATTATCTTGAACCTAGGACAGACTGCCCCTCAAATTAGCCAGCATTTCCTACCCTGTTACTTTAAGGTAACTTCATTATCAAGTTGCTAAATCATTATCAAAATAACAACATAAATTCATGAAAAACTTTTCTTTTTTAAAAAATGAAACATTTACAGTTATATCAGAAAAGATAAAGACAGGTCCGGCTCTAATATAAGCCTAATTAGTATATTTCTAAGAGTGGTTCCCTAATACATTTTTCAATATTCCCTTTCTCCCAATTACTTCAGAGCTTTAATAATGTCTTCCTAAAGGTTTTCCTTTTTTGTTCTATTAGTCATTTCTGTCAGTGATTTGTTTCACATTCAAATTATTTTCAAGACTTATACCATAACCAAACCAAAAACCATCTCATCATTGTATTTTATAATAGGAATATTATTTTAAAGGTGATTATTAGGAGTATTTCTTAAAACATTACCTGGTAGTAATCTAATTTTTAAAATCTGTGTGTCTTCTTTTAAACCCGGCAGAATAACCTTCAAATTAAAATTCTGTTGAAAAAAATTACTTTAATTAAATCCAAGTCCTAAAGCTCAGTAGTTTATCATCTCAATTCTGACTTTTGCTTTTCATTTCCATAACATTACAGAAATCTATTCAGTAAATTTATACTAAAATTATCATTTATGTATATAAGAAATAAAGGTCAAAAAAATTAACTTCTATTACTCCCTTAGAGATACCAGCTTCTTCTAATTCAAAAGGAATAACCTTTGAATAATCAGAATCAAGATGGGGATTACAAAAAATACAGAAAATAGTGAAGTGTAAAATACCAAAAATCTAGAAATCGCTAAATGCAATGTAGTACTCTAGATTAGATCCTGGGTTGAAACACTAGTTATTAGTAAAAACAAAACAAAACAAAAAAGCTGGTAAAATGTGAATAAAGTTTACAGTTTTGTTACTAGTATTGTAGCAATGTTAATTTCTTAGAATGGATAAATGCTGACTATATAAGACTAATAAAGGAAACTAACTGGGTAAAGAGCATATGCAAACTCTCTATACTGTATTTCCAACTCTTCTGTAAATATAAAGTTATTTCAAAAAAGATTATAAAAACCTAGAAATCATTTTAGTTTTTTTAGTAAGCTTATCTTACTAAAGTCAAATTTCCCTGATTTTCAAGTTCTTCTTCCAGAAAACTCTGAATTCCAAAAGATGTACAGAACTTGACCTTTAATTTGACTAAACAATACAGTATAGCATACAGTATTTAAAGACATTCACATGCTCTATTTTAAACACCATTTTGACAGAAAAATTTTAAATACATATTGTAAGTTAATGATGCAGTGAAAAAAGGCTATGTATTACTTGTTATTAGCCACAGTAATCCCTTTCGTCATGTAAATCTACTAGCTGCTTTATATACCTGATTGAAAAATTACCTTATTGGAATTTGTATTTTTTACTTTCCTAACCTTATCCCTCCTCCTCAACCACTTTGCTTTAATCCAGATACCAAACCCAACACGTTCATAAATGTGAGCTAACGTTTCTCATACTTTTGTGTTCTAAAAAGTTGAGGAGAAAAAAGAAACGTAGTACTGGGTCACTGTTGAAAAAATGACTTTGAATATTGGAAGACTGGAATGAATATGAAGACAGCTGAAAAATATCTAATTTACTGTTAAACAAAGGCAAACATGCTAGTTTTCCTTAGAGATGTAAAAGTTCAGTGAAATATTCCTAATTCTTAGGAACACCATATTGTCATCCTGTCACAAATATATGTTATCCAATTTGAAATTTTCCATTTCATTTCTATGACAAAAGAAATAAACATGTATTATAATATTTCAGTACAATGCTTACCTTGCCTTGACAAGAGTTTACAGGGCCCCTAGCTGTAACGCCTCGAATTACACAATTTGGTCCTTTGGTTATTTCTTCATAATGCAAAGATAAACCACTGGAAAACATAAATTTTTTTTTAACTTCCCCTCCATAACTCACCAAAGAAGCTACAAATGTGTTACTTGCTCATGTACCATTCTCATGTCTGATTCACCTTTCTAATAAAATATTATTTTAAAAAAATGGAATAATTCAACCAAAGAAAATTCCCAAAAACTTCTTTTAGAAAGAAAAATGATCCGGGGCGCCTGGGTGGCTCAGTGAGTTATGTGTCTGACTTCAGCTCAGGTCATGATTTCGCAGTTTGAGCTCAAGGCTCACATCAGGGGGTGCTGACAGCTCAGAGCCTGGAGCCTGCTTCAGATTCTGTGTCTCCCTCTCTCTGCCCCTCCCCTGCATGCGCTCTTTCTCAAAAATAAACATAAAATAAATGATCCATAAGTGATAGCACTGGGCCATACCCTATAAATGATAAATTATAAAATGTAAAACATCATTTATTGAATAAGATACAAAGCAGGAAATCAACAAATGCTAGACCAGGTCTAAGAAAAGGAAATATACAAATAGGCCACCTGTCCCTATTAGGGACATCTTCAGACTTTGCCATGTATTTTTTTCAAATCTTTCACCCAGTGAGATGTTAGAAAATTTGTGGAATTATACACACACACACACACACACACACACACACGCACACACACGTGTATATATATTTTGAAGTTTATTTTGAGACAGAGAGAGAGAGCGCGCGCACATGAGCCCAAGAGTGAACAGGGGAGGGGCACAGAGAGAGGGAGAGAGAGAATCCCAAGCTGGTTCCATGCTGTCAGCACAGAGATCAATGCAGGGCTCAATCCCACAATCCTGGGATCATGACCTGAGCCGGCAGCAAGAGCCGGACACTCAATCAACTGAGCCACCGAGGTGCCCCATCTGGCACTTATAAAACTGAATAGCAATTTTAGATAAAGTCCAAATAATCAAGTATAGTCTTATGATGTAACTTTGTTAGAATATATACTGAGATTCCCTAAATCATCTTTGACCACATGTAGGTCCTTACGTTGTAAACATTTTACTCTTGTCAAGGGGTAAGGTGAAGGAAGAAAAGGAAAAGGCAGAAAAAAGCCTAAGTTTTCTGAAAAATGGAATTTAAATATTTACAGGTATTAGTGAATAAGTTATAAAAATTAAATAACATGCCTTGTTCAAAAAAAGCTGTACAGTGACATGTAAGATAAAATAGACTCCTTGGGAGAAATGGATATTAAACATACACATCTGCTTTCACTATCTCTTAAATCTCTACTTTGAGAACAAAAGGATTTCTTTTGTTTACTGTTAAAAGGCTAAGCAAAGGAAGGAAATGAAAAAGAGACAAGGACAATAAAACTCATCTCCTAGAATATAGGACTTAGTAGTCCCTCAAGAAAACTTAACCTTAAAGAAAAAAAAAAAAAGTAACCTTAAAATAGCAATGGAAAAGGCTAGAAAACAAACTATGACCCAGAATTTCTATGTACAGCTCTGGGGCCGGTAAGAGAAAGGTGGAAAAAAAAGATTGATGCAAATTTGGATCCCCAGATCTCCCCTCTTGGCCTGTGGCAGATGACTGGAAGATTAATCTCTGACAAGGCTAAAACAGAGAATCTCTACATGGGGGTGTGGGAGGGTAGATAAAGCAAAAGATAGGATAAAATACTAAAAAGTATAGAAGGAGTAATCCTGAATAAATGTATAAGGATGCTGAGACCTTCCCATCCCTATTCCCATCCCAGCCCTGTTCCTGGACTGGCTAGGAACCTGGACAGCCAAACCACTCCCCTCCAGGCAAGAGACTAAATATTTGAGAAAACTGCCTAGCCCAAGAAAAAGACCTGAAGATACTGACAACAGGATTTTCCCCCAATAAAGCATTACAGATATATCATCCTATAGTGGAGTTCATAGTCAACAGTTTCTCCCACATTCTGTTTCCTTATCTACACTTTAGTCATTCAGTTATAAGCAGAAAACCAAAGACTACCAGGTATCTCAAGAGATAAAAAACCAACAAACAAAAAGCAACTTGGAGAAACAGATTTTCTGTGCATATAAACTTTAAAAAAAAACAAACCATCATTTATCAATGAAAAAATGTATTACATTTACAAAACAAGATCTACAAAAAAAAAAAAAATTCAGGGAACCAAGAAAACTCTTGGAAATTAAAAATAAAGCAGAAAGGAGGATTGCCTGAGTGGTTCTGTTAAGCGTCTGACTCTTGATTTTGGCTCAGATTATGATCTCAGGGTTCGTGGGTTCAAACTCCACATCGGGCTCTGTGCTGACAGCATGGAGCCTGCTTGGGATTCTCTTTCTCCTCTCTCTCTCAAAATAAATAAATCATCTTTTTTAAAAGAAAAGCAGAAAGGAAAAATTCAATGGAAATGTTGTAAAGTTGAAAAAAATCTGTCAGAAAGGAAAGCAGAAACACAAAAATAAGAAAAACAGAAAAATTGGGAAAATCAGAGAAGCAGTCCAGAATGTTCATTACCAAAACATAAGGTTACCAGAAAGAAAAAACAGTGATGATGGAAAGCAGACAAAAGTACTTCAAATAATGTAGAGACCTTTGCAAAGATGTATTACTGTAAAATTTTGCCATGTTGAGAATTAAAAGTAGATCCTATAAGCTTTCAGAAAAAATACACAGAAAACACAAAAATGAAAGTAAAACTAAGTTTAAATTTATCAACAGCAGAAGCTAAAAAGCAAAAATAGAGCAATGCCTTCATAGTTTTTTAATAATTTTTTAAATGTTTATTTTTGAGAGAGAGAGAGAGAAAGAGAGAGAACACAAGCAGGGAAGAGGCAGAGAGAGAGAGGGAGACACAGAATCCAAAACAGCCTCCAGGCTCTGAGCTGTCAGCACAGAGCCCAATGCGGGGCTCAAACTCACAAACCATGAGATCATGACCTGAGCTGAAGTCAAACACTTAACCAACTGAGCCACCCAGGCGCCCCAATGCTTTCATAATTTTGAGGAAAATAGTGCCCAACTTTCAATACAATCAAGTAGAATAGAGACATTTTTGAGAAATAACTGTCTCTCACAGGTACTCCTTCAGAGGAACCTAGTGAAGGATGTGTTTCAGCAAGAGAAGCTTCTAAAAAACTGGAGAGCCATGAAAAAGTAAATGCTAAGTAAAATAAGCTACTTAACAGTCTCACAATTCAGGAATGTTTCCTCAAGGACCCGAAAGACAACTCTCTGCAGTGTACTCATCAAAAAAAGGTAAAAATCCCTATCTCCCAGTTTTCTGAGCCTAACTTCCAGTCACCTGACTCCAAATTGCAAATCCTACAGCCAGTGGTAAACTTAGTTATTTCATCTTTAAAACATGAATATATAAGTTATAGCCACTTATCCACATAAAAGAGTAAGGTTTTCTTCAGTCTTTGCAATCTCTTTATCCGAATGCCTATGATAATTATGACACTTTGGTTTAATGTTCAGTCAATAATGAAACTGTTTTCTCTTCTACCTTTATGAAGAAGTTTTCTAGGTTGAGGGGTAGGTTTTGTTTTTAATTTTATTTCCTCAACACAGAGAACAAAGGGAATTGCTAAGATGAAGGTGAAGGAAGATAACAGAATGTCAACTATAACAAGCATAAACACAATCAGTATAGACTTGAGCACATCACAAGCTCCAAGAGAGATGTCTCCAAAAATATGAAACTGATAGATCATCTATGCACTTAAAACATCTTAAGAGGATATGAGACAATTTGGCAGAGAGCGTAGGGTTTAATTTGTAATAAATTTATCCAAGGAAAAAAGTAACAAAGTTGTACAATAAAGTGACTAGTATCTACATAATTGCAACACAGCAAGCACTAAATACCAATCAAGCCACAATATAAACTTTACTGAGGAATACAGGAATAGGAAGGAAGCTTATCTGTAACTGAAGTGGCAACAAGAGGATATCTTTATCTACAGCTGTAAATCAAGCAATAATGCCTACAACTGAACAATGAAGAATAGCAATTCAAAATGTAGGTATGTGGCAGTAGTTACGAACAGATTCAAGTAAGAAAGTTGAAAATGGTTCTCTGAGAAGTGAGTTGTGGGTGGAATAGAGAGGGTAGAGAGAAAAGAAACTGCCCTTTTTTTTTTAATAATAAGCCTTAACATACTATTTGATTCTTTAAATTATATGAATGATTTTTTTTAATTAATGTAACACTGAAAAAAAAAAAAAAAGAAACCCACTCAGAAAATGGTCTTGGTTGAAGATAAATTCACATTTTTTTTTTTAGTAAGGATTTTTTTTTCACTAAGTTGAAAACTCCAAATATAAATATGCATGCACATGTGACAGAGAGTTCTTATGTAAGAATACCCTTATAAGGATAGGATAGAATTATAATCAATAATAGGTACAAAATAATGCACTAATATTTTCTATTTGTGACTAGAAGGGATATACTTTTAAGTGTTTTATTTTTATTTCCAACGTTTATTTATTTTTGGGACAGAGAGAGACAGAGCATGAATGGGGGAGGGGCAGAGAGAGAGGGAGACACAGAATCGGAAACAGGCTCCAGGCTCTGAGCCATCAGCCCAGAGCCCGACGCGGGGCTCGAACTCACGGACCGCGAGACCGTGACCTGGCTGAAGTCGGACGCTTAACCGACTGCGCCACCCAGGCGCCCCTAAGTGTTTTATTTTTAAACAAACACATTTAAGTGTTCAACTTTTCCATTACCATTTAATATTCAACCGAATGCAGTATGTCAAAAGACAAACATCAGTTTTTGCACCTTAAGAGAACATAAAGCTAAAAAACTCATTTTGAGTATTTTTTATAACCATATATTGTTTTTCAAGAACTTAACCATGTGAGCTTCTAGAAGGCAAATACTATGTCCTTATTCACTTCCATATGTCTAACTACAAATGCCTACAACATAGCACATGCTCAGATGATTAAGAGTGAACAATTACAACACAAAGGGAAAAAAGTGCAGAGACAAGAGAAGAAAACATACGTAAAAAGTGGGCTCAAAAAGACAAATTTGGCAGCTAATGCAAAAAAGAAACAATTAGTATTCATGCTCTTGAGAATGAACAAGACTTTCTCCCAAAGCACCTTAAAAAGAGAGAATGGAAAATAATGAACATCCTCAATCATAGTTAAGTTTCTGATTTCTTATTGTAAGCCAATCACAACACTAAAGAACTATTACATAGAGGGAAATTCTAAGGAAAGACTCAAATTTCCATGGAAACCATAAACTTTATGGCTATAGTTTAAAAAAAAAAAAACACCCAAAACTGTATTACCAGGTTAAAAACCTTCTAGAGTAAGCAATAACACTAAGTTTAAGTAGCAATAACTTTCTTTCATACTTGCAGAATAAAATGGAGTAAGACAGAGCTATCACTTTCACTTGAACAACTTTAACAATAATTTGTCAAAACTAAAGCAATTTATAATGACACTGTAGTCACAAAGCATAGCCTGGGAGTAAATAAATCCCCCAGATATTATAAAATATACTATACACTCTAAATGATAAATCTAATGTTAAACACACACAAATAATTTAAGCTAAAAAAAAAAGACTAAATGCTTAGTAAATATGAAAAATCATATACAAAGTGATCCTTCAAATTACCTTGCTTCAAAAACTGGCTGAATATCATTTCCTAGTTGACTAGTATGACCAAATTCATCCTGAAACTCCAGAGGGATATTGAATGGGACTCCAACACGAAAAGGAGGATCCATAAGACCAAATGAAAACTTCTCTGGTTTACCCTCTTTAAAAAAAAAAAAAAAAAAAAAAAAAAAAAAAAAAGTAAACATGAGAAGCAAATTCATAGGTCAGAAACAGCCATATTTTATATACAGGATATTAAATTATGACAAAGATGGCATTTTAAATCTGTGAAAAACTTATATAAATTAAATCTAGTGTTTTTAAAAATTTATTCATTTTGAGAGACACTGTGGGGGGGGGAGGAGACAGAGAGAGGGAGAGACAGAGACAGAGACAGAGACAGAGAGAGAGAGAGAGAGAGAGAGAGAGAGAGAGAGAGAGAGAGAGAGAATTCCAAGCAGGCTCTGTGCTGGAACTCGCGAACCATGAGATCATGACCCAAACCGAAACCAAGAGTCAGAAGCTCAACTGACTGAGCCATCCAGGCTCCCCTACATAAATCATACCTATAAGCCTCATGGGAAGAGTCAGATCTTTATCTCACTATATATAAATTCTACAAAATTATTAGAATATAATGAAGAAAAACTTTATAACCTTATCATAGGAGAAACTAAGGCAAAACACAATATTCCTCCTCTCAGTGGTTAACTGTAGTGCGGAGGCAGATGATTCCACCTCTGACATAGTTTCAGAAGGTCAATAGTAGCCTAAAGCTATGTTACAATTCCTGCGTCATTCACCTCACTTCATCTCATCACATAGGCATTTTATCACCTCATCACACAGGCATTTTATCATCTCACATCAACACAAGAAGAGTAAAGTAGTATAAGATTTTTTAAGAAAGAAAATAATTTCTATTACTGTATATTTTTATAAATGTTCTATTTCATTGTTACAACAATCTCTTACTCTTATATAATCTCTTACTGCCCCTAAATTATAAATGATACTTTATTATAGGTAGGTATACATAGGAAAAAACAGTACATAATATGATTTGTTACTATCTGCAATTTCAAGGGATTCACTGGTTGTGGTACTGCAACATTTCTGCTGCACACAAGAGGGATTACTGTACTCAGGAGCTATGAAAGAATGTATTTAGCAAAATACATTTTATTAGTTATAATGAACAAAGTTAAAAGAGATGCTTTATATGATAAAATATTTACAACATATCCAACAAAGTTTTAAAATCCCGAATACATAAAAACCTCCTATAAACCAGCTGTTTTTTTTTTTTAAACGTCTATTTATTTGTGAGACAGAGAGAGACAGAGCATGAACGGGGGAGGGTCAGAGAGGGAGACACAGAACCTGAAACAGGCTCCAGACTCTGAGCTGTCAGCAGAGAGCCTGACGCAGGGCTCGAACTCACGGACTGCGAGATCATGACCTGAGCCGAAGTCAGCCGCTTAACCGACTGAGCCACCCAGGCACCCCACCAGCTGTTCTTAAAGTGTGGTCTCTAGTCTAATGGTTTCAGCCATCCCTTGGGAAATTATTAGAAAGGCATATTCTAGGGTTCACTTAAACCTACTGAGTCAGAAATTCTGGGAGTGATGCCCCATAGTCTGTGTCTTAATAAGTTCTCCAGGTAATTAAAATACAAAGCCAAAATTTGAGAACCACAGCTTTAAACTATTAAAATGGGCACAGCAAAAAAACAGGCTTGCACAGATGACACAGCCCAAGAAAGGCAAGAAGAGGTGCACAACCTAATAATTAAACAATTTAACCACCAAGTAGGATAAATACAGAGGTCAGCCAGGAATCGGCACAGGAAAACTGGAACTTTCATAGTCTGCTGGTGAGGGTACCTTGGCACAACCTTTAGGAAGGGCAATTTGACAATAATGTATTTAAACATTAAGGCATATACGTATCAGTTTTGCAATTCTACTTTTTGGTGTCCACGCTACAGAACTTCTAGCACATGTACACAAAGCAGCATAAATTTTTCCCCATATAGAAACATGGTTTGTAATAGCCAAAAAATAGGAAACAACCAAAATGTTCATCAATAGAAAACTACTTCAACTATAGCATGTCCATCTATGGAATGTGTTCCACAGCTCTTAAAACAATGTGGTAGATCTGTACGTACACAAAGGAACAATTTCTATGGTGGCCCTATTGATTGATTAAAGAAGGTAAGGTGATCACAGGCACTTAAATCAGCTCTCTCCAAAAATCCCATAATAATGACACTACAGAGATTTTATTCAGAGATTTTTTTTTTTACAGAGGTCTAAAACTACAAAAACAAAATATACAATAGCAATAGGTTTTGAAACTGGCGACCATACGGGTTCTCCATATGTCTTAAGTGTAACTGACTTAACGGAAAGACCCAAGAACATCAAACCCTCAATTATCAACAAAGCAAGCAGAGAACCAATCTAATTCACACTACAGGATACCCAAAAGTCTCAGGGATGGTATGTTGGAATGAAAACGGAATGAAAAAGACCTGCTGAAGTCTGTTTAAAGAAAGAGTTCCCCAAATCCCTACTCCTCAATACACAAAACCAGTCAATTGTCTTCCTCATCCCCACCAACAGATGGCTAATTCTCTGAGGAAGATAAAAGAGTAGGGTTAAGAAGTAAGGGGCAAAGCACTATTAAATGTGTCACAGTCTGCTGAAAATAGCAAGTGAAAGATTAGATAGGTGTGAGAACCCCAACAGTCTTCCCCAGCTTGCTCCCAAAATGCTGGCAGCCAGGTATTTACCCACCTACCAGGAGACTGGAAGGCTCTACTCTGGGGAATCTGAACAGTCAAAAAAAGAAAACCTAAAAATTCTCATAATCTCCCCCAAATGAACTAAAATCTTTCAAATGTCCTGTCGTTAAGTGTAAGCAAATCACTAGTCGTGTAAGAGAGCATCTATTCTAAAAGGGCAAACATTTAAAACAAAAACAAAACCATGGAGGAAAATGACTATGAATAAAGTTTAAATGCTTCAAAAAAGACCACCACTGTTATTGATACCCTCCGAGAATCACTGAATATATGAAGTAGGCAGACAATGCTTTGAATAGGGAACAGAGAATAAAAAATGACAGCATAAAGGAAAAATTCAATAGAAAGGGTAGAATATCGTGTTAAAGGAATTTCCCATAATATAGTAAAATAAGAAATAAAAAGTAGAAAAAAGAATATTAATACACCAGTCAAGAGGTCTACTGTCTTAATATTAGATAACGTGGAAAACAGAGTAGGAAATCAAAGTAATTCAAGAAAAATTCCTAGAATTTAAAACTTCAGAAACTAGAACAAAAAAAAAGATTCTCCAAACAGCTGGGGGTCAGAGAAGAGGCAAGACTGGGGTTGGGGTGAGGGGCAGAGAGGCTCACAAGCAAAGGTCAGGAATCTGAATAGCTTTAGATGTTATCAGCAACAACAGAAGAAAACAATGAGGACTTCAAAAATTTTAAAGAAATATCATTATGAATTTGCAATGACACAGAGCTAGAGAGTATTATGCTAAGCCAAATAAATCAGAAGAAAGATGAATACCGTATGATTTCATTCATATGTGGAAATTAAGAAACAAAATAAACAAGCACAAGGGAAAAAAAGAGGCAAACCAAGAAACAGACTCTTAACTATAGAAAACAAACTGACGGTTACTAGAAGGAAAGGTGGTGGAGGATGGGTTAAATAGGTGATGGGGATTAAGGAGTACACTTGTCAAAATGAGTACTGAGTGTTGTACAGAAGTGTTGAATCACTAAACTGTGTACCTGGAACAATATTACGCTGTATAGTCACTGTATATTCAAACTGAAATTTAAGTAAAAACCTTAAAAGAAATGACTATGAAGCAGAATTATAGAGCCATTTTATTTTTTTGAGAGCTAGTGCAAGAGGGGGAGAGGCAGAGGCAGAGGAGATCTCAAGCAGGCTCCACGCCCAGCATGGAGCCCAATGCAAGGCTCAATCTCATGGTGGGGAGGTCATGACCTGAGCTGAAATTCTGAGTTGGACACTTAACTAAGCCACCTAGGCACCCCTATAAAGTCATTTTGAGATAATGATGATTATACAACTGGCCAAACATCTTTTACTGAATTATTTATCTATTCCCCCTTTATTTAAAATGCCACCTTCAGCATAATATGTAGTTATATACTGGTATTTCACTTACCTTTAACAGAAAATTTAATTGCTTTTGATGGTAGCGGTCTTCCTGCATACGTGTCTGCATTACTTTCATTCAATACAACTTGTAATTTCAATGTATAATTCCCCAACTTTTGAATATTTTCTGGACAATTTAAGAAGAAATTAAAAATCAAGTCAACATAATACTGACATAATTTTTAACATTCAGAATAATAACTCACCCATTTTTTTAAACCAGTAAGGCCATTTTCCTCCATGTTGACTAATATGTGAAATGATTTCTTTATTTCCATTTGAAGCTTAATAAAAGAAAAAACAAAACATTTACACCTTGAGAAACTGAAAACAGAACATGAATATGAAATGTCACACTGGTATCAAATATCTTTATTTGTTGTACATTTTAAAATTGTTTTAAAACTTCATCAAAAGATCTAAAGTTATCCTATGCAAGTGAACAGCATAATGAAAATTAGCTCATTAAAACACCTTTATTTCTTAAAAATATATCTTGTAAATAAGATTGATACAAAAGAACAGAGATAATTTTTTGATATTAAAAATAATTTTCCTTAAGAGTTTTCAAGATTAAAATACTATATTTATACAGAATAATCGCTAAGATCTAGTGACCTATTGTTATGGGAAAGGAGTAAAAGCATATATATCAAACATACTACCTTTTTTATAAGGAAAAGACAGAAATATAAATACATTCTTGCTCAGTATTATAGCACGAAACACAGGAAAGATAAGCCAAAAACTAATAAAATCATTACGTAAAGAGGGAAGAAAAAAGAGTACAGGGATGACATAACTTCTCTGAAGTTTTATTTCTGACTTTGAAATTATGTAAATGACTTAAAAATTCAAGAAATTGCATTAAAATACAGCAATTCATAAACAAAACCAAAATGTGTATTAAGTAGGTGACTTGACTACATTTTAAAAGTATATTTCGGGGCGCCTGGGTGGCTCAGTCGGTTAAGCGTCCAACTTTGGCTCAGGTCACGATCTCACGGTCCGTGAGTTCGAGCCCCACGTCGAGCTCTGTACTGACAGCTCAGAGCCTAGAGCCTGCTTTGGATTCTGTGTCTCCCTCTCTCTCTCTGCTCCTCCCCTGTTCATGCTCTCTCTCTGTCTCAAAAATAAATAAACATTTAAAAAAAAAAAGTATATTTCAAGTAACATTAGAATCATTTTTACTATTTATACAGAAAGAAAGATTTTAAGGACAGGGCTGCAAAATAGTCCAACTTATCAAGTCTTATTGTTAGTAATTATATTAGTATTATTATTTTGAAATGAAATACATTGTAGGATAAAGCAAATAACCATTAATGTTAAGGAATCTGGATTTTCAGCATTAAAGAAATGAAATAAAAGCATAAAGTCAAATTAGTTCAATAAAAACCCAAAATGTCAATGTAAATTCAGTTTTTCTTTTCAAAAAAATGTTTGTGATTAGCTATCAAAAAGCTTAAAAGCAATTTCACCTGGGGGCAATGAGCAACTCTACCACTCAGATTGTGGCCTCTAAACACCATTCCCCACAGAAAGGAACCAGCAGTAATGGCTGAAACCAAGTCTAGGGTAGAACATGTATAACAATATTCTAGGATATCTTGAGTCAGGAAGCAAGAAAGCTCGCATCAAAGACAAAAAGGATCACATCAAGGAGACAGAAGAGCCAATATGAAGGCACATCAAAAGGAATGAATGTTAAATATATAAAACCCCACAAACTCACAAAAACACTACCAAAAAACAGAAACTGCTCACCAGGCATTATTGTACAGCAACAATGCTTAACTGGTAATTTGTAATTAAAGAAAAAGAATTATACTTTTTACTGCCTTTCCTATAAAAGCTGCATTTCAGGTAAACCAATGAACCTAACTGATAAAATTCTTCACAGATGAAGTCTGGATAACAAATTAGGAAGGAACGAAAGAATCAGAAAAGAATTACCTGTAATAACTAATTCACCAAATAATTCAGGCAAAATCAACAATGGATGAGACTATTACATAATGGTTGAAAGAGAACTTTATAATTAGCCAAGTGAATTTAATGATCCATTAGCAGCACTTAACGTGGGACAATCATATATCATATGCCTCTTAACATATAATACCACAAGAAACTCAGATTAGGTATAAAGTACTGATTCTTACTTTACAAAACAAAAATATTAGGAACCCAAATGTATTCAATCTTTTAGGCTTACCTTCCAATTTTCTGGCAATTGAACAAATAGGAAAAGTAGTTAAATGACATCCCAAAGGAACAAACAGAATCTGTGAAATCCACTACACTACAAGTGATTGAGTTCTGTCAGCAAATTACTGGCATGAAGAAAAAAAGGAGGGAGCTCTACTTTGAAAAAAAAGAAACTGAAGACATATAATAACTAAATGTAATACATGTGTCTGATACCAAAACCACCACAAAAGTCTATCATTTTAGAAAATCAGAGAAATTTAAGTTGGATGGTTATAAGATGACCAAAAGGAATTACTGTGATAATTGAAATTACACATTTTTAGAGATGCATGTACTTGAGATTCACCACACACACACACACACACACACACACACACACACACACACACAAGTACAACCAAATACTTCCTGTTGACTTAGGTTAACAAATATATCTTGGAGCCCATTACATAATTTAAAAAATGTTGCAACTGTAAATTTATAATGAATATTAGACAGTAAGCTATTAGAGTTCTCTAAAAAAGACCAAGCAACTTTCTGATATCTTTTTTATTTACTCAACAAAAACTTAATAACTACCTCTTGTATCCTAGGCACTAGAAAAAAGTGAAAAAAACCAACAATATGCTTGCATTCATGGAATTTCCATCTTGTAGATCAAGGAGTCTGCAAACTACTTTATTGCCCATAGCTGCTTTCATTCTAGAATAGCAGTTAGGTAGCTGTGACAAAGAATTTAGGGCCCTCAAAGCCAAAATATGTACTATTTGATCCATTACAAATAATTTGCCACCTCTGTTCTAGACAGCAAAGGCACATTTAAGAAATAACAAAACACCAAGTTATACAAATAAATCTAAGTATATTAGTAGAAAACTAGAAAAACAGAAAAAAGTCTAAGAAAGTGGCAGTCTGAAACCTGAGAAATAGTTTTATCAAAGATATGCTGTTTAGGGGTGCCTAGGTGGTTCAGTGAGTTAAGCGTCCAACTCTTGATTTAAACTCAGGTCATGATCCAATGGTGAGACTGAGCCCCGCCCTGGGTTCTGCACTGTCTGCTTGGGATTCTTTCTCTCCCTCTCGCTCTCTGCCCCTCCCCTGCTCTTGCTCTCTCTCAACATACATACAAACATACACACACACACACATACATACATACATACATACATACATACATAAATAAATAAGAAAAGTTGCTGTTTAAAAGTTGCAGGCAGAGTTAATACATACAAAGGTCCAGAGGTGGGAAAATTGGGCTTGTACAGGAACAAAAAGAATTATGATTGGGAATACAGTGAGGATGAAAATGTTAGAAATAAAGTTGAACAGGGAGACAAGGCCAGATCATGTGTGGAGTCCTGCAGAGCTATGAAATGCCTAAAACTAACATCATATTCAGAAATAAAAGTCTGAAAGTTTTCCCTCCAAGATCATGAACAAGAAGACAAGGATGTCTGCTTACACCACATCTATTCAGCATGGTACTGGAAGTCCTAGCCAGACCAATTAGGAAAAAAGAAAATCCACTTTGTAAACAAAGAAGTAAAATTTCAATGTTTGTAGATGACATAATCTTTTCAATTTTTCGTAATGTTTATTTTTGAGAAAGAGAGATAATGCAAGCAGGGAAGGGACAGACAGAGAGGGAGACAGAGGATGTGATGTGGGCTCTGTGCCAACAGCAGAGAGCTCAATGTGAGGCTCCAACTCACAAACTGTGAGATCATGACCTGAGCTGAAGCCGGGCGCTTAACCAACTGAGCCAGTCACCCAGATGCCCCAATGACACGATCTTTTATGTACAAAGCCCTAAAGATTCCACAAAAAAGCTGTTTACAGTCAATAAATAAATTCAGCACACCTGGATGATACCAAACCATGTTCATGTATTAAGATGACAATAACACCCAATGATTTACAAATCCAATATAATCCCTATCAAAACCCCAATATCACTTCTTCCAGGCATAGGACACCCATGCTAAATTTAGATGGAATCTCAAGGGACCCTAACAGCCAAAACAATCTTAAGAAAAATAAAGTTGGAGAACTCACATTTCCTCTGAAAGTTTACTGCAGAACTATAGTTATCAAAAACAGTGTGGTACTGGCTTAAGAGCAGATATAACAGACCAATGAAATAGCCCAGAAATAAAACCTTGAATATATGGTCCAATGATTTTTGACAAGAATGCCAAGACCATTCAATGGAGAAAAAAGTGTTTGATTATTGGTGCTAGGAAAACTAGATATCTACATGCAAAAGAAGTTAATCTATATAAATTAAACTCAAAATAAATCAAATAACTAAATGTAAGAGCTAAAATGATAAAACTAATCTTATACACGAACATTCAAGAAAAAGCTTCCTGACACTGGATTTAGCAGTGACTGAGGGATGTCAAAAGAAAAGGCAACAAAAGCAAAAAACAGAAAAATTGGACATTATCAGAATTAAAACATTTTCTGCATCAAAAAACCCCATCAATAGGGTAAGAAGGCATTCCACAGAATGAAGAAAAAATATGTGCAAATTATACAGTATCTGATAAGGATTATTCAAATATAAAAACTCCTACAACTCAAAAACAACAGAATTTAAAAATGAGAAAGGACCTGAATAGACTCTTCTCCAAAAAAGATATAGAGATGATCAATAAGCACACAAAGAGATGCTCAATTTCACTCATCATTAGGGGAATGCAAATCAAAACCACAAAATACCACTTCACACCAATTAGGATGCCTTTTATCAAACAAACGGGTGGTGTGGGGAGGGGCAGAAAATGACATGTGTTAGCAAGGATGTGGAATGTAAAATGGTGCAGTCACTGTGAAGAACAGTCTGACAGAAAGTTCCTCAAAAAGTTATACATTAGAATTAGCATATGATCTAGCAATTCCACATCTGGGTATATGCAAGAGAATTGAAATCGGGGACATAAACAGATTTATGCATACCAATGTTCACAGCGACATTATTCATAATAGCTAATACATGACAGCAACCTAAGTGTCCACTGATGAATGAATGGATAAACTAAATGTGGTACACAAACATACAATAGAATATGATTTCACTTACTTGATTCCACTTACTGAGATACCTAAAATAGTCACATTCACAGAGACACAAGGTAGAACAATGGTTACCAGGAGATGTGGGGAGGGAGTGATGGGAAGTTATTACTACAAAGTTTCAGTCTGGGTTGAAAAAAAGTTCTGGAGATGGACAGTGGTAATGGTTGTACAACAATATAAATGTATTCAATGCCACTGAACTGTATGTTTTTAAATGGTTAACATGATAAACTTACGTTATATATATTTTAACATAATAAAAATGTTTTTGGTTGGAAAAACTATAGGAGAGGGGGGCAGGCAGGAGAGTCCAAGTCACAGCAAGACTGAAGGATGCTATACTGCTGACTCTGAAGATGGAGGAATGAGCCACAAGCCACAAGCCACAGAATGTGGGCAGATTCTACAAGATGGAAAAGGCAAGGCTGCCCTAAAGCCTCCAGAAGGAACGAAATCCTGACACTTTGATTTTAGTCAGTGAACCCCATCTGGAATACCTAATAAATGGTGGGGGGGGGGGGGGGGGGGGGGAAAGGGTTGGAGAAATAAGGTATCGGGTGTCACAAAGGCCAAAAATGAGAGTATTTCAGGAAAATAAGTTAGTCAAACTGTTCAATGCCAAGAGACCTAAGAAGACATTTACATAAAGTATATAGGATCACTGACTAGTTTTTAAATTGTTGGAAATAAACATATATCAAATAAAATACTGTATCTTCAAAATCCATGGATGAGACACACAGTATGTAGGGATAGAACAGATCCTTAAACGTAAGTGAAAATACTTTTAGGCCATTAAGAAAAAGCAACGGACAAGAAACAAACAAGATGATTCAAATTAGGGAAATATAAAATGAGCAAGAATACTCATTTCTTCTCCAGTCAACAGGCCTATAATCTAAGCCAAGTACTTCTAGCTCACAGGTTCAGAGCCATAGTTTTTTGATTTACAACAGATTTTATGGATTAGCTAATCTGAATTCCTATCTAGTACAAATTCCTACACATATATACAACATATCTTATTTTAGCCCACAGTCACCTTCTTGGGAAAATTCAGAATAAAGGGTTTAAAAAAAACAGGGTGCCTGGGTGCTGGGTGGCTCGGTCGGCTAAGCGTTGGATTCTTGGTTTTGGCTCAGGTCATGATCTTGCAGTTCGTGAGTTTGAGCCCTGCACTGGGCTCCACACTGAGAGCGCAGAGCCTGCTTGGGATTCTCTCTCTGCCCCTCCCCTGTTCGTGCTCGCTCGCTCGCTCTCTCTCAAAATAAGTAAATAGGGGCGCCTGGGTGGCTCAGTCGGTTAAGCGGCCGACTTCAGCTCAGGTCATGATCTCTTGGTCCGTGAGTTCGAGCCCCGCGTCGGGCTCTGTGCTGCCAGCTCAGAGCCTGGAGCCTGTTTCAGATTCTGTGTCTCCCTCTCTCTGACCCTCCCCTGTTCATGCTCTGTCTCTCCCTGTCTCAAAAATAAATAAAACATAAAAAAAAATAAAATAAAAAAAATGAAGTAAATAAACTTAAAAAAAAAAAACCTTTGGAAAAATACCGATTAAAAAATTAGTCATAACACACTTGATATTCCTAACTTTAATCAAATCTACTGTGTCTCTCAGATTGTTAGGTCATCGATAATTATATGTAGATATTAAAACCTGCATTACACATTTAAGAACAAATATTAAAGATTCAAATTAGTTTGCATACTTACAATGCAATATAACTTTGAGTTCAACCAGGAGTTTCTTTGACCCTCCATGACTTGTTCCTGGAAGCTTCTGCATTGCTTCCCCCTTTTTATTCAGTATTTCAATTCTTAATGCACCTACCAGTCCAAAATTTAAAATAAGAATGTCTTAGTTACACTCAAAAAATGTGATGAGGTCCATCAAATGATGAATGGATAAAGAAATTATGGTTTATATACACAGTGGAGTACTACAGGGCAATGAGAAAGAATGAAATATGGCCCTTTGTAGCAATGTGGATGGAACTGGAGAGTGTGATGCTAAGTGAAATAAGTCATACAAAGAAAGACAGATACCATATGGTTTCACTCTTATGTGGATCCTGAGAAACTTAACAGAAGACCATGGGGGACGGGAAGGGGGGAAAAAAAGAGGTTAGAGTGGGAGAGAGCCAAAGCATAAGAGACTCTTAAAAACAGAACAAACTGAGGGTTGATGGGGGTGGGAGGGAGAGGAGGGTGGGTGATGGGTATTGAAGAGGGCATCTTTTGGGATGAGCACTGGGTGTTGTATGGAAATCAATTTGACAATAAATTTCATATATTAAAAAAAAATGTGATAAGTCTGCTAGGTCTTGACAGAGTGTTTTAATTCATCATGGTCTTTTACACATTAAATATGTAAGACACACAAAAAGCATATTTTCAGTATTAAGGGAAAAAAAAAAAAACATACCAATGGGGGTTCCAGCAGGCCTAATCTCATTTGGCAATAATTCATCTCCTTCAGGCCAAGTTACTGATAATCTATCAGGGAGCCTATTATGAAACCAGCATATTAATGTTTCATGAACTACGTTAACTATGGTCTTAATAAAATAAATACAAGTCACTAGAAACTGTAATATTTATTTTTGATATAGTATTTTGAAAGGCTAATGCTAAAATTCTATATGATTAATAATCTAAAAAAATTTCCCTAACCATTACTGTGGTTACTGAAACAGTAATACAAAATCTCTTGTTATTAAGAGCCAAGAATTATCAATTGGGAGGAGGGGGTTCCTCTGCTCTTTTACAGTACAAGTTACCTTTGGTAACTATAAGGAGAATTATTGGTGAAAGAAGAGAATTATTGGTGAAATTCAGTAAGAAGAGAATTATTGGTGAAATTCAGTAAGAATCAAAATGACTGCATCATTAGCCAAGCAAGAGCTACAAACAGTTTTTTCTACTTTCCTTTACTTCTTTGGTACTGATCTTTACCTCCCAACAGTTACTACGACTTTCTTCTAGTTGTAGGTCAAACCAAGTTGTTTTCTAACATATTTGAGTCATAGCGCCTATAACAATGACACTTTAGATACATAAAATTTACTTTTTCTACAAAATGCAGGATTCTATTTTACAAAGCTCTCAATTTTTTTTAACAGCAAGTTCATCACAATATGTAAATCTAAGACTACAAATGTCCTATTATGTGTCCATTAACAACACACTCAAGAATAGTTAAAAACGCTATGATTCATTTTTTATTTTGTTACTCTTATACTGCAATTTGAAATGTGAATTACCTTGCCATTTCATCTTCTACATATTTTTTCACAGCTTTCTCAGCAACTGTCCTATCGAGCTTTGCAATTGGCACAGTTTTTACTTCATCATACAGTGCTTGAGGTTCCTGAATAATTTATATCAACATTTCAAAAAAAAATATTCAAATTTGGCTACAGTGAAAACATTTGTTTCTTCCAAAGAAACATTTTACCCCAATTAAATATGTAAGTCATAATAACCATTATTACATTATACCACAATGGTTCTATTTTTCATGTAACCTCCTTAGACATAATTAAATACCATTCAAATATTATCAAGAATATAAGGATAAAGCCCACTCTCATTTTAGAGTTATTCATCCTTGAGAAAGAATTCTGGCTCCAATTTTTTACTAGTTTGTGGGCCTTGGACAAAATTTGCACTTTACAAAATTATTCTGACAACTAGAAATAACATACGTATGTTTGTTAAATATTGGAGAGATGTTAAGCTCTACAGATTATTGAAAACACCAAATAAGAAACACAAAAATTCATGCTAACACTAACGTATCCAACAGAAAAACCAAATGCAAGCAAAATATAAAATACTGTATCTTTATTTCAGCATTAAACAAAAATAAGCAGTACCAAGAGGCTTCCAATAAAAATGTTTTATTACTTGCTATCTTACCATTGCAATCTGAACCTCTCCTCCTGTGGCATATACTTCTCCATCATGATCACCATAAAGAAAAAATTTTACTATGCTTCCATAAAAGAGAGGAAGTGTCTTGATTGTCTTGACCTAATAGTTTTTAGAAAAAGGCTTTTAGTATTTACTAAAACAGGCTTAATATTCATAATCATAGAACTATTTCACTGAAGGGGAAAATTCAGTATCGAAAAATTACTGAAAAAAAACATTCTAATAAAGTTGCATTTATTTATATTTGCTTATATAAGTTTCCCACTTATTCTTAACATACCTTTGTAAAGACACAGTGGCTTCTTCATACAAAAATGTCATTGCTATGCATATGTCTAAAAGGTCTAGAATTCCTCCAAAGTCAATTATGAAGCCAAAATACCTCAAACCCTTTTTTTCCCACAAAATCTTGCTTTCAGACTATGAACAGTGACTATGAACAGTGAATAACTCTGACAACTTATTCCTTTCAAATAAACTGGCTCAAAGCTTGCCTATAGGTACTTCTTTTCCTTATGTGGCTTTAAAAATCTAAAGATAATTTTCATTAGTTCAATTCAGAAACTCTTGACAGGGACTACAAGAGTTTATACACAACCTACTTTTTCGGCCTCATTTCTAAACTATTTCCTTTCACACACAACATGGTGCAGGACAACCCAACTTTACTACTTGCTGTTTCACTGCACTTACCTGTATTGTTGTCTGCGTTCAGATTATGGTCTCTCAGAAAGCACCTTACTCAACTACCACACAGAACTTGACAAAAGTGTTCACTTCCTCCTTGTAACTCACTGCTTGACTTCAGGGTTTCCTTCTATCTTTATCCCTTTCATTTTCCTTTGCCAGTGCATCCTTTTCACCCTAACCCCCCTATGTGTTGGAAAAGCCAGGCTCTAACTTCACACATTACACCTCTCTAGATGATCACATACAATTCCCAGGCTTTAAATACACGATGACTCCTCTCCCACTACAGAGTGAATGGACACCTTCAACCTTTGTAGTACCTGCATAAACACCCAACTCTCTACCTCTTTCAAGATTCATACAAATGCCACTTCTTGCCCAAAGAATGTCATGATTTGCTCTTCTCCCAGGCCCATTCATAGTCAGAAAATGCTGTCCTCTCCTTCCAAACTGCCAAAGCAGTATTCATTCTCTCCTTTCAAGCACTTGTTCTCTTATCTATTATTATTTATGTTTAGGTTATTACCAAGTTTAGACTCTAATGTCCCTAAGGACAAAAGATCTCTTTCCTAGATCTCTTCATTCTCTGTAATGTAATCAACAAGCAGAGTAACTTACAAGCAGCAAACAGGTAACAAAAATTTAGTAAAAAAAAACAAAAACAAAGCAAAAACCTCATTACATCACATTAAAAAAATTTAAGACTCTCCATTTGAGTAAAGTTTAGTGCAAGAAAAAAAAATAAAAACCTTACTAATAGAGACTTTGGGAAACAGGTTTTTAATAAATGCCACATTCAATTATGCCATTAAAATCAGTTTGATATTTTCATTCTTTCCTGGCTCCTGAGGAGCCAATACATGCACTATTTTGTTGTTAAATTCTAATACATCTCATTCAGTTTCAATTTCTATTCAAAACTGAATCCAGAAATAAGTTAAACCTACCAGCTGTCCTGCTTTATATATTTTTCCATCCCATTCTATTGCTGAGTATGTTGCCCACGGGCCCTGCTTTTTAGAAGGAAGATCGGGACGTGTAATTATTCCTTTAAAAGATGTAAATTTTATTTGTTTGTCATACTTCTCATGACAGTCCTTCAGCCATAAAGCAAATTCTCTATCAATTTTCATTCGCTGTTCCTGTAAAAAACAATTTTTAATGCTCTATGAAATATAGCTACTAGTAAACAAATATAACCATAGATGCTTGTCATTCATTCCTTTTTTTCTTCCACATACCCCACCCTCAGAAAACGTAATAGAAAATTAAAATATTCTGCTGGAACTTTCTCCCATACAAATTTAGATTTCTAACAAAAGCATTACTAAAGAAAAAAAGTCTTTGCTATCATCTTTGGAACCAAGGTCTCAATGGTCACTACCAACAACAAAAAGCTTTCCTTCTCTGGTACGAATTTAAGAGTACACCAAAAATGATGGATACTGGCTGCCTAGCAGAAAGAGAAAGGTGATAAAAATTTGTCTCCATTTATCAAGCATGCATATACATACATACATATATACATACACATATATATACACACATATACATATATACACACACACACAGTAAACATACCTACAGCATATCTATGGTATTAAAATATCATTGGGGGAGTGATCAGGGGTAAAAAAGGTCTAAAAAGCTCCTTATGAGGAGGATAATGAAAAAAGGGTTGAGAAACACTGCTATACTGAACACATTTTTCCTTTTACATATTATATATACATATATATGTATATATATGTATATGTATATATATAGCACCCATTCAAAAAGTTAAAACACATATAGAAAATTAAGTGTTTTCTAATAATAAGAAAATGTGTTATTGTTTACCATTCTTCACCCTGTTGGAAGATAGTATAGAAAGATTTACACTCAAGCATAAGCTGTTTAATGCCTGTCTTTAAGAGAATAATTAGTAGGGAAAAAAACCTCCACAGTACATGCTTTTGCAGACAATAACACATGAAGTGAAGTTCGTTTCTTCCTACATATCTTACTGTATAATATACCATTTCCAAATGAAAATGGAACAAAATAAAAGATGATTTCACCTTAAATTTATTAACTTGCAACTGGAAAACCAATCTTATCACTGAAGAAAGTTAAGCCTACCAAATTTTTATACTGCACTTCAATGTATAGCCCTTATAGTATAAAATATTATTTTATATGCTCTCATCAAATGGACATGCTTCTGTAGCTTCTATTCACTGTCATAGGTCTTAATATTAAGATCTAAATATCTGTAAAATTTTCATCCAAACACAGCCTAATCAGTTTGAAATTTTTGAGTAATATGAACACATAAATGCTCAAGAATTTATATTCTTTTGATTTAATAAAATAAAAAGCATAAAAAATTATCAGTACAAGTCTATACTACTTGTGATTTTTCTTGTACTTAAAATAGAACATAGGCAAATATTCAAAATTTATATTTAAAATCATACCTGTCCATTTAAAATCCTTGTGAAAAGGGTGTTCTTGTCTTTCAATTTTAGCTCAAGATCCATAAAAGTCAGTTTATTTGTGCTGACCTGGAATTTGTCATTAGTGAATAATGCACCAGATATTCTATTGTAACATTCAATTGGCGCAAGCCCTCTCTTCTTCGGAGGAGTACACCAGTCAAAACTTGAACAGAATAAAACATTAGTTAGTAAAAGATAAGGTTTATAAATCAATGTAATCTCAGCAAAAATCAAAACTTACTCTTCAACAGATGTATATGGTATTAGCCGTCCATTCCAAAAACATTCAAAAATAGGCCTTTTCCCTCTTGCTGCTTTCTCAAGTATAAAACAATCATCATCATCATCTTCATCTTTTAATTCTAAAGCAAATGCATGAATAGAGCAAAATGTTTATTGCTATAGAGTTTATGCAATTTATACCACTTCTTTAAGTGAAATATTAAAGTTGCTTCAGAGAAACTATGACAAAAACTCATTAGGTCTCTCACACTGTTTTCTGTAAAACTTAATGACAACTTTAGTTTGCCCTCAGAAAGGCAGATTTCTGAAGTTGTTCCCCATTACCAATGGTGTTCTTATTTATATTAATATATAATTACTTATATTACTTATCAATCTGTGTTAGGAGTACTACACGAGCTGCTAAGCCTGCAATCTTTAAAATCTATTTACAGTGTAGAAGAGTCACACATGCAAAGAGACTATGCCCTATAGCAGAATCGCTCTTCCCTACAAATACGGGAGCTTAAATACTGTACCTCAAATACAAGTTTCACATTTCTGTCAGAACCAGTAGGTTCACATAAAAATCATCTGAGAAATCTACAGTATCTAGTAGCAGCAACTGTGCCTATTTTGAACAAATTAATCAATAACACTAAACTTAATTTTACTTTAAATAACCTATTAAATTTTCAAAGATCAAATTTAGGTGATACAGCTACAATTATAACATATTACAAAGCATCAGAAGCATTATTAGCACAATTGTCTATAACACTTTTATGCTTCTGAGCAATACATTTTCATATATCCAAACAAATTAGGATCAAACACTATGGTCCTGATAGAGTAACGCCTTAGTTATTTTGGCATTCAGGCACCTACACAAAATAAACCCTTCTTCCCCCAAAAAACACTCAACAAAGAAGTTCCTTTCAATCAAACCCAATCACTTTGCTCTTGGAGAATCCCTCTGGACCACTCAACTTATTGATTCTTATTTTAAGATATCACTTGAAGAACTTTATCTTTTTGTCTACAGCATACAAAAATGACAAAGGTTGGCAAATTAAAAAGGGGTCAGCTACATTGTGGAAGGTAGAGCCACACTTACTAATAATGTTGAACACTATTCTAAGGATTTGCACCAGCTTCTTATCCAAAATTCACAACACCTCTACAAGGAAAGAGATTACCTCCCATTTCACAGATAAAGAAACAGATAAGGAGTAGTTTATCAAAGTTTACACAACATAAAGTGTCAAAGATGAGACTTACATTAGGAAATCTGGTTCCAGAACTCACAAGACTAACAAGTATTCTGAATGAGAAAGTTTAATATTGTTACTCTATGTATTCAATGCAATCTCAGTACTCCATCAGGATTTTTTTAAGTGAATGCACAAAGTGATTCCAAAGGTTACCCAAAAGAGCAAAAGATTAAGAATTTTCTCAAAAAAGAATGTTAAGTTTCCTGATCTGCAAGTATCAACATACAATACAAAGCTATAAAAGTATCATTATTCATGTATATAAATATAAAATAGATCAATAACTTAAAGAATTCAAATGTGTGTACTTATTGGAACTCAGTATTATAAAATATTTCAAACTATTTAAAAAACAGTAACATTAAGTAGCTGGTGCTACAAAACCAAATACTCACATGGAAAATATTAAGGCAAAGCCCTACCTCATTGTAGTATAAAAAAAGGAGATTCTACATGCATTAAAGATCTAAACATAAAATGACTTTTAAAGAGAACTACAGGACATTTTTATAATCTGGAAATATAAGAAGGCTTTCCAAAGCAAGACAAAATCAGAAAGCATTAAAAAAAAAAAAACTGACATGACTATGAAAAGCTTAAAACTTATTTATAAATACCTACAAAGATAATGAGAAGACAATATGTAAAGGATTAATATGCAGTACATAGCTAAAAGTTCGGTAAGCAATTCATGAGAAAAGAATATGTAATATTCTTTAAAGCCAGTGCTTTACTCATCTGGAAGTGAATACACACAAAAATCAAGAATTATAAAAATTATAAATACCTAAGAATTTAAGACATGCTTAAGAAAACAAGTTTTAAAATTTATCTAGCCCTAAGAGCCCAACTAATAATAATCATTAAAAAATTCTAAATCACAACTTCACATTTTGTAGCTAAGATAACAGATTAACATACTTGATGGAAAGCATGGATCATCGGGGTAAGTTTCTCTATCATATAAGAAAGGGTGGTATCGAATAATCCCTTCCGCTACACCATCGCCTTCAACATGAGCCTTGAACTCAAAACTATCAGCTGCTGTGTTTATATACAACGTCTGCATGTCATCTTCTATTTCCCTTAGGTTGACAATCTTAGGTGCCTTCCCCTTTTCAAACATAGAAATCTAAAATAAAAATAAAACAAAAATAATTAAATTCTATGTTGACTTCACTTTTGCTCTCAACTATGATCTAACAACAGACTAGGTAAAAACTTGTATTTAAACAAGTAATCATATGGCTTAATTAAATAAATATATTTATATATGGATTAAATAACCATAAGTAGCATCCCAATAAGGAACACAATATGCTACTTAAAAAAATAGAACATAAGCAAAGCAGAGCTAAAGAACAATTAACTCAGGAGTACATTTAAGGCTTCTTGCTAGAGGTAGGAAGTGAGACAACGATGCATGTGAAATTCTTTCCAAGATGTGGGCAAGGATATGGAGAACCCAATATTCATGTTCTATACTTCTAAATCTTACTTCACCATCATAAGACTTTTATGAACAAAGAGAAACTTTATATCCCTTTTCCTCCCCACTTTGATATCTGATGTTCAGCAACAACTCACATCTCTAAAGAAGACAGGAGAAAAAGAAAGCAAATACTATAGTAAATAAAGGTTCAAAAACTACATAGATCTAATAATGATCTCTCTACTTAAGTATTAAATTGCCAAAATACTTCGGTAAAAGACAAAGAGAAAAGGGTTGTCTATTGACTGATTTTTCTTATCCAAAGTCATTTGGAACTGGAACAGATACCTAATAACCTGTAATATTTTAAGAAAGAATTTTATCTTACTTCAATATCAATGTTGTTGAAAGGTCCAACTTCTTTTGATGTACGTTTTTCATTGCCTTTTGGGCCATGAATATAGTAATGATAAATATGCCTAAAATATAGAAAAATAACTTTATACTTTTAATTCAATTCATAAAATTACAGTTCACATAATAACCTACAAAAATAATTTTTATGACCACTATTTGGCAGTATCTATTTGGTAGGTACCAGCCAAGCACTTATACTAAGCATTCTTAAATACAGTATACCATTTAACGGTATAAACAATTTGAAATGCAGGTATTACGATCTCATTTTATAGATATAGAAATTGGGGTGCAAGGAGTTTACACAATTTATCTAAGGTTACAAAACTAGAGTTGGAGAGAGGTGGACTACAATCCTAGCCTTTCCAACATCAAAAGCCCACATAAATTACACTTCTAAGAAGTATAGTATGAAAACTAGAAGGCAAGAGACTATAATTCTACTGTCAGGCATGACAGAGAGACTTAAATAATCAGGGAGTACAAAGGATTGGATATTTTTAAGCTATCTGAATATGAGAATGTTATTCTGTAACTCTCGTCTCTCCTCTCTTACAGCATTGAGACATTCTTGCCCTAACATTCCTAGAGCAAAACTAATAAATTCAACATAATCCCTTTAAAAACCAATTCACAACTCGCTGTACTTTATTTTTAAGTTTTAAAAGTTTTTTGGTAAGATTATTTAGGGCTAAACCATACTATGTTATTATTTACTCTTCAAACAAGTATTTGCAATATTCCTTCATGTGAATTTTATTTGTAAAAAATTATCCTAGCTAATCTTTAAAATACTGAGATAAAAGGAAATCACTGAAAATCTTTAGGTCTTTCCTCATGCATATCAAAAGTGTTACCGTAATCAACAGTTAGTTTACAAAATACATTAAGAAAGTGCTATAAATAGCTTAAAAGAATTTCAAAGAATGGTTAAAGTAATAGATTATTCTTTGCTACAGCAAGATTATATTCTGTGTTATGTACACTGAGCTCCTTTGGTTAAAAGAAATCATTACAAAATAGCTAATGAGATGTGTACTTCGAGAATAAAAATTCCAAAGTCCTATTTAAAATTCTTAGGACGGGGCGCCTGGGTGGCGCAGTCGGTTGGGCGTCCGACTTCAGCCAGGTCACGATCTCGCGGTCCGTGAGATCGAGCCCCACGTCGGGCTCTGGGCTGATGGCTCAGAGCCTGGAGCCTGTTTCCCATTCTGTGTCTCCCTCTCTCTCTGTCCCTCCCCCGTTCATGCTCTGTCTCTCTCTGTCCCAAAAATAAATAAACGTTGAAAGAAAAAAAAAAAAAGTATTTAAAATTCTTAGGTTACAGAGTCAATAAACATCAATACGCAGCAAGAAGAAAAGATACTTCTAAAATAAAATTATTTTCCCATAAAAAATTTTTAAACTGTTAGTATACATTTCTATACAAAATAAAAAAAAATCTCAAATTAAGTACATTAGTTAGTCTTTTGGGTAAATACAAAAAATGTTTTTTAAAAAATGTAAATTTTGTGCAGTTGTACCCATTTTTGCCATACTCAGTAATTCAGACTAATGCAAATTATGGAAATAAATGGTCCTTACTATGTTTACAGAGAAAAAACTAAGAACCATTAAACATTCTGATGATTTAGTCTAATGGAATATGTCACACTCCCTAAAAGTTTTCCTGGAATAGATATACAACAATTTATTTTCAGTATTATTAGATCATATAGGCCAATATGCCTATTTTTAACAGACTTCATGCATTCGATAAACATTTATTGAGCATCTATTATTTAACAGGAAACACTAGGGATATAGTAGTACATACAAAAGATTCCAATAGGGGAAGGCAGACAAAAAAGTAAAAAAAAAAAATACATGGTACGGAAGATTATGATAGGTGCTACAGAGAAGAACCACAAAAGGGGGGAATATGAAAGTGATGGTGCTGAATTTGATATAAGTTCCTAAGTTTATTTTAAATTTTATGACAGGTCTCAAAAGCCTGTCCTTCAAATAATGACCAACATATTGCAAGTCATCAATATTTATTTACAGAATAGAGAAGTATTTTTACAGAATAGAGAAGTATTTACAGAATAGAGAAATATTTTAATGCCAAGATCAGAGCACTGGTTACTGTACTGAAGGGAAGGAAATGAGGCACAAAACACACAGCAAAGAGGTTTTTGATGTATCTGTAATATTTTGTCTTAAATGACATGTCCTCAAATAATTACTTACGCTAACTGTCTTGTCCAAAGAAGAAAATAATTTTTCAAGTACTGTATGTGTTCTGGTTGTACTCCTGTGATAACCACAGCAGTAAAGCTATCTTTTTCTTTCTCCTCTAAGATAAGATGATGTAGAAATCTTTCATCATCATTTGTAATGTGAACAGAATCAGATGGCTAGGAGAGTGAATATAAATACAATAGGTTAGATACACTTAATTGTAATAAATAACATTTACATTGACTTTTAATATGATTCACTTGGATAGTTTCATAAAGAGGCTTCAAAAAACTTTTGAAGGAAAATGGCCCAATACAAATCAGCTGAGTATGTGACAATGCTGTGAGAGCAGAATAGCTTTAACATAAATTGCTAATGTGGCATATATACAGGAGTACCCTATACCATAATGCTAAACCAATTGTAGAATCATAAAAGAAAAGGTAAAACAACAACAACTAATAATGAGTTTTAAAATGCTGAAAAAAAACTAAGGACACTTACCCTAGGGTGGAAAGAATTCTTCCTTGAGATACCTACCACTTAAATTGGTCAGGACAAATGCCCAGCTCTCCATGTTCAAGAAAACTGGGATGCAGCCTGAACCCAGCTGGCTTAGCCCAAAGGAACTGTGTTTAAAAGGGAGTAAAATCATCCTGTGCCCTAGTCCAGTTTCAGAGAATATCTATAGCTTGCTCAGAAGGAAAGTGGGGAGGGGGAAAGAACGGGGAGTGTTTGAGGGTAAGAATTACAAATGTCTCGTTTTTACAGTTAGTCTATATGTGTTAAAATTATATGTATATACATACATACACTATGTATGTTGCTATATACATAAAAGCTTGTAAGGATACACGCTGAACTATTACATCTAGGAAACTGTTTTTTTTAATAAGCATATATTACTACAGCACATTAAGTAAATAAAAACAAGCCCTCTAAGGGTGCCAGAGATGGTTAAGCATCTGACTCTTGATTTCAGCTTAAGTCATGATCTTGCAGTTTTGAGATCAAGCCCCCCATCAGACTCCTTGCTGAATGCGGAGCCTGCTTAGGATTCTCTCTTTCCCTCACTCTCTGCCCCTCCCCTACTCGGGCACATGCACGCACCCTCTATCTCTCTTGCTCAAAAAAATAAACACTCAAACAAACCAACCCTCCAAAACCATTCCAATGCATCACTACACACTAACTAATACTACAGCTACAACATATAGTATACAAATAACATTTTATACCCTTTGAGAGCTTAGTGGATTAGTTTGGGTTTACTAATGATGTGGGTTCATTACCAAATATTTTTCAAGCACCTTCTAAGCCCTATGACTCAATATAGGCACAAGGAGATAAGAGTTAACTAAGACAGTGCCCCTCCTCCCTATAAATTCCATCTAATAGATGAGAAACAAATGATTACAAAACAATGTGCCATTATAAAGATATGAACCAAGAGCTACAGAATTAAAAAGAGTGTGACATTTTCCCAGAAGATTAGAACATTCCAGCCCCATAAGAATATGAAGGATTTGAGAATATAAGGCAAACAAGGTAGTTTGAAGTATATATTAAATATATGATGAAAGATGTGGCTGGAAAGGCTGAAAGAAGCAGTGAAAATGGATGGAAGAGAGGGTAGATGAAAAACTATTTTAAAAGTCAGAACTGAATGGTGAATGATTAACAAGGATTACACAATTACTAACTACTCTGGCCAAGGGATACTGTTAATTGAAAAGGGTAGAAGAAAGGTGAAGAGAAAGAAAGAATAGGGAAAAATGTAGATAATAATCTGATTTCAGAGGTACCAAAAGTGAGTTCTTTATGGAACATCTGGAAGGACATCTACCTGAAATTGGAAATGAGTATACCAGATATAATCAGTTGGTATTCAGCACCAATTCATCCCACCTTTTGTTGTCCCTTCCTGGGCTGCAGAGAATGCAAAACCAAAAGTCTACCTTTCAGACTCCCTTACATTTTAGGTTGTGGATGCGAATTCGGTTTCATCAATTAGATGTAGTAGCCAAAGATTTAGAAGAGGAAAATGACTCAAAGCCCATTTCCTGAGATGTCTTGAACGTTTTCTGTTATCATACAAGGTACTGAAAGACCAATATTCAAGTTCTGGCTTCAAGTGTTAGCACTGATACAGCACGGGTTATAGCCAGAAGGTCTGTGTTTTGGTGTTGGGAGCAATTGTGGCAGCAAGACCTTTCCAACACCTGGATCACAGATAAGGCAGGGTGTTTCTAAATTCCAGATCCAGTGGTGGTCCTCCAGCTACCTTATTATAGCAGATGTTACAGCATGCCTTGAAGGTCACTTCAGAGTGTCCCAATAGCTTTCTATGAGGCTCAGCCAAGAGCCCACTCCTAGCGCTTTCAATAATCATGGAAACATCAAATTCCTTTTATTAAATCCTTTTTCTGTTTGAAGAGCCTACAATGATTTATTTCCTCAATGGAGTCCAGCCTGATTCAGTGTCTCAATCTTAAGAAAAAAGTCTTGACAAATACAGATTTAAGAACTGTTAGTATTAAGTAGCATATATATTGCTTCCTAGAAAAAGCAAGACTCCTGGTTGGACATCAAGAGCCACCAACTCTGTACACATTGTAATAACTGTGTGTAAAAGTTGGAGAAGCCAAATAGTAGGCTGGAAAAGACTGTCCAGAAAAAGAAAAGGACCAAGGGCCTACCAGTAGCCATGAAACCTATGTTAGGACAAATTAAGCACAAAATCACAGGAAAAAGTGGCAGAAATGATGATCCAAGAGACATTAGTTCTATCCAAGCTTTATCATACCTATACAGTTTTAAAAATCACTTGAATTCTGAACTCCTATTTTCCACCAGTTTTAACACAGCATAATATTTCCACAAATATACTTTACAGGGCTTTGTGATGGTAACATAAGATGAGAAAGATGGAATATCAGTATGTAAATATAATATGATATGCAAATTGTGTAATAAATACAACAAACTTAAAAAGGGGAAAAGAGGGATGAGCAAAATGAAGAAATTTCCTAAACAGAGGAGAATGTTAAGTTATACAGAAAATAAAGGTGGCTTGAAAGTATTAAAAAAAAAAAAATCAGCCCATTAATAAAGAAAAGGTATTATTTTCACCTGTCAAATTGCCAGCATTTTACTGCCTTCCCCTCCACTCCACTTTTTAAAAATAAGGAAATTATCAGATAGGCCCTTCCACATACTGTTTTGGGGAGTATATTAGATGTGGGTTTAACCTTCTAGAAGAGCAATTTTGTAATACACACCATGAACATTTAAAAAGTTTAGGGGCGCCTGGGTGGCGCAGTCGGTTAAGCTTCCGACTTCAGCCAGGTCACGATCTTGCGGTCTGTGAGTTCGAGCCCCGCGTCGGGCTCTGGGCTGATGGCTCAGAGCCTGGAGCCTGTTTCCGATTCTGTGTCTCCCTCTCTCTCTGCCCCTCCCCCGTTCATGCTCTGTCTCTCTCTGTCCCAAAAATAAATAAACGTTGAAAAAAAAAATTAAAAAAAATAAAAATAAAAATAAAAAGTTTAAATTCATTGTCATAACTATTAAAATTCTAATAGCTATATGAAGAAAAAACTGCAAAGACATTCATGGCAGTGTATTTATAATAAAATCCTTTAAATACAGTAAATGCTCAACAGAATAGTCAAATTATAACACATTCAGACAAAACACCATGAAGGTATTAAAAATGTGTGTGTACTAGGGCACCTGAGTGGTTCAGTTAGTTAAGCATCCAACTTTGGCTCAAGTCATGATCTCACAGTTCATGGGTTCGAGCCCCATGTCAGGCTCTGTGCTGACAGCTCAGAGCCTGGAGCCTGCTTCAAGTTCTGTCTCTCCCTCTCTCTCTGCCCCTCCCCTGCTCACATGCTGTCTCTCTCTCTCAAAAGTGAATGAACATTAAAAAAAATAGTAGAAAGTGTGTGGTACAGCAAAATATTTTATAAAATGGAGAAATACTCAAAATGTTAAAAAAAAATGTGTGCTCAAAACTGTTATATAAAAAAAAATTAAGTAGATGAAGGGGATTAAGAGTATACTTTCCCCTTCCAACTCAAGATGCTAATAAGGAGGTTTTATTCTTAATTCCAGTGTTATTTACAGTGTTATATTAGTTTCAATAAGTGTACTCTTGATGAGCAATGAGTAATATACGGAATTGTTGAATCACTGTATTGCACACCAAAACTAATGTACAACACAGTGTAACACTGGAATTAAAATCTAAAAATACCAAAAAAAAAAAAAACCCCAAAAAATAAAAAAAAACAAAACACCCTATAAAATAAAAAAGACTAGAAATTCAACTAGATATCTTTTTCTGAAATCTGAGCATTTTTATTTGTACTTTTCTATAAATTTTTTATAACTTGTTTTAGAATAAAAAAAGACTTAAGAAGCTCAAACTTTAAAGATTTTAAAACAATTCTAAAATATTTCAAGTGGAGAAAAGTTGAATAATACAATACTATGAACTCACCACCAAGACTCAAATTCATTAATATTCTGCTCATTAAAATTAGAATATGAATGCAAATTTCTAACAAAAGTAAATCACTCATTTATTTCTCTGGAGCTCCAATTTCCTAAAAGCTTATTTCCCTATACTGTAAGTGTTTTCTACTCTAAGTCTGAAACTGTTAGACAAAAAAAGATTTAAAAAATCAATCTCAGTGTAAGGGAAAAAGTTTATAATTATATGATCAATTTCCAAAGAAGTTTACTCAGCTTTATGAGACATCTTATTGCATTGAAGATTTCCAGCCTGAGAAAGCATGTATACGGTCACTTTTGCTATTCACAAGACTAAAGCAAAAAGAAGAAAAAGTAATGGAATTTGAAAATTCCATACCTTCAAGTTTTTAAAGCAATAGCTAAGTATCTTAGCTAGAAATTGAAAAAAAAGTACTTGTCTCTATCTGTCCAATTTAACAACTTTATAATTAATGAGTTAAAATGTATCATACCTTTCTGTTTCTAATATATCCACTATATATTGCCTCTTTATTTTTCTCCTTCTTCTCAAAATCTTCTTTCGAAAGCACAAGTTCATGAACATCTTGGGAATCTGCAGGTTTGCTTATCATCTGTTAAATATTAAAGACTACTTTAAAAATTCCTAAAAGTTAAACTAATTAGTAATTTAGACAGAATCAACCTCCAAGTATTTTAATCAACTCTCATTTAAAAGAAATCTTTTTACTTACTCTGGCTGATTGTCCAACAAAGAAAACAGCCTGCTTGCCCCCAACACCAAAATAGGAAATATCACTATTTAAACTGCGTGGCACTGGTACTGGACGAACATATCCTGAATGATCACTAAAATAAAACATTAATGCAGTGACTTTAAACAAGCTACTTAGATGCCAAAGGAAATTGTTAAAGCACTTTTATTAAGTGTTAATAAAATGATCCCCAAGCTAGACAACACCCCCATTCAAGGTAAAAGAATCAGAGCCCAAAGTCAAGATAAATAGTCCAGTGGTTCTCAAAATGTATTCCCCAGACCAGCTATATCAGCATCACCTGGAAACTCAAAAAATGCACCTTCTTGGGCCCACCCTACTAAATCATAAACTCTCTTAGCAAACAAGACTAAGTATCTGTATCCTTATATATCCTACTGCCCCTAGAATTGTCCCTTCAAAATTGTTTACTGCTTCTAAACTTGTAAAAATAATTTCTGAATAATGGGAATTATAGCAAAAACATTTCTTATTTCCTAGTAACATGACACAAAAGAACCTCTTATAGCACCATAACAACACTCTGGAGAGTAAGCATCCCTGGGTTCTCAAAATAAAGGCTAGGTATCAAGGGACACCATTTCCCAATATCAGATACAAACAGAATTGGGGGTGAGGCTACAACCCCTATTACACTCAATGGAAAAGCTAAAGATCAGATGTGGCACAGCTAGAAAGAGAAAATACAAAGACAGCATTCAAAGAACTTGCCCATAAGAAATAAAGAAAAGGAACAGAAAATATCAAAGTAGGTATAAAAGACATAACTTTCCAAAGTAGGAAACTATCTCACTACACTACAAGCATAGTTCTAGAAAGAGGAAAAAATGGAAAAGGCTACAAATAATGTCTGACAAAAGCTGGGGAGTCAGGAAATGGGAAGCAGTTGCGAAAAGACACAAATTTTCAGCTATAAGAAAAATAAGGTCTGAGGATCTAATCACTAACACTACTGTATGTATAACTGAAATGTGCTAAGAGAATAAAATTTAAAAATCCTCTTCTCTGCCTTTCAATTGAGGTTTTAGACCAATTACATTACTGTGACTATTGGTATGTTTTGATTTAAACTTAACTGTCTTTTTTAAATTTTTTTTTCTTCTGCGTTAAGAGGGAAAAAAAAAGAAGTATGTAAGGTGATGAATGTGTGAATTAAACAGAGGGAAGGACTCCTGTTTAAAGGAAAATAACGAGGGCACCTGGGTGGCTTAGTCAGTTAAGCATCTGACTCTTGGTCCTGATCTCACAGTTCATGTGATCGAGCCCCATGTTGGGTTCTGTGCTGAAAGCACGGAGCCTGCTTAGGATTTTCTCCCTCCCTCCCTCTCACTCTGCTCCTTCCCCGCTCATGCGTGTTCTCTGTCTCTCAAAATAAATAAACTTAAAAAATAAAAATAAAGGAAAATAAAAAGAATACAATTCAATATTTAATATATATCAACAGAAACTTTGTAAAAACAAAACATCAAGACAGTAAATGGCATGGGGGTACCTGGCTCAGTTGGTTAAGCATCCAACTTCAGGTAATGAATTCAGGTAATGAATTTAAGCCCTGTGCCGGGCTCTGTGCTGACAGCTCAGAACCGGGAGCTTTGGATTCTGTGTCACCCTCTCTCTCTGTCACTCCCCTGCTCACACTCTCTTTCTCTCAAAATAATTAATACTAAATAAATTTTAAGACAGTAAATGGCACAGGTATTACTGCTGTGGTATGCTAATACTGTATGTAAGTAGTATATTATTACTTGATATAGACTGTGACAAATTGAAGATACATACTTTGAATGCTAACATTATCAATACAACAAGGGTAGCAAATAATAAGCCAACAAAGGAAATAAAATACTCATTTTAAAATACACACAAAATACTCATTTTAAAATAAGGCAGAAGAAAAACAGGAACAACAACAACAACAAAACATAATGAAAAAAACAATTAACAAAGACCGCAGAGTTTAAATCAAAACATCCCAATAATCACAGTAACGTAACTGGTCTGAAACCTCAATTCAAAGGCAGCGATTGTGTAATTTTAAGACACAACTATATTCTATCTTAAGGAAACTATTTTTTTTCTAGAAACTCTATAAATATAAAGTGACAATAGGTTAAAAAGTTGGAAAAAAAAGTTACCATCAACACAAATGTAGAAGCTGGAGTAGCTACAGTAACATCAAAGCAAGCTGATAAGGAGTATCACCAGGAAACGATCAAAAAAAAAAAAAAAAGCAAGAACAATGAAACAAATACATAGATAAATAGGTCTTCATTCTCGTCTTGAGTTTTTAAATTATATTAGTCTGATGAGATCAAAATAAAACCGTTTGATATGGTTCTCAATGTACATGGAGGTAAAACTTAAGAAAACTCAATTATTAATGAGAGAGTGAGGGGACCTAAATAATTTGCTAAAATTTCTAAAATTCACTTTAAGTGGTAAAATATCCTTACTAGTACAATGTAATGTTATGTATGAATACAATATTCCTCAGAACCACTAAAAAATAAAACCAAAAATATAGTCAAAATCACTTTTAAAAATAGCAAAATACAGAAAAGTATGTTGAGTAACCCATAAAAAGGCCAGAAAAAAATGGAAAATAAAAGGAATAGAGAAGCTATACAAGACATACTTAAGTCCTGACATATATATCAAGAACTATAGTAAATGTGACAATACAAATACACTAAATAAAATGAATAAAAAAGTGACCCAAGTATATATTGTCTACAAGAATTTCCAATATAATGATACAGGTAGGTTAAAAGAAAATGGGTAAGAAAAGACATACCAGGAAAACACGAATGAAAAGAAAGCTAAAGAGTATCACATAAAATATACTTCAGAGCAAGAAAATTATCAAGGACAGGGTAGCATTACAGAATAATAAAAGGATCCACTTACCAAGAATGCATAACAATTCTCTAACTGCGTATACATAAAATAACACAAGTTCAAAATACATAAAGCAGAAATTAAGAAGTGAAAAAAGAAACACACCTGTAAATAAGTGGGGGATTTCAAAATTCCAGCAAGGATATAAAAGAATATACCAGCAAGGATATAAAAACCATCAAGGATATAAAAGAACTGAACAATATCAACGAATGGAATCAAATTGACAGTTATAGAACACTCCTCCCAACAACAGCAGAATATATATTCTTTTCAAGGACACAGAAAATTCCCCCAAATAGATCATATTCTGGAGCACAAAACAAATCTCAACAAATTTAAATAGAGTGTATAGAGAGTATTTCCTCTGACTATAATAAAACCAAACTAGACATCAACATAAAGAGGAAAATATGTTAAGAACACGTGGAAATTGAACAACACATTCCTCAATCTATGGATCAAAGAGCAAATTACAAAGGAAATAAAAAATACACCAAACTGTAGGACAATGAATATACACCATTATCAAAACTTGTGGGATGTAGTGAAAATAGTTCTTAAAGATTTGTAGCACAAAATCATCATCTTAGAAAACTCTCAAATCAATCATCTAAGATTCCACACCTCAAGAGAAAAAAATTTTTTAATTTATCAAAGCACACATTATTTCTTTGAAAACATTATCAGTAAATATACACTACTAAACTTGAAAATGTGGGGCGTCTGGGTGGTGCAGTCGGTTAAGCGTCCGACTTCAGCCAGGTCACGATCTCGCGGTCGGTGAGTTCGAGCCCCGCGTCAGGCTCTGGGCTGATGGCTCAGAGCCTGGAGCCTGTTTCCGATTCTGTGTCTCCCTCTCTCTCTGACCCTCCCCCGTTCATGCTCTGTCTCTCTCTGTCCCAAAAATAAATAAACGTTGAAAAAAAAAATTTTTTTTTAAAAAGAAAATGTAATGAAATGGACTAATTCCTAGTAAAATATAACTTACCAAAACTAAGTCAGTAATTGCCTAAATATTCTTACAACTATATTTAAAAAATCAAAGCAATAGTAAAAAATTCCTCCCACCAAAACAACAGACTCAAATGGCTTCGTATGTGAGTTTCAAAACCCAAACTTTCAAAAGAAAAAAAAAAACCCTCGAACTTACATAAGTGATGGAAGTATAAATAAATACAATCACTCTGGAAAACAATTTACTACCTTGTACATTGGAACTTTTATCTTTTAACCCACAAATTTCCTTCTAGGTATCTAAGAATTTACGTAGATTTGGACTAGCAAATACATATGTAACGTTATACACACACATAAACACTTATAAGTAAGATAGTAATGCTTATAATGCCAAATGTGGCATGGGGAGCCAAATGCCCACTGACTGGAGACTGGATAAATACAGTGCAATTTTAAGTATGCACAAAAGAATATTATATGGTTATGAAAAAGAAAAAACTACAGACCCACACAAAGACGAAATCTTAGTAACCTAATATTAAGTGAAAATACAAGTCCCTTATAGAACAACGTATCGTATGACTATCCTTTTTCGCAGCATCAAAAAACAAGCAAAGTTAGATTTTTTAAATATAAGGAAATAAGGGGGCACCTGCATGGCTCAGTTGGTTAAGCATCCCGAATCTCAGTATCGACTCAGGTCATGAGCTCACAGTTTGATTTGTGAGATCAAGCCCTGTGTTGCACACAGCAAAGCCTCCCCTGCTGGGGATTCTCTTTCTCTCTCTCTCTCTCTCTCTCTCTCTCTCTCTCAATCTGTCCCTCCCCTCCCCTCTCTCAAAATAAACATTTAAAAACAAAAATAAGGAGGAGCGGGCCTGGGTGGCTCAGGCCTGGGTGGCTATGTGCTGACAACTCAGAGTTGGAGCCTACCTCAGATTCTGTGTCTCCCTCTCTCTCTGCCCCTCCCCTGCTCACGCTCTGTCTCTCAAAAATAAATAAACATTAAAAAAATTTTGTTTTTAATAAAAAATAAAATATTTTGCTCAAATAAGGAAATAAGAAAAACAATTCAAGATAATTAACTGTGATGGAGAGGAAAAAAAACAGAACAAGGGAGGAACACACAGATGTAAGTTACAGAAACTGTGCTACTTACTGGTTTGGGTGGTAAATTCTGGTTATTCGGCTTATTAAATTTTTCAATAAACCTTAAAAATACAATGCCTGAATTGATAAATTGTTATAAACCAAAAACTGTAATTAATTAAATTCTATGAACCTAATGTATTAAAAAAAAAAAAAAAAGTAGGGGCACCTGGGTGGCTCAGCCAGTTAAGCAACTGACTCTTGATACTGGCTCAGCTCATGATTCCAAGGTTGTGAGATCGAGCTGCCCGCCCCCCACCCCTACAAACAAAGTAAATGGTTTCTAAGACTTTAATTATTATGGCAATGCTTCTAGGAAACAACCTGAAAATACCCCCCAATATTATCTTAAAAACATATATGGGAAATACACAAAAGCTTAGAGAGAGATGGGCTCAGAGATTAAACACACACATACTTAGACTGATTCAAAACTAAGAATTCTAGTCACTGACAGTGAATGGACATAATCACCAGGAATTAAGTCTACTTTTCAACCCAAACCATCTATGCAAATCTAACCTAGGCAAAAACCCTATCATAGCAAATAAGGTTAAGAACACAAATGTCTAGGTTTCAGACTTGTGTAAATAAGTCCAGAAAATTTCCTTTATCTACACTCAAGGGTTATATAAACATCCCTTCATGAAGGTAAGTACAAGAGAAAGATAATCTAAGACCCTATAAAAAATTTTTGCATCACAGAAGCACTCCTCTAGAGAATTTAGAAAGATCCCTCAGGAATAACATATCACAGTCCAAAAAAATTTCAAAAAACATTCATATTCTTGATACAATGTAAAAGGACACTGTATCTTTTTGATATATTAGTACTGTATTTATTAAAAGAGAGAAAAAATATGCAAGAAAAGAAATCACAGAAGGTGTTGAAAGTAAGAAAAAGGAACAAGAAAGAGAATAAAATTAGTAAAAGAAACTAAAATATAAGTGGTTGCCAGGAAATAGGGTAGAGTGACTACATATGTATATTTATATCTATCTTGAATCTATCAAAGGGAATAACCCCACAATAAAGAAAGCTTTACCTCCAATAAAACTGACAAATGTCCACAGATCCTTATTAGAGTTTCTGGAATAAATCTATGCAACACAATGAAACTAACCCAATTAAAGTAGGATGCCTAAATGTTACATAATCATTCTCTGAATTCAAGTAACACAAATACCAGAAAGTAAAAGTTCCATCTAAATTTGCAGAAAAGTACTGAAGACGAACTTTTTCTTTAGCAAAATTAGGGAAAATCCTGTTGAGGGTCCATTTCTACAACCTAAAAAAAAATGGCATGGGAAATAAGCTATGTGGCATACTATTTTTATTAAAAAAAAAAAAAAAAAAAAAAAAAAAAAAAAAGGCTACCTAAGTTGAGGACCTTTCAGTGGCTGAGCAGGAGGTAGCACTGATTCAACACACATCTGGATTATGACCACACAGCAATTATGTTCTAAGTATCTAATTGAACTTCTTTTAAAAAAATTTTTTTTAATGTTTTTCATGAGAGAGAGCATATGCACTAGCAGGGGAGGGGCAGAGAGAGATGGAGCACCAGCAGGAGCAGGGCAGAGAGAGACAAAGACAGAGAATCCAAAGTGGGCTCTGCACTGATAGTCCTGTGAGAGGCTTGAACTCAAGAACCGTGAGATCATGACCTGAGCCTAAGTCAGGTGCTTAACCAACTGAGCCATGCAAGCACCCCTCTAACTTTTTTTTTTTTTTTAAATGTTTGTTTATTTTTGAGAGAAAGAGCGCGAGCAGGGGAGGGGCAGGGAAAGAAGACGACACAGAATCTGAAGCAGGCTCCAGGCTCTGAGCTGTCGGCACAGAGCATGATGCAGGGCTCAAACTCACAAACTGCGAGATCATGACCTGAGCTGAAGTCGACACTCGACCAACGGAGTCACCTAGGCACCCCAAATTTAACTTCTAAGGCAATGATTATAATAATGCCTGAGTGATGAGCCAATTTTCTAGGTTCATGTAATGTTCTACATGTTATTAGAGGTTTGAATACCACAGGTGAATGCATTTGTCAAAAGTCGGTTAACAGAGTGAGCACTTCCATAACGGTCGAGTAAGGACCTATGAAAACTCACTCATTGATAAAAGCAACGAGAACATCTGCAAACATTGTCAAAAAATCAACATTTTCAGAATAAGTATTAACCAAAGGCTTGAACAATCCAAGGAGTGTTTATTCAAGACACACAGTTGAATCTGAGAACAGTGAGCTCTGTGATGTTTTAACATGCCCTATCCCACTTCCCGCCTCACCAGCTCCACAGAAGACTTGAAAACTGATAGCCTTACAATCACAGTGAAAACCAGCTATCGAGGAGTCACTGGAGCAAGTTTGGAGTTCCCCTAAAGCCCCTTTCCCATAGAACTGCCATTATTAGATTTGTCTGACAGTTCCCAAGGAACCTCCACTCGTAGGGTTTGCCTTTATTTGACCCAACTAAGAACCTGCTCACTGTGAACCACTTTTCCCTCAGTCATTTGTCAAAAACTTATCAATGGTAATTATTTATGATCACAGCTGAGGAACGCAATGAAAACAACTGGGAGGAAATAAGAACCTGGCCAAAAACTGACAAAGAAAAGCTGGAGAATGAGAGGTCCGTAGTGGGTTTTAAAAGCTGCAACATATTCATGAGAATAGAGAAGAAGGGCATACTCATATGCAGGGCTAGCCACATGCTCAAGAAAGCCCTAAGCTTTCATTTCTGGCTGACTTTGAGGTTCTGTGCAAGCAAGAAGTAAAGACAAAGGCAGAGTTTTAAACTTCCTACCAGAGCATTAAAGACATACTCCAATATGCAAACAGAATGCACTGGCAAAAGCTCGGAAGACTTAATGGTTCCAGACATTTAGGGAAATGTCCAATCACTAGCTAGCAACACAAGATAAAGAATGCAGACTTTACAGAATTAGTTTAGAGGGGAAACTATAAAAATAACAAAAAAACCAGAAGCAACAAACAAGCCCTGGGGAGAAGGATCAATCTAATTTCCAGAGTTGCAACACTATATTACTTAAAATGTCTTATTCTCAACAAAAAATTGTAAACTGGGGTGCCTGGGTGGCTCAGTAGGTTGGGTGGCCAACTTTGGTTCAGATCGTGATCTCACAGTTCCTGAGTTCAAGCCCCGCACTGGGCTCTGTGTTGACAGCTCAGAGCCTGGAACCTGCTTTGGATTCTGTGCCTCCCCCTCTCTCTGTTCCTCTTCTACAAACACACACACACACACACACACACACACACTCTCTCTCTCTCTCTCTCTCTCTCTCTCGCTCACTCAAAAATGATAAACATTAAAAATAGTTTTAAAAAAAGAAAAAAATTATAAGCCATGCCAAATTAAAGTATAGTCCACACACAGGAAAAATAGCAGTAAGAAGAAACTGTCTCAGAGAAAGCCCAGACACTAGACTTACTAGACAAAGATTTAAATCAGTTATTTCATTTTTTAAATACTTATTTATTTTGAGGGGCAGGGCAGAAAGGGAGAAAGAGAATCCCAAGCAGGCTCCACGTTGTCAGCAAAGAACCAGATGTGGGGCTTGATCTCACGAACCATGAGACCATGACCTCAGCCAAAACCAAGAGTAGGATGCTTAACCAACTGAGCCACCCAGGGGCCCTTAAATCAGCTATTTTAAAGTGCATTACATGAACAGAAATCATGAAGTAAATAGTGAAGTATGAGCACAGTGTTTCACCAAATAAACAACAGAGGCAGAAATTATTTTTTTTAAAAAGAACCAAATAAAAGTTCTGCAATTTAAAAAAATTCAGTTAAGTGGCTCACTAGCAGATCTGAGTTGGCAGAACAAAGAATCAGTGAACTTAAAGGCAGGTCAACTGAGATTACTTAGTCTGAGGAACAAAAAGAAAAAAGAATGAAGAAAAATGAACACAATCTCAGAAACCTATAGGACACCATCAAGCATATCAATATATGGATAATAAGAGCCACAGAGAAGAAAGATTTGAAGAAATAATGGCCAAATACTTCCACAAATGTGATGAAAAACATTAATCTACAAATCTAAGAAGTTCAAACACCAAGTAGAAGGAACTCAAAAGACCCAAACCTAGACACATCAGTATCAAACTATTAAAAGCCAGAAAAAAAAAAAAAAAAATCTTGAAAGCAAACAGAAGAGATTAGTCACACACAAGGGATATGCAATAAGATTAACAGCTGATTCTTCATCAGAACTATGGAACCAAAGGCAGTATAGGTGAACATGTTCAAAGCATTAAAAGAAAAAAACTCAACTTTCAAAAATAAAGGAAGGTTAAGACAGTCCCAGATAAACAAAAACTGAGGGAATTTGTTGCTAGTAGATCTGCCCAAAATAGTTACTAAAGATGATGCTTTTTACATCCTTTCTGATTTTTCCCCCTTCTGATTTAAAAGATAACCGCATAAAGCAGTAACTATAAAACTAAGTTGATGCAATTATGATGTATAAAGATGTCACTTATATAAAAATAACAACACAAAAGAGTAGGAAGAGAATAAAGCCATATAGAAGCAAATTCTTTGTATATTCCAGACAGTAAATTGCTATTAATCCAAACTGGATTGTAAAATGTTAATTGTAATCCCTACAAAAACAACTAAAAATTAGACTAACAACTACTGAAAGCACATTAACGATTGCTAACAGTGAGGGAGATGGTGAGGGGACACACAAGTGACTACCATGAGTAAAGGTTTCTTTTCTTTTGGAGTGATGAAAACGTTCTGGAATTAGTGGTGATGATGCACAACTTTGTGACTATACTCAAAACTACTAAATTGTACACTTTAATACGGTGAATTTTATGGTATGTAAATTATAGAACCATTAAAAAAAAAGAAATCCAATGAAAAGCTTAAGACAGATGTGAGCATTTCACTGCATATAAATTTTACCTCAAAAGAAATGGAATCTAGTAATGGTATCAATGCTTTAAGCATTAGGAAAAAGTTTACAGATATCTGTAATTTATTGTGAATTAAATTTTAAAACCTGAACTGAAGATCAGTAGGATAGACTAGTGGGAAAGCAACAATCAATGGTAGAAAATAGGTATGAGACGGGCACTGAGGAGGACATTTGTTGGGATAAGCACTGGGTGTTGTATGGAAGCCAATTTGACAATAAATTATATTTAAAAAAAAAAAAAGAATGTAGGTATGAATATCTGGGTTATCACTGTAGAATTTCAACTTTTCTGTATGACAATGTTCATAAACTGCTGAGGAAAAGAATAGTGCTGAAGAAACACTCAGATCCAGGTTTTGAACCTTTCTACAACTAGTCTGAACTCCACAAAAAACTAGTATTGTTAAAGACATATATGTGACAAATTATTGTAGAGTAAAGGAGAACATAGAGACATAACAAAGGGGAAAAACTTGAATATGAACATTATATATTTTGAATCAATGATAAATTTCTTGGGTGTGATAATGGTATTATCATTATGAGAATATCCCTGTGAAAGAGATACTTGCTGCAGTATTTAGTAGTGAAATTTCATAAAGAATCTAATTTTTAAAACGATTTAGGAAGGTAATGTGAGTATGCATATAGACAGAAGATAACAAATGTGACAAAGTGTTATTTAGCAAATAAATCTAGGTGAAAGATATGTGCATGCTAATACTGCTCTTTCAACCTGTTAGCTTTAACTTTTTCAAAATAAAAAGGGTGGGTGGAAGAGGAGTACCAAGGTTGAGCAGGAGTTATAAAGAATTTTGGCAAGTAACAACTCTCACCTCATCTCCCTCTATTCTCCCCTCCATATACTGTGGTCTAACCACACTTGTCTCCTTGCTCTGTCCCAATCAAAACAAGCTGATAATACTTTCAAGGTCTTTGTCTTTGCTGGTATTCTTTCTACTTGGAATATTCTTCCCCCAGATCTTCACTTGGCTATTTTCTTTTAATCATTCAAGCCTCAACCAATGTAATCTCAAAGAGGCCCTCTTATCTAATGATTTTAACGTAAGAGATGCCCATCAGGCTCTAACATATCACCTGATTTTTTTTTTTCATGTTTATTTTTGAGACAGAGAGAGACAGAGCATGAACGAGGGAGGGTCAGAGAGAGGGGGACACAGAATCTGAAATAGGCTCCAGGCTCTGAGCTGACAGCACAGAGCCCGACACAGGGTTCGAACTCATGGACCATGAAATCATGACCTGAGCCAAAGTCGGCCGCTTAACCGACTGAGCCACCCAGGCGCCCCTGATTTTTTTTTTTTAATGTTTATTCATTTATTTTGACAGAGAGCAAGAGTGAACGAGGGAGAAACAGAGACAGACAGAATGAGAGAGAGAATCCCAAGCAGGTTCTCTATGCTTAGCCTGGAGCCCAATGAGGCATTCTATCCCACGAACCGTGAGATCATGACTTGAGCTGAAGTCAAGAGTTGGATGCTTAACGGACTGAGCCACCCAGGCGCCTCTCTCCCCACCAATATTTTCTTAACAGCAATAATCCATGACTGGAATGCTTATAAATTTTTTGTGTGTTTTACTTCTGTTTTTCTCTCTACAACATAACCTACAGGCCAAGAGAGTCAGTTGTTTTATATTTTAGGCTGTCCTTCCTTGTCTTCCATAGCCTGTGTCCTATGACATCCACTCTTGTAGCCAGTAAAAACTAAACTGGAAATAGTAAAGCAACTGATAATCTTCTTCTACAAGAGCAGAAGCTAGGGGAATAAGCTTTGTTAACATCTGATGTTAACAAAAATCAGAGTGGGTGGGTCAAGGGACCGATATTAGACTCAAAGACTATGAGTATATAGTAGCTACAACAACTAATTGTTTAGTGATACCTAAAATGCTAGGACCAAAACCAGCAACAGTTAGCTTTCTACCAAAAAATAAAATGTCTTGGGGTGCCTGGGTGGTTCAGTTGGTTGAGCGTGTCCGTCTCCTGATTTCAGCTCAGGTCATGATCTTATGACTTGTGAGATCGAGCCCCATGTCAGGCTCCACGCTGAGCATGAAGGCTGCCTGGGATTCTCTCTCTCCCTCCCCACTACTCGCACTCTCTCAAAATAAATAAATGACTGTTAAAAATTTTAAATTTCCCTAATGTTTGACTCAAGTTTAAAAGTTTACATTGTGCTAAGACCTAGAGAAAAATGAGAGTCCATCCATGTTCCATGAATCCAGGTAAAATTTAATCTAACACTATAGTTTCTACTCTTCCATTTGATTTAAAGGACATTTTTCTACCTTTTTTGCCCAATCTACTATTTGTCCTCCTTTCCCTTATACCTAATATTTCTATTGCATGCTAAATTCTATCCTTACATTATAAAAGACCATGGTCTTTGCCTTCTCTGTGGATACTTTATAAATCCTTGAAATGACATGTACTCATGAATATAATGAAAAAGAATGGTTGTAGAAAAGTCTGAGGGTAACAGTGAGAAAGTAGTAACTAAAATGATAGCTTACAGAGCTTGTATTTACTCATTGCTTACCATAAACCAAGCTCTATTCTAAGGATTTTACAGTGTACTAACTCACTTGGTTTTCACAAAACCTCATGAGGTATTATCCACATTTTAAACACATATGTAAACTGAAACCCAAAGAAGTAAAATACCTTGACCAATGTCATGCAACTATTAAGGCTAGATTCAAACCAAGCCAAAGGATTTCTGAGACTTTCTTCACTATATGGCCTCTAACCATGACACTGTAAGTGTGTACAAATTTGATAAAAATTCTGTGGGTGCTGAAATTTCAGAAACAAGAAGGCAAATATGCGAACTATATTAATTTTTAACAATGTTAAGATTAATCCCTAAATTTGACTGATTCTCCTTGACATGACAAAAAGAAAAAAATAGGACACGAACAAACATTACTTAAAAATAATAACAACAACAACAACAGATTCTTCCCAAGTGTGCTACCTGAAGTACACAACATAGCTGAAAATACCAAAAGACTTGTGGGTCACAGTTCTTACTAGAATTCAGCTAATATCCCAAAGACCTAAATCTTTATAACCCTGACAACTTCTAGTATATTTTGTTTCCCCTATAACATTCTCATTCAGGATATTTTCTATAAGCATATTCTGATACAAAACTCTTGACTAGACACTATTCACTAACAGCTGTGAATGTTTTATTAAGCAGAGACCTGTCAAGTAGAGCAATGGTGAACTCAACAGAACTAAATGTGGTTCATTAGACACTCTGTAAGTCACATCGGGTGATTTCTAAAGCCTAGTTTAAAACCATCCTACTGCTCTAGAGACCACAAAGCTCTCATCAAACTTTAGTAAGGAAAGGGTGAAAGGTCCAAAGTACTTAATATATCATAATAGCTTCTACGTATCTTAGGAAATGCAAAAATATTTCTTCAGTGGAAGGGCAAAATATTATGTAATTTTGACTATTTCTAAGTACTGATAATAAAAACTCAATAATATAAAAATCTAAGTATATATGCTGACAATATGTATGCTGATAATGTCAAAACCTTCAATGTACCACATTTAACTAAAGACATATTAGAGTTCCCATCCTTATTAAAATTCCCAGCTCCCAATCAAAAAAGTGAGTAAGGTTTTCTAACCTTTCAAAGTCACCTTGCCTTGTAAATTTTGACAACCTATACACGGCCCAGTTGTTAAGCTGTTTAGAGGTCATTCCTCTTCCATTATCTATTACTGCAACGGCAGGTTTTCCTTGTGTTTCATCAAAAAGCTATGAAATAAGTTCACAAAGACAGGAAAAGTCAAATCAATATTAAAAATATAAAAAGTTAAACATTAAAGAATTCAATGGGCTCACTCACACATTGCTGGTGGAAGTGTAAATGTATTACAACTTTCTAAAAGGTACTTCAGCTATATAAATCAAAGGCCTTAGAATTCTTCATGTCCTTTAATCCAGAAATTCCATACCTCAGAATTTAGCTTAAGGAACTAGATACATGTACAAAGACCTATCAATCATGCCAGCATTCCTCACAATGGCAAAAATACAGAAAAAAATCTAAATGTTCAACAATAGTAGATTACATAATTTATCATATAACCAATAAATGAAACTATAACATTATACTGCAGAATATTCATATCACAAATGTCTACAACGTACTGTCAAGGGAAAGTAGAAGATCACAAAAAACAAAATGTAAGCTATGATCACACACACATATATATATATATACATATATGCATAGAAAAAAGGGCACATAAAAAATTTTAACAATGAAGAGACATCAAATAATTATTTCTACTTTTAGTTTTTGACCTTATTTTCTAATTTTTCTACAATGAACTTACGGTACTTCTATAAAAGGAAAAGTAAAATTTCTTTATAATATTATTTTCTTACCAATTTGATCTGTATTCTTCTAATACCAGTGTTTCGAGAAGTAGCAGACAATGAATTGTCAATTAATTCAGCAAGAGCAAATGCTGGAAGAGAATGAGAAGACATCACTGCTTAACTTTTCCCTCCCAAATACTTCATTTAAAAGTACGAAGTAAAAGAAACTCTGAAGTACCTTAAGCCATCACTTTTATTTTCCAAAGAGCTAGAATTAAAGTATTATCCTGATCCTAATGATATAATACATAATAAAGGCATCATCACCAATCACCACCGCATAAAAAAGCAGTCATCACCCAGTACTTGTAAGGCACTAAACGGCATGAGTCAGCCAGCCATGATTCCTGGCTTCAAGGAGTTTATAATCTAAAGACAGACATACAGACATAGAAGACAAACAGAAGACCATAACCATAAAATCAAATACTAGTTCGTGGTATGTAATACATCATGCACAAGTCAAAAGTAAACACATTTAGAGATGAAGGGGCAAATCTAAAGCAACTATAAAAGTGTCTATTAAGAACTAATTTAGATATGGAAATCTTGTAACTAACAGCAACTTGTCAAATGGCAGAACATGTCTGTTTAACAGAGAACTGCTAATTATTTCCTACAACAACCAAGCTAATATTCAACTTCTTAATGGCTCACTATTATCACCTAATATTCTCTTTTCTTCAAGGTCACTACTAAAACTATTTTCCACTTTTATTTCCTTAATTAAAAAGGGCAACATGCCAAATTTATGTCTCTTACTTTCCCTGAAGCATAACCCAACACTATAAATTAATCCACAGAGTAGCACCCCAGCAAGCATTCCAAAGTCTAAACACTTACAGAATGGCTATGTTTATAAACTACAAAGAAGTTACCACAAATCAGATTACATATAAGGATCTGGCCAATGGTAATGTCTAGAAAATGGAGGAGGAACATTGTAAGAAATGGGAGGAAAAGAAAGAATTAAGAGAAATTTGGAGGGAAGAATTTGGTATCTGCAGAAATATGAATGAACAAAGGAAAAATATTCAAGATGGTTTTGAGTCTTTGCTCTAGAAGACTTGACAAATGGTCATATTTACCAGTAAGGAAAAATTTAGAGGGGAAGGAAAACAATCATTCCGTTTTAGCTGCAATGCCCCACCACTACTACATCAAACTCAATGAGTAGAGGTGGCCCATAGGGAGCTATAACAGATACTTGAGAGAATAAAAACAGCCAGAGGTAAGGATTTTTGCTTCACTGACAGTACAGTTAAGGCTTGGATCACTTAAGAGAAAAGTATAAACAAAGAGCAGCATGACTTGAAGAAATATCCACTATATGGTCAAGGATAGTAAGAAGCACCACCAAAGGCCAATGAAACAAAAGGAGGGAAAGACCTAGGAATGTAAAGTCACAGTAATCAAAGCAAGACCTTAAACAGGGAGACTTTCTTTTTCATATGACAGCAGGAATGATGACTAGCACAACTAATCTGGAAGGCAATTAAATTTATATCAAATCTTGAAAATGAACTACCTATTCACTCTATAATTATATATTTAGAAATCTATCTCCAGAGAAAGAATTACAAGTTCATTCAATATGCAAGTATTTAAACACTTACTATTTTCAGCCATTATTCTAGGGATAGAACAAAACAGACAAGAGTCCTAATCTTGTGGAGTTAACATTCTAATTAAAAGAAGGAAGAATCAGGGCGCCTGAGTGGCTCAGTTGGTTAAGCATATGACTTCAGCTCAGGTCATGATCTCACTCCTGGTGAATTCAAGCTCCACATTAGGCTCTGTGCTGACACCTCAGAGCCTGAAGCCTGTTTTGGATTCTGTCTTCCTGTCTCTCTGCCCCTCCCCTGCTCACCCTCTCTGTCTCAAAAATAAACAAACATTAAAAATTTTTTTTAAAAGATGGAAAATGATGAGAGAGATGGAAAATGTAATATAATCATAATCATGTTAGAAAGTTGTATACGTGATGGAGAAAAGAAAGAGCAAAGAGACTAACAGTAAAGGCACAAAGGAAATACAGTTGCAATCTTAAGCAGGTTAATTTTTGTTAAGAAGGTAATAAACAAAACTTCAAAGAGGTGAGGCAATGAGACAGGGCCTATCTGGACAAAGAGTATTACAGGCAGAAGGCCCTAAGCTAAGTATAGAGCTGGAACTGGGGTAAAATGAACAAGCAAAAAGAAGAGTTGAGACAAAGGCAGAGAACTCACAAAGCAGAGCTACAAAGGCCATATAGATGATTAAAAAGACATCGGCTTTTATTCTCAGTGAAATGAGGAACCATCAGTGTTTTCAGCAGAAGAGTAACACAATCTGACTTCTCAAACCTTACGTGGACAGGCATGAAAAGACAGAAATGAATTAAGAGTTCACTGTATAATCTAGGTGATGATTCCTCGAGATCAGGTTTAAAGAAACAGAAACTGTCATTTCGAGATACACACTAAGGATAGCGCCAACAGAACTTTCTGACAGACTGAATGAAAGATCAATTTGATTCTTGGCCTAAGCAACTAAAAAAACAGCGATAATCAATTTGGATGGGAAAATTATGTGTAGTTAGGATTCACTGATCAGATCAGGGCTCCCATCTTAGGTTTTCTAGTGGAGATAACATATGGGCAGCTGCACAGACAAAACTGGGATTCAGGAGAGAAGTCTGACATTATTATCAATATTTAACTAAAAACTACCATTTCTATCACCTCCATTTAGGAGTCACTGCCATAAAGATGGTATTTAGAACAGTGACATTGGATAGGATGACTAAATAAGATAAGGAACCAAGGAACTAAGCCCTGAGGCACTTCAAGATTAAGAAGGTTGAGGAGGGAGGTCAATTATATCTCAATTAAAGAAAAAAAGAAAAAGAAGAAAAAAAGAAGATGGAGAGAGAAGACTACAGAGAAGACAGTGAGGTAGAAACAAAATAGAGTATGGTTTCTCAAAAGTTAAGTGAAGATTATTTTATCAAGGAGGAAGAAGTGATAAACTGTCAATGCCTTGAATAAAATGGGAACTGAAAACTGATCATTGGATTTAGTCACTGGAGACTTTCAAAGCTAAGTACAGGGGCAACTGGGTGGCTCAGTCAGTTGAGCATATAACTCCTGATTTCAGCTCAGGCCATGGCCCCAGGTTTGTGGGATCAAACTCCCTGTTGGGCTCCTCACTGAGCATGGAGCCTGTTTAAGATACTCTCTACCACTCTCCCCTGGCTCGCACTCTCTTTAAAAAAAAAAAAAATACAAGAGAGTGAAAAGGAGAGAATGGGAAGAGGAGCGACACTACTGACAGTAAATACAGTCAACTCTTTTAAGGAGTTTTGCTGTAAACTGGAACAAAAACTGGGCAGTAGCTGGTGTAAGTAAGTATGATGTTTTTAAGATGGGAGAAATAAGATGGTAGCTTTCTTGTATATAATGAACATCAGAGGTAATAAATATAACGGTTAGGAGTTCAAGTTCGGTAGTTCTTCCTCTGCTAGGGTTCAAATCCTGGCTCCAACACTTACTAATAGGGTGGCCTTTGTCAAACTACCTAAAATCTCTTAGCCTCAGTTTCTTCTGCAAAGTAGGGTCATTACCTAACATTAGCTACTACATGGGATTAAGGATTAAATGAGATAATGTTCATAAAGCATTTGGCACAGAGCCTGCCACTGCAGCTGACAGGAGTAATACCAGTACTTCAGGTGAGGATGTGTACAAAGATTTAGACAAAAGAATATTCAGTCATGTGTAACATAAAAAAGACTAAAAACAACCTAAATGTCTAACAGTAGAACACTGTTCAAAGAAATTTATGTAAATAATGTATAAACACTAAAAACAAATATACACTGACATATATATTAAACATGTTCATTTTATTTTAAACAAAAAAGTAGATTAAAGAAGTATGCACCATATAAAACCACTAAAAAAGTTATGAAAGGGTCTGAAATGATAAACACCAAAGTGTAAGTGGTAGTTATATCTGTGTGGTAGAGATATGATGTTCTCTATGTTCTTTTTACTTATCTATGTATTCTAATTTCCTACAAACTATAATGCATACAATGAGAAAAATATTTTTAATAAGTTTATAATGAATATCTAAGTAGTACTGAACACACTGGCAGGATCCAGACAGAAAAGACTCTCTAAATCAACTGATTTATATAAAGGTCATTAGCAAACAATCCAAAGGTAGGATAAAAAGTGGTGAGAAGTAATGGTAGAAAGAAATAAGAAATGCAGACCAGACCAAAAACCACTTACTTGTGCAGTTCAGGTATACAAATTTGTAACATAAAAAAAAATTTTCTCAATTAGGAGAGGTCTACAGGAAGCCAGGAAGCATAAATCAGAGTATACAAGAGATGGAAAGATATGTAGGTACAATATTTCTTATTCGTTAAAGTGGAAGAAATTGTAATACTAACTAGATTAGTTTTAAAAGAGAGGTATCTTTACTCTGAAGACTTAGATAGAAAAAGAAACATATTGTGATGAAGAGGTGGAAGCAAGGAAGTTCACAATGACCAGTCATATCTTCTAGTAAAGTAGAAACAGAATTTTTAAAAAGTGAAGGAATGCAACATGTGGTCAAGGGATAAAGTATAGTAATAGTTTGTCAAAATTAGTACAGATGTAATACTTACGCAAAGGATTTTGTCCTTCACTTGCGTAATATTCATACATGCCACTTTTAACCAGTGTGTCATAGTGAGGTAGGAAGTCAATTCGTTCTTTTGTAGCTGTAAGTAGTAACTGATTGACTGACTGTAGCAGGTATAAAGTGACTCCATCTTTAACAGTGTCATCTGTAATTAAGAAGTAATAACTTAAGTGCTACATTAGTATCAGAAACACAATGAATTTATAATTCTGAATATGCAAATTATATCTATAAGATATCTTTAGAGATGGTACAGGCAAACCCTCACACAAAGGATCTATCTATAAATTCAGTTGTGTTTTATTAAGGATAGTACAGTGGAATTGGCCCAAATATTTCCACTCATCTAAAACACTCAATTCTTAATAAGTTAAACTATCACAGGAAATCAGACAAAGAACTAAATTCAAAAGGAATCAAGCTCGAAAACTGGCAGGTCCTGGAATCTAATTGGATAAAAAAAAAAAAAGATAGTGGGGGACACCTGGGTGGCTCAGTCAGTTAAGCGTCCAACTTCAGCTCAGGTCATGATCTCACGGTTCATGAGTTCGAGCCCCGCATCTGGCTCTGTGCTGACAGTACAGAGCCTGGAGCCTGCTTTGGATTCTGTGTCTCCCTCTCTTTGCCCCTTCCCCACTCACACTCTGTCTCTCTCTCAAAAATAAACAAACATTAAAAAAATTTAAAAAAAAAAAGATAGTGGAAGAATCTAAGTTGGTGAGAATTAACTTCTTGAGGGCCCATGTAAAAGAAATGTGGCCAAGTATCACACAACATCTCATCTTCTGCAGCCGTAAATGACAACTATTTTTCTATAATCTTGTTTGAAAAATATGACCTCTACACAAACTGTGCACATATAATCAGTTTCCCCCTCCACTCCATGAAAGTAACCAAAATTATCAATAATTTTAGATGTTTATCTGTGTAATAAAATAGTTACTGCCCTATAATATACTAGAATATACTAAATATAAAAGCATCAATTAAACACTGCTTACCAAAATTATCACAGGTAATTTCTTTCCTACTTGTTGTTGTAATAACAAATTTCTCTTCAGGTGAAATGCCAAGTGTCTATCCAAAATAATAGGAATAAAATCAATTATTACACAAAGGAAATAAATACATCATTCAAGTTCATAAGAATATGAAAATATTGATAGTATATCATAACCCTGTAACAATTACTGTATTCGCCTAAGAAATGTAAGTCTTGATATTTAAAAATTTTTCCTTTGCATAATTAAGGACAGCTCTACCTATTAATTACCTATTTGCTTAACAAGGTTGTTTTTTCTTCTACTGGCATATAAAGCCACCTAGGAACATGATGATTAGACGAAATATTTCAAAAGAGTTTTAATATGAGCAGGGCCTCCTAGGCAAAAGGCATGCTATTTCATGTCAACACATAAGTAAACTCATTTGAAGCAAAGCATTAACACTTATGCTCATACAGATTAAATACTTAAACACACGAAAAGTACTAGAAAAAAGGAGAAGTTAATATTTATAACACAGAGGTAACAACAGCCATGCTATGCAGGATTTTCTGTATTAAAGAATCTCTTTATTATAACCCCTTCTAAAAGAGTAACTTTAAAAAATTAAGGCAAATTATAAATTCTGAGAGGGAATTCCAACAGGAGACAAAGAGCATCCTTAGGAAACCAAAAGCCTTCCTGAAACAAGATGAAGATCAACAAAGAGAAAAGAACAAAAAATCATGATCAAAAGGAAAAAATACAAATGAATGACCAATGAACATATAAAAAATAGACATTTTACAACTGATCAAAAAATGACAATAAGAAAAATGAGTTAACATTTCCATTAAAATTTTACATATCTTTACAATTAAAAGACATATGCTCTTTCTAAAATTAAACAATACAACAACGTATAGTTAAGTGAAAAGACTGACTTCTGCTTTGAGTAATGATGGACTAATCTTAGACCAACTTTGCCACCGGGGTGGGACAGACAACTAGACTGATGATACTCACTCAAATCTTCAATAGCGATACTAAACCCTTATTGGTTCCCACTGAAATTTGTTAAAGCACCAACTCCTTATTCTAAACACTGACTAAAGGGAAAAAATAAAGGGGCGCCTGGGTAGCACAGTTGGTTGAGTGCTCTAGATCTCAGCTCAGGTCATGATCTCATAGCTCCTGAGTTCCAGGCCCTTGTAGGGCTCTGTGTTGATGGCATGGAGCCTGCTTGGGATTCTGTTTCCTCTCTCTGCCCTTCCCCGCTTGTGTGCTCTCATGCACTCTCTCTCAAAATAATTAAACTTAAAAAGAAATTAAGGGAAAAAACACAGCATTTATCCTGCCTTTTTGGTACCAACTGTATTTAGAGGTAACCAAAGAGCTCTAATTGATGAGGCAAAGTTGTTATTTAGAGAATTCCAGCTAATAAATACAGGAGGAATGGCAATCAAAATATCACCATTAATGGATGAACTATCAGATCAAATTTTGTTATGGAGGGATCCAGGTGAAACCACCTGAATCCCACCTGAATGCTAATATGATCTTAGCACTGCTAAGAGTGGGAGAAATATTCGTTTATTACATGCCTCTTGATACAATGTAACACAAAGTACCAGCACCACCTACCTATGAGGTATTCTTTGCCTCCATACCTCAAAGAAGTTGAACCTAAATTTTGCTTATAAACCTTTAAAAATAACTTGTTTACAGGACATACGGAGATAGAACAAGTTAAATTACACCATGAAGGAGCACAAATCCATAATGTGCACTATTCAAGAAAAACCTGCTTGATTTCTTCAACAGGCAAAGGTCAAGAAAAACTGAGAGATTGGGGAAAGACAGTTGCGCTGAAATGCTCTAAATTCATAATATAAAAAAACAAATTCAACATGAGGACCCTGATGGAATCTTGATTTTAAAAAACCAATTATAAAAAGACATTTTGAAATAATCAGAGATACCTGTATATAAACAAAGCTATCAGACAATATTTTAAGATGTTAATTTTGATGGTGTGATCACAGAAATCCATGTGAAAAGCTAGGAGTAAAGTGAACCAAGAACTGGAATATGCCACAAAAGACAAAAATGATACTTGTGTGGTAAAATACTTGGTAACTGTTGAATCTGGATGATGAGTTAATGTGGGCTCATTATACTATTATCTCTTTATGTTTGAAGCTTTTCGTAAGAGAAATGTGTAACATAAAATATACTATAACAGACCAGTGGAAGAGAACAGTGGATCGTGATACAGACCCACACATATATACATGGAAATAGGAGGTGACATTATAAATTGGTACGGAAAGAATAATTTCAATGAATGATACTGAAACTAGATAACTGCATAAAAATAGGTAAAATAAGATCCCCATCTTAACATACACAAAAAGAAATTTCAAGAGAATTAAAGATGCTGTATGTTAACCCAAATTTTAGAGGAGAACACAGGAATGATTTTGAGAAGACAGAGAAAGGGATTTCTGAAAATATACAAAAAGTGCAAGCCATAAAGGAAAAAATTAGAAAATATGAAGATACACTCATCCTCACTAGTAGAGAAATTAAAACAACTTATTCCCATGAGGTCGGCAAAAATTTTAAGTCCTGATAATATAAAGTACAGGCCTCCACACAGGGAAACTGGGCCTATACACTATTAATAAAATGATAATTAGGGTCACCTGAATGGCTCAATCGGTTGGGCACCCGATGGGTGAGGTCATGATCTCAGGGTCTGTGGATTCAAGCCCCACACTGGGCTCACTGCTGTCAACACAGAGCCCACTTTGGATCCTCTGTCCACTTCTCTTTCTGCCCCTCCCCCACTCATGCTCTCTCAAAAATAAATATTTATTAAAAAAAAAAAGACTGATAATCAATACAACTATATTGAAAAGCAATCTGGGGGTGCCTGGCTGGCCCTGTCCGAAGAGCATGTGACTGATGCTCTTGGGGTCATGAGTTCAAGTCCTATGTTAGATACAGAGGTTACTTAAACTGTAAAAAAAAAAAAAAAAAGGCAATCTGGTATACTTTACTAAAATTAAAGATAATCATATCCTATGGAATTCCACCCTACAGAAATGAAGCTATGGACATAAACTGATGGGGAATAAAACTGTACTTGTTTAACAAATAAAAACTGGCTTTACAGACCTTTATTAGTTTTGTGTAATGAGTCTTTACTTTTTAGTTCAGTACTACTTTAGTTCTACAGTGCCCAATTGCTAGATCATGTGCTTACATACCCTGCAGAATAAAGTCTGTTCTTACAGTTACTGAAAAACTATGTGCCAAGTTGAATTTTTAAGATTTACATGCATCTGAATTATATCTAATAATTCCATACACTCTCTCCATTAATCTGTTATTCAACTAAGATACTAAGCTTTCTTTTGTCTTCCTTACCTATAATTCTGTATATGAGAATTATTTCTTGAAATCATAATTTTTCTCAATATTTTTAAATCTTTGATATTTGGCAAATATAAATTACATTTTTACATAATTCATTATGCTTTTATTCAAGACGGCATATCCTTCTCTCTCCATATTTTTAGTCTAAATCCTATCTTATCAAGACATAAACTAAAGTCTTGCATGTTTTGTATTAACCTGGCCTTGAATACAGATACACTTACTCTGCCTTTCCCTATACGAAAGCAGAATAACATTCTATTTGGGCAAGAGACTTGATTAGGTTTTTTTTAAATGTTTATTTATTTGAGACAGAGACAGAGACAGAGACAGAGAGAGAGAGAGAGAGAGAGAGAGAGAGAGAGAGAGAGAGAGAGAGAGAATGAGTGGGGGAGGGGCAGAGAGAGAGGGAGACACAGAATCAGAAGCAGGCTCCAGGCTCTGAGCTGTCAGCACAGAGTCTGACACGGGGCTCAAACTCACAAACCTTGAAGTCATGACCTGAGCCAAAGTGGGTCATTCAACCGACTGAACCATCCAGGCGCCCCTAGGTTTTTTCATTTTTAAAAGAATACTTTGATCCCATCGTTTTCTGGGTTAATTGGTAAAGCAGACAGATCTGCCTTTAATGGGTAATAAAAATTACCTGCCTTCCATCTCTTTAGGTCACCTTCAAGCTACGTGTTGTCCAACCTTCCTCAAAAGCCAATTTTAAATATTTCTTAACGGCTATCTAAATTGAGTCCATAAAGTCTTCAAATACTTTAAATTTCATCCATAGATTAAGTCAGAAACTACATACTTCGACACATTGTTCTGAAACTCTGCAAACTAGCCTTTAATTTGTCCTTTGACATTATACCTAACGTGCAGGTTTTGTCCCTGAATCACCCACAGACCAGTAACACCCACACTGCACGTGAGTGAGAAATTTCTAAGAAAAAAAAAAAAGAAGAAAAAAATTTGAGGAGTGCCTGGGTGGCTCTGGTGGTCAAGTATCCAACTTTGGCTCAGGTCATGATCTCGCAGTCCCCAAGTTTGAGCCCCGCATTGGGTTGTGTGCTGACAGCTCAGAGCCTGGAGACCGGTTCAGATTCTGTATCTTCCTCCCTCTCTGCCCCTCCCCCCCCCAAAATAAACATTAAAAATTAAAAAAAAATAAATAAATTCTGCAAAAAAAGTTAGCCTTCCATTCTTTTTCCTTAACTAGTTCTTCCCTCTCCCTCTGATGAAATTTCACCTTTGTCTCTTCCAGCAGAAAAAAGTGGGAAGGAGGAGGAAAGAATTAGTCAAAAGAAAGATTTTGTTTGGTTTTCAAATTAAGATACTGAAGGAATGGAATAAATATATCTATTCCCTATAACAACTTAATTTGAGGCAAAGTGGTATAACAGAAAAAATATGGGTTCTGGGTTTGAATCCTAATTCAAGACTGTACTGTTCTACTTAAGTGAGTCACCATCTCTAAAAGTGAGTTATCACTTCTGTAATAATACTTCCCCTAAATAACAGTTACTGACACTTTTCACAAGGGAGAATTTATTTCTAAAGAGGGAGTGAATTAGTACAATGTTATTGAAAACAAATCTGAAAATACCTATCAAGTGCTTTAAAAATATTCCTGACCTTTGATACAGAAAATTCACTTTCAAGTTTCTAAACAAAAGAAAAAGACATAAAACACGATGTATTCAAAGATGCTTATCATGGAATTACTTAAAATTGAAAGTAACGTAAATGTTGACAAAAAGAAGGGATTTGGTTATGTAAACAGTGGTACGAAACAAACTATTTCAAACTTTGATTATGAAGACTTGCATTAAAATAGAAAAATGCTGACAATATTAACTGAAAAAATAGAATGCAAACGTGCGTCACAACAATAAAAAAAAAAAAAAATCGGGGTAGGGTTATCTGGGTGGCTCAGTCGGTTAAGCATCCAACTTCTGCCCGGGTCATGATCTCTAGGTTTGAGTTTGAGCACTGCCTCGGGATCTGTGCTGACAGCTCAGAGCCTGGAGCCTGCTTGGGATTCTGTGTCTCCCCCTCTCTCCGCCCCTCCCACGCTCGTGCTCTCTCTCAATAAATAAATGTTAAAAAAAAAAATTTTTTTTAAATCGGATAAGGATACAAAAAAATAACTCCAAGTGCTACCAGTATTTATAAATGTTATAGTAAAGGTTTCCTTTCCTCCCCCCTCTGTTCCATATTTTCTTTAATGTGCCGATATTTTTAATAAAAATAATGAACATAAAGAGTTCCCTTTTTGTGGAATGGTTTTGGAAACATTCATCAAAAAAAGATGAGCATTCATTCGGTTTTCAAATACATGGGAATCTGCTACTTCCAGGCACGGAATGAATGCACTGTTTATAATTTTGGCATTTGCCATGTGCCAGGCACAGTTCTGGACACTGGGAATACAGCCGTGAACAAACCAAAGTCCTTGCTCTTAAGTCGCTCTTATTCTACAGATATTGATTTCAATTATTTCAGCAACTACACAGAGTTGTGTGTCTAGAACAGTACTAAATCACCAGCCTCACCAAATTAAAACAATGCTTCAACACAAAGTTCTCTTTCCTTGGAAGCTAAGTAGCTTTGTAGTTTAAAAAGAACTTCATGTGGTTAAAGCAGCACAGGGCTATATCTCTCTTTAAAGCTCAGGCACCACCACCGCCACATATCTAGAAGACACTTGACAGTTTAAAGTAGCTTTTCCTACACAATCAGTAGTTTTTAAAGCAAACTAACACAGTCGAGATACATATACAAATATATATAGTCACACATATACACATCACACACACACACATATATATACACTATATATACACACACTATATATATACACACACACACACCCTTCTTTGATGTTTCACAGCTACCCACAGACACCTTTCGAGTTAGTTCTAAAACTCTCAAGGGCTACGGTTCAGAAAACCAGAAGGGCAGCTCCACCTGCGAAGCTAACTCGGACAAGTGCTTCCACCAGGGAAAGAAGGACCTTGCCAGGGCGGGCCCACAAACCTCCTTGACAGGACGACCGGGGAAACTATTGGATCATTTAATGAACCTGAGGTAAACCGACTCCAGGAATTTCAGAACTCCCAACCATCGCAAGTCATAACAGAGCCATCGGGTTACAACTCTGTTCTCTATTTTAAAACAAAAAGTTCCTCACGAAAGAGACACAGTGACTTTTCCCTCCTGGAAGATGGGTTTAGAGTACTAAGGGTTTAGAGTACTAAGGTCGCCACGGGCCAATTAAACGCGAGGTTAAGAAATCCCGGGCAGCGAGGGCCACCCCGACCCCAACCCCGTAAAAGGGCAGGGGGAGGCCCACGGAGTTGCTGGCTCTACACTCCCAGGCCGAGGCTGGGACCAGCCCAAGGCTTCCAGCCGCCCGGCCACGGGCATGGCGGGCACCCGGCAGAGAGAAGCCAAGGCCGCAGAACTAGGGCCAGGTGACAGGTTTATTGCCCTTGGTGAGCAAGTTGAGTGTCTCGTCACCTTCCCAACCCAAACTCTACCCGCGCATCCCTCCTCGGACCCTTGGCGTACCTGACACACAGAGGCGCGGAACCTTGCGTAGTCCGAGCGCTCCTCGACCTGCAGCACCCGGTCCCCGAGCTCGGACTCCTTTTCCCGCCGGTCAAACAAGTACACCGTCCTGCAGCCGTCGCCTCCGCCGTCCTCTCCAGTTCCCACCGAGGGCCCGCCGCCGCCCGCCGCTGCCATATTGGGGGAAAGGAGAAAAAACGGCAGCGCCGGCCTCTACCGCGGCCGGCTCGGGGCCGAGGTGCAGGCTCCGCTCGGCGCCTTTAGCTCCAGCCCCCGGGGCGGCGCGAGGCCTCTAGCCCGGCGCGCTGCAGCTCCTCCCTCAGTGGCGGAGGCGGCGGCCGAGCAGCGCCGGGCGCGAGGATCACCCGGGAACCGATTCAAACGAGCTCCTGCTCCTGCACACGTCACTTCCGCGGCCCGTCGATCCCGGGGAGAAGGGGGCGCGCAGCGCGCTCTCCGTATGGCCGGGACCCGCGCCCGCCGCCTTCCACGCGAGCTTCGCAGTGCAACCCACGACCAGGGCCGCCGCCCGGACTGTGGCGCAGGAGGAAGAAGGGCCTTTCGCGGCGCACAGCAGGCGGGGCGAATCCGGCAGGCCGCGCGGGCGGGGCGGGGCTTCAGCGTCTGCCTCCCTGGACCCGCCCCTTTCGCCCTCCAGAAGTTGGGAGGGAAGCGCGGTTCCTTGTGGGCGCCTGCGCTCTGGGGGGCGACCCATTTCCCAAGAAGGAGAGCTAGCGCGGAGACCTGCTGCAGGGGTCTTCCGAGTGGTTGTTTTCTCCTGGCCGAGAATGTCCTGGTACATTCCCGCCTTAGCGTGACCCCAACCGACTCTTCCTGGCCTCGAGCTCCCGGGGCTGCGGCGGTGGTGCCCGGGCCAGGGCTGCGTCCTCTGCGCCCTGGTCGCCTGAATGCGGAGGCTGGAAGAGGTCGGGCTGGCGGGCCTCGGGCGTCGCTGGGTGGGATTTCCTACGTAGCGAGCACGTGTGTCCCCACGCGGAGAAAACAGACGCCCAGGCACCTACGCCACCTTTTCCACCCCATTTGCTAGTGGTTCTTTGTGGGCTCCAGTGTGGGCCACTGAGACAAAGCTGGTCCCTGAGAATGTCCGAACCGAGATTCTGTGACGTCACTGTGGCCTTCCCTCAGGCGGCCTTTGAGGGTCCTGAAATGTCTGCGATTCTAAACCTTCCCACTGAACTGGCCAGACCTTCACCGCAGCGGTCTTGTTGCCAAAAATTGTGAATGAGAACACCTATGCCAAAGGATTAAGTTACGTAATTTTAGCAAAATGCTTACCATATAGTCTGCTTTCATAAAAGTCTTTATTGCCTTTCATTAAACATGCTTACCGCCCGTAGTGCCCTAACTCAACAACAAATAAAAATGTCATTGTTGGGAGGACTCAGTCATTTATTCTCCAATTCTTTTTTTTTTTTTAATTTATTTATTTTTGAGAGAGAGAAGGAGACATAATCTGAAGCAGGCTCCAGTCTCTGAGCTGTCAGCACAGAGCCTGCAGGCTCCAACCCACAAACGATGAGATCATGACCCAAGACCAAGTTGGACTTAGAGCCACCCAGGCGCCCCTACTCTCCAATTCTTAAAAATGTTTAGTGAATATTTTGTACTTGAGAGTGACATTTAAATTCCCAAATCCCAAAGTAGCAGACTGGGATTTTTCAATTCTCCAAAAATTGTGGGTAATTATTTAGTATATTTTCCGTTTTACTAGGTTTGGAAAGATCTTCATGGTTAATTATATAGATGGATTATTATCATTAGTGTATGTTATAAGCTTAGATTTGCTTGTTCCAGAATCTTGGGGGAGGGGAGTAGCTAGACTTACGATATTAAAGGTAGAACATAGTACGAACAAGAGTGTGAAGGCATGTATGTTTGGGGAACATAATTAGGACTGGAAGTGGAGAGAATAGAGCAGTAGATAGTGGGAGATACAGTTGGCAAGAGGCAAGTTGTGGCCAAATGCCATTAATGTTCTTGAAGGGAGAAGTAGGAGAAGGCAGACCAAAGTAACCTCTAACTCCTATGGGATTTCTTTGATGTCATGTTTTATTTCACAAATTCATGTGAACTATTTCCTTCTATAATGTAATAGTCTTTGGTATAAATATCTTGAGAAAAATACAAATTTAATAAAATTCTTAGCTTACTCTTTCATCAAATTGAGATTAGGGCTGGTTCATCATCAGGGGAGTCCCATTTCTCTGTACAGTATAGATATGTGGATACGAGCAGAAACTCTTTTCACGTCTGTAGAAGAGATTTCAAGATAATTGCCAAGAGGAGAAATACAAAACTGCCAGAGAAGTGTACTATAATATTATGGGCAACTATTGATGGAAGTATTGATAGTATCTTCTTCAGAGGTCAAGTGTGAATCAGTCTCATATGCCAGTATGGTAACCTGAATAGCCTCAGAACCATTTCCATAACTTGTTCTCCAGAGAAACTCTCCAAATAGCTTTTTCAACAAAAAAAGATGAGTTTGTTCTTTATTCAATTTGAAAAAAGTTTGTAATGACCCAGTATCACAACTAGTTCTCTTCAACTGACTCAATTTTTATTTTCATTAGCCATCATACCATATCGACTGTAAACAAGTGTTCCTTTACCATTTATCTATTGCTGTACAACAATCTACCCCAAAAACTAAGTAGCTTCTTGCACAGCTCTCCAGGGCCCACCCTCCGGGACATGGCCCCCATAATCTGAAATGCCATAGACCCAGACTGGAGCTGCTGGAAGGCAGTGAATAGTATAACTCTTCAAGCCCACAACTAAAAATGGCCTCCAGTAACACTACATTGCAAAAAATGGGAAAGAGGGACGCCTGGGTAGCTCAGTCGGTTAAGCCTCCAACTCTTGGTTTTTGGCTCAGGTCATGATCTCACCTTCCTGAGTTTCAGCCCTGCATTAGGCTCTGTGCTGACTGGGCAGAGTCCATTTGAAATTCTCTCTGCCTCTACTCCGCTAGCCCTGTCTTTGTCTCTTTCAAAATAAAAAAGTTTTTAAAAATGGAAAAGAAACAAATGGAAGAAGTAAAAGAGGGGCACCTGGCTGGCTCAGTTGGTTAAGCATTCAACTCTTGAATTTGGCTCTAGTCATGATCCCAGGATCGAGGAATGTGGGAGGGAGCCCTGCATCAGGCTCCGCACTGAGAATGGGCCTGCTTAAGTTCTCTCTCTCTCTCTCTGCCCTTCTGCCCCCCTTCTGTGCTCTCTCTCTCTCTCTAAAATAAAAAATTAAAATAAAATAAAATTTAAAAAGGAAGAAGTAAAAGAGTTGAAGAGCCTAAAGATTTGGTGGTGGAAAAAGTACAGTACCGATGTGTAGAGAATGGGAGGGTGGAGTAGTTCTTTAAGTGGAAGAGATTTACAGATTCTGACAATACTTGAAAACCTGAAGAAAATTTAGATCATCCATAGTTAATCAAGCTTTTTTTAATTCTCAAAAAGCCATTAAAGAAAAAGGACAAAGAAAATCTTTATCTGACAGTGAATCTGATGATACCAAATCAAAGAAAGAAAGAGATGTTGCTGACTAACCAAGATGTTTTGCCAATGGTCTTGGTCCTAAACAAATACTTAGTGTCATAGACAACAACAAAGAATTAATCTTTCTCATGAAATGGAGAGATGCAGATGAGACAGACATAGTGTTGGCAAAAGAGGCAAACATGAAGTGCCCTTAAATTGTAATTGCTCTTTAAAAAAAGAGACAAACTCTGCATTCTTGTCCAGAAGATGCTCAATAATTGTTCATATATATATATATATATATATATATATATATATATATATATGTCTTTTTTATGAGTATTTTTTTTTTGAGAGAGAGAGCAGGGTGGGGCAGAGAGAGAGGGAGAGAGATTCCCAAGTAGGCTCTGCACCATTAGCACAGAGCCAAACATGGTGGTGCTTGAATCCATGAACCATGAGATCATGACATGAGCCGAAACCAAGAGTTGATTGTTTAACCAGCTGAGCCATTTTCATTCTAAAGAAAATCAAACTTAATCTGTTCATTTTGAGTAGTATTGAGAGAATTATTGGGTTGTTTTTGGTTTTTGCATCAATAGCACTGGTTACTTTGGACAAATAAAAATGAAGCTATAGTTGCTTCATTTATCAGAAAAGAACACATGATACTGTTGTATATTATTCTATCTGCATTAGAGAACAGTTTTTCTAAATGTTAAAAAAATGCCCATAGTCATCACTGAATCAGAACTTAGGTTTAACCTATAGTGGCTAAGGACCATTCTGGGTATTTTGTTTAAGTGTTTTTGTGTGTATACATAAATACAAGTGTAAATGGTTGTTAATGGGGTTTTGTTTTTGTTTTTGTTTTTTGGGTTTGTTTTGTTTTGGTTTGGTTTTTTTTTTGCATTCACCAAAACAAAAATAGCATTTTACAACCATGAGTAAGTTCATGTTGTTTCTGGGATGCCATCATTCTGAGCAACCCAAGAAATAGATTACTTCAGGCTAAATTGAAAGTTTTCTGAAGCCAGAAACTCTCAACCAAATAGATGATTCTATAATTAATTAAACAATTTAAAGTAGACATCACAATTCCTACTTTATCTATAGTTATATAAAGGTAACAGTTTATTTGCAAAACTCCCTGAAAGGAAAAAATTTTATCACTACCAATAACCTAACCACTCAGGGGAGAAAACTAAACAAATAATGGTGTTTTTTAATAAGCCAAACAAGGCTTAGTTAAATGGGCATTCAAAGTTCTTCTTAGAGAACCATTCCTTTACAAAAGGTTGAAATCCTTGTGTTATATTGATTGAAAGATCGTAATTCATGGAAAGTGTTCATGAAACCAATCAGGTGATGAGAAATGTTGCTGTTTTGGACCTACTGCATAAATGAGCAAACAAACTTTTGTAGTTTAAACTATTGATTTGCATATTTTTCCTTTACCCGACCTATTCCTTACACGTAGGTTCAGTCTTTTCAGTATTTGTGTTACTGGTCCAGCAGAAGTCAGGAAACACAGTAACTCTATAGTAATCAGAATGTCATTCAACTGTGTATTGCTTACTTTATTGTAAATATTGGTAAACAGTGGTCAGTAAACAGTTTTACATTTAAAAATCTTAGTAGGGGGCACCTGGGTGGCTCAGTCAGTTAAGTGTCCAACTCTTGGTTCTGGCTCAGGTCATGGTCTCACGGTTTTGTGGGTTCAAACCCTGCATTGGGCTCTGTGCGGGCAGCGTAGAGCCTGCTTGGGATTCTCTCTCTCTTCTTCTCTCTCTGCCCCTTCCTTACTTGCCCTGTCTCTGTCTCTGTCTCTCTCAAAATAAATAAGCTTTAAAAAAATAAAAAATAATTTAAAAAAATTTTAAAAACTTAGTGGTTTCAACCAGGAGCCATGTATTTACTCATGATTCTGAAATGTGGACTCAACTTCACTGGGCAGTTCTGCTGGTCTCACTTGAGATCACATCTACAACAGAAGTCACCTAGCAGCCTGACTGGGGCTAAAGTCCACGATGGTCTCATTCACTTGACTGGCAGCTGAGACTATTGGGAACTGAAGCTCAGTTTACCTCTACTAGGCATCTCTAATGAGCTTGGTTTTCTTACTTGGCTGTCACAGAATTTCAAAAGGAAAAACTCTAATGTGCAAATGCCTGTGAAAGCTCTGCTTGCATTGCATTTGCTGATGTCATTTGTCAAAGCTAGTCATATAGCCCAACTCCTGAGTGGTCCTATCCCACAATACAAGGAAGCTTACAGAAATTCCTGCTGATTCTGGGTTAGTGCTATTGTCTGTGTACTGTGATGAGACCAGTTTGATAAAATATTACAGGTCTAAGACAGTTGGCAGAAAGAAGGGGGAGAAATTACAATCTTGTTAGGATTTGCTGATGAAGTTAAATTCTCCTCAAATAAAAATACCTAGAATATAAAGAGCAAGGAAAGGGAGATTTTGAATACTCCTATCTTCCCAACAAAATTTTCTTGTAAGTTTATTTGAGAGGGACTGTGTGAACCGTGTGAGAGTGGGAGGGGAAAAGAGAGGGAGGGGCGGAGAGAGAGAATCCCAAGCAGAGAGGGAGGGACAGAGAGCGAGTCCCACCCTGACCTCATGGAGCCCCATGTGAGGCTCAAACTCATCAACTGTGTGACCATGACCTGAGCTGAAATCAAGAGTCAGAGGCTTAGCCAACTGAGCCACCCAGGCAGCCCTGAAAAAACAAAACTTTAAAAAAAATTTTTTAACATTTATTATTGAGAGACAAAGACATAGCATGAGCATGGGAGGGGCAGAGAGACGTGGAGACACAGAATCTGAAGCAGGCTCCAGGCTCTGAGCTGCCAGCACAGAGCCCGATGCAGGGCTCGAACTCACAAACTGTGAGATCATGACCTGAGCCGAAGTTGGACGCTTAACCTACTGAGCCACCCAGGTGCCCCCCCAATGTTTTTTAAGTACACTTCTTAAGGTAAAGAAAGGTAAGGACAATTTCGGTGACTCAGACTGAGTTCAGACTTTGACAGCTAAAATTGTTTATGACTCTGAGCCCCAATCTACCAGGTTGGTAGAAAACATCTGGAGGTTCCTTTGTTTCTAGTTTTAACAAATTCCAAGTTCTGGGGCGCCTGGGTGGCTCCGTCGGTTAAGCGTCCGACTTTGGCTCAGGTCATGATCTCACAGTTCTTGAGTTCGAGCCCGGTGTCGGGCTTTGTGTTGCCGGCTCAGATCCTGGAGCCTGCTTCAGATTCTGTGTCTCCTTCTCTCTCTGGCCCTCCCTCACTTGTGCTCTGTCTCTCTCTGTCTCTCAAAAATAAAAAAGGTAAAACAACAACAACAACAGCAAAAGTTCCAAGTTCTGAGTAGTGGGGAGAGAAGCTCATCGTTGTCAACATGGCCTCTTTAGATCTGATGGCTTCCTGTTGCTTTTGCGCTACCTCGAACATGGGAACCTCTTGCAAGGCTTTGATCTCATCTGCTCAGGTGTGCTATATAGCTAGCTAGGAGAGTTGGGAGTACCCGCTCTTCTTACCAGCCCAGAGGGAATCTTTCTTTAATTTTAATTTTTAAAAATGTTTACTTATGGGGGCACCTGGGTGGCTCAGGTCATGATCTCACAGTTTGTGGGTTCAAGCCCCATGTTGGACTCTGCGCTGACAGCTCAGAGCCTGGAGCCTGCTTCACGTTCTTTGTTTCCCTCTTTATCTCTTTGCCTCTCCCCTGCTTGTGCTCTCTTTCTCAAAAATAATAAATACGTAAATAAATAAACAAACTCTTTTCAAATGTTTATTTATTTTGAGAGGGAGAGAGGGAGAGAGAGAGAGCATTCCAAGCAGGCTCTGCATTGTCAGCACAGAGCCCAACACAGGGCTCAATCCCACGAACCGTGAAATCATAACCTGAACCAAAATCAAGACTCAGATGCTTAACCCACTGAGCCACCCAGGTGCCCCTTTAATTTTAATTTTAATCCATCTCTCTTCATCTTTCTTCAAGGTACTCTATCAATCCCTAGAAGTCCTTCACTCATTTTCATCCCCTCTCCAAAGCCCTTTGCATTCCTCTAAGAGCTTAGGTCTTTAGAAAAAAAGTTCCCAGGAGGGAAGTATCTTTTCTACTCTGCACCTTGTTTCAGTTATCTATTGCTGTATAACCAATTACCTTAAAACCTAGTGGCTTAAAATAATAATCTTTTTCTTTGTTTCTTTTTTTAAGTTTATTTATTTATTTTGAGAGAGAGAGTGTGTGAGCAAGTGGGGGAGGGACAGAGAGAGAGGGAGAAAGAGAATCCCAAGAGGGCTCCACACTGCTAACGCAGGGCTCAAACTCATGAACTATGTATGAGATTGTGACCTGAGCCAAAACTGAGAGTCGGACGCTTAACCGACTGAGCCACCCAGATGCCCCCAAACAACAATATTTTTCATTTTCTCATGATTCGGCAATTTTGGCAAGGCTTGGTGGAACCAGATTTCTCTGCCCCTGATGGTATCAGCTTGGGCAGTTCTTTGAGGAATCACATCTAAGATGCCTTACTCATATAGCTGGCAAGTTGGTGCTGGTTGTTTGCTGGGAGCTCTGCTGGGCGTGTTGGCCAGGACCCTCAGATCTCTTTCTCAACTCTTCCTCATGGCTAAATTAGGATTTTCATAGAGGTGGTCTCAGTGTAGTCAGACTAGTGGCTGACTCCCCCTAGAGCACAAAAGTGGAAGCTTGCAAAATTGAAGGTTTAGGGCTGGAACAGCGTTACTTCTGCCATACTCCATTGGTTAAAGCAAGTCATAGGGCCAACCTAGATTAAAGGGAAGGGATGATACCACAGGCAAGAATATGGGAGAAATGGGTCTTTGAGGGCCACCAAAGTAATTGTGACAAAGTTCTCCTGGGGCAAGAAATCACACAGTCTGCTATTTTCTTGAATTACAGTAGGCAGTTGGTGGGGTTGGTTATGGGAAAATCAAAGAAGGAAAAACGTGTTAAAATAAGCTAAGATCTCAGAATATATCTCCAGCCATATAAGCCTTTCCCAACTTTCTCCTGATATATTAGCTTTAATTTCCATGTCACTTAAAGAACCAACTTTAAATAAAACACCTTAAACATTTTAAATTAACGGTTTGATTGTGTTTTCACCTTTTGATAATAAAACATTGATTAGTATTTCCTTCAAAACAAATCCATATAGTTGCCAGGACCATAGGGCCAGCAGCACCCTGGCCTGGGCCTCTGAGCCTTGTAGCCCTGGTCACACCCCATCCAGCCTATTGCCTGGGGGGCTCTGCTGGTGGGAGGAGGACACCACGGCTAGAGAGGTCTTAAAACTGGACAAATCTATCCAGCAGAAAAAGATATGTCGCTGAAGAAGCAAAGAAGGTCCCCAGATATTGGACTGCCAGCACTGCAGCATTTTAAAGACCCAGGATTCTTGTTTGAAGCAGAATAACCCTTCTCAGACTCTGCCCAGGATAAATTAGCGGCTGAAGAAAAAACAAAAAACAGGGGCACCTGAGTGGCTCAGTTGGTTAAGCCTCCGACTTCGGCTCAGGTAATGATCTCACGGTTCGTGAGTTCGAGCCCCGCATCCGGCTCTGTGCTGACAGCTCAGAACCTGGAGCCTGCTTCGGATTCTGTGTCTCCCTCTCTCTCTGCACCCCACCCCCCACTCCTGGTCTGTCTCTCTCTTTCTCTCTCTCTCTGTCTCTCAAAAATAAATAAACATTAAAAGAAAAAAACAGCCGTGAAGAAGAAAGGTACAAGAACACATGCAGACTTGGGGGTGCTCCAATGAATGAGGACACAGATTTGGAAGGATTCACTCATTCACTCAGTCAATCCTCAAGTATTCACCTCTGCTCCTTCATCATGTTTAGGGAGAAAACACATGTTTTGTATGTCCTCATTACAGCAATGGGTTTTACATAAACTATCTTATTTAAGTGTCACATCCACCCCAGAAAGGCCATTTTACAATTTAGCAACCTGGAATTCAAAGAGGTTAGTCAATATGTTCAAAACTTATACCCAGACTGGCCCCAAAGCTCTGCTACTTGTTCTTCCAAATATTCTTTAAAAAAATTTTTTTTTTCAACGTTTATTTATTTTTGGGACAGAGAGAGACAGAGCATGAACGGGGGAGGGGCAGAGAGAGAGGGAGACACAGAATCGGAAACAGGCTCCAGGCTCTGAGCCGTCAGCCCAGAGCCCGACGCGGGGCTCGAACTCACGGACCGCGAGATCGTGACCTGGCTGAAGTCGGACGCTTAACCGACTGCACCACCCAGGCGTCCCCCAAATATTCTTTAACTAAAGGAGATGGGGTACCTTTGCCACCAATAGGAAATTCCCCATGTCTGTCATCAATACCAGTCAGCTTTTGTTCCTGTAACAAACATTCCAAAAATATCAGTGATCTTTTTTGAGAAAACACTTTCTGTACTGATGTACAATTAGCATAGAGTGTTATATTAGTTTCAGGTGTGTAATATAATATTCAACCATTCTATACATTTCTCAGTGCTCCACACGATGAATGTACTCTTAATCTCCTTCACGTATTTCTCCCATCTCCTCCCCCCCACCCACTGCAACAGTCTCTTCTCTGTATTTAAGTCTAGATTTTTGTCTCTTTTTCCTTTGTTCATTTGTTTTCTTTCTTCTATTCCACATATAACAGTATATATTACCTAAGTTTCTGTCAAAGACATGTGTAGCCACCACTCAACTTAAGAAAAATAGTATTCCTGATATTTTGAAGGCCCCTCCCAAAATAACATCTCTTTACTACTAAGGTACTTTCTGTTTTGAAATGTGTAGGTATTCACACTCAGATATCGCCTCACGCCAGTCAGAGTGGCCAAAATGAACAAATCAGGAGACTATAGATGCTGGAGAGGATGTGGAGAAACGGGAACTCTCTTGCACTGTTGGTGGGAATGCAAACTGGTGCAGCCACTCTGGAAAACAGTGTGGAGGTTCCACAGAAAATTAAAAATAGACCTACCCTATGACCCAGCAATAGCACTGCTAGGAATTTATCCAAGGGATACAGGAGTACTGATGCATACGGCCACTTGTACCCCAATGTTTATAGCCGCACTCTCAACAATAGCCAAATTATGGAAAGAGCCTAAATGTCCATCAACTGATGAATGGATAAAGAAATTGTGGTTTATATACACAATGGAGTACTACATGGCAATGAGAAAGAACGAAATATGGCCCTTTGTAGCAACGTGGATGGAACTGGAGAGTGTGATGCTAAGTGAAATAAGCCATACAGAGAAAGACAGATACCATATGGTTTCACTCTTAGGTGGATCCTGAGAAACTTAACAGAAACCCATGCGGGAGGGGAAGGAAAAAAAAAAAAAAGGTTAGAGTGGAAGAGAGCCAAAGCATAAGAGACTCTTAAAAACTGAGAACAAACTATGGGTTGATGGGGGGTGGGAGGGAGGGGAGGGTGGGTGATGGGTATTGAGGAGGGCACCTTTTGGGATGAGCACTGGGTGTTGTATGGAAACCAATCTGACAATAAATTTCATATATTGAAAAAAAAAAAGAAATGTGTGTAGGTATTTTTTCCTTTTGTTTACGATAAGTTATTTGGTTTCCAAAAGTTTTTGAATTTTATATAGTGTAAAGGAAAAACAACACTCGCTGTGTGTCTCCTCTACTTTCAATATTCCACTACAACACTACCTCAGTTCTGGCCCTAGATGTGTGTTTCCCACATAGCAAGCAGTTCTGCAACACCAGTAGGGCCCCTACAGTTTAATTAGATCCCGCAGGTGAAGGGTTCCGTCCTACAGGGCTGCCTCCTTTCTGCTCTTCAAATGCTCAATCACAAGTCCATGTTGTCACCTGTGCTTCAGACACAATGGCTATTAATTGGAGGTTTCCACTACCCCATCCTTGGGTTCAATTAATTGGTTAGAGCAGCTCGCAGAACTCAGGAAAACATTTACTTACCAGATTACAGGTTTATCATAAAAGGACATAAGTCAAGAAGAGTTAGAGGGAAGAGATGTCTAGGGCAAGGTATGGGGGACGGGACATGGAGCTTCCATGTTCTCTCTCTATCTCTCTCTGTCTCTCTCTTGGCTCTCCACTGTCCCAGAACCTCTGTGCCTTCATCAATGTAGAAACTCTCCAAACCATCCTTCTGGGTTTTTGTGGAGGCTTCATTACATAGGCATGATTGATTAAATCATCAGCCATTGGTGACTGATTCAACCTCCCTTTCCTAGGAGATGGGTGGTAGGTGGGTGGGACTGAAAATTCCTCCAATCCTGGTTGTTTCCACTGGCAAACAACCTCCATCCTCAGGGCTTTCTAAGAATCCCCTCATTTTTTTTTTTTTTTAATTTTTTTTCAACGTTCTTTTAATTTATTTTTGGGACAGAGAGAGAGACAGAGCATGAACGGGGGAGGGGCAGAGAGAGAGGGAGACACAGAATATAAACAGGCTTCAGGCTCCGAGCCATCAGCCCAGAGCCTGACGCAGGGCTCGAACTCACAGACCGCGAGATCGTGACCTGTCTGAAGTCGGACGCTTAACCGACTGCGCCACCCAAGCGCCCCAAGAATCCCCTCATTAACATAAACTCAGAAATAGTTGTAAGGGGATTGTTATGAATCTCTCTTACCACTTAAGAAATTCTAAGGGTTTTAGGGCTATGTGTCAGGAACAGCAAGATCAGATATACATTTCATATTATAAATCACAGTTATCACATATACTTTTATATATTCTTCTGCAACTACTTTTTTTTTGCTCGAATATTTGTGACATTCATTCATGCTGATGCATGTAGCTGTAGTTCATTCTATACAATATTTCTTGATATAATACATTTTTTCCATTCTATCAATGGACATATTATTATTATCACTATTATTATTTATTATTATGTTGGAGACCCATTTAATGTGGTCGTTCAAGGCCTGGGCAGAGTGGAGTACCCAAGAACTGGTCAGGCAGGCAAGGTGGGTGGGTGGCAGGCCCACACCTGACCCCCAAAGGGGATGCCAGGAGGGGGCTGATCCAGGCACAACAGGGGGAGGCCCAGATGACCTGTAGGTCAGCCCTTGAGAAGCTATCTAAACCAGGTGATGAATGCCTAGGCCAGAGCCTAGCCCAGGGAGGTAGGGTTGGGGTTGGTTAGGGGCTCCCAGAGCCTGGGGGCTGGCATCACTAGGACCCTCCCCCATCTGCTGCTGGAACCCAAGGCAGAACTCAACTATCAAGTGGGACTCAAGCAGCTCCTGGAAGCAAGGGTGGAGGTGTTCATTTTTCCTCTATATGGTCCAGACAGGAATTGATCTAGTCCAACATGGCAGCATATCCTGCTTCCCTGAAGCTGTTGTCCCCATCTGCTGTGTTTACCTCCAAGGGATGCCCAGGTCCCCACTGGGGCCAACTTTGTGGGGCCACACAACAATGGAGGAGCACGGTGACCATTATGCCACCAGCCACTCCTGGGAGGAAGATGGGCTTAATAGATGTTTTAATTATTTCTAGGATTTGGGTTTCTTGTTTGTTTCTGCTTTTTAAAAAATCAGGCTTCTATGAATATTTGTGTGTTATTTTCTGACTTTCTTATGCAATGGATATACCGCATAGAATATATATCAAGTGTCATAGAGTATGTGTACTTATAAATTTACCAGATAAGGCCAAAATTTTAAGCAAGACTGTAGAAGAGTTACTGCCCACTCCCTTCCCTTGTCAACACTTAGGAGTGTTTTTTACTTGAAATTTTTTTTGTCCTGGGGCACCTGGGTGGCTCAGTCGGTTGAGCGACCGACTTCGGCTCAGGTCATGATCTTGCAGTCTGTGGGTTCGAGCCCTGTGTCGGGCTCTGTGCTGACAGCTCAGAGTCTGGAGCCTGCTTTGGATTCTGTCTCCCTCTCTCTCTGCCCCTCCCCCGCTCATGCTCTGTCTCTCTCTCTCTCTCTCTGTCAAAAATAAATAAACATTAAAAAAATTAAAAAAAAATTTTTTTGTCCATCTGGTGAATGAGAAATACTATCTCATTATGGTTGTAATTTGCATTTCCCTCCTTATAAATGAGATTGAGCATCTTTCCATATGTGTATTCCCTCATTGTGTTTTCCCTTCTGTGAAATGCCTCTCACATTGTGTGCCCATTTTCTATAGGTTTATCTGACATTTACAATTGATTTTTAGGAGTTCTGTCTATATAGTGGCTACTAAACCATGGCTGGTTGTATATCTTGTTAACATCTTTCCCCGGTTTGTGGCTTGTATTGTTCCTTCTTTGGGAGATCTCTTAATGAACAGTAATACTTGATCTTAATATAATGTAATTTATCAATTATTTCCATTACGGTTAGTGTTTTGTGGTCTCCTTTTAACAATCCTCTACTTCCAGGGGTGCCTGGATGGCTCAGTCGGTTAGGCATGCAACTCTTGGTTTTGGCTTGGGTCATGATTTAACGGTTCATGGGTTTGAACCCTGTGTCAGGCTCCACCTGACAGTACAGAACCATTTGGGATTTTCTCTCTCTCCCTCTCTCTGTTCCTCCCCCTTCTCTCTCTCCCTCAAAATAAATAAATAAACTTTAAAAAAATAGGGGTGCCTGGGTAGCTCAGTTGGTTAAGTGTCCAGCTTCGACTCAGGTCATGATCTCGCAGTCTGTGAGTTTGAGCCCCATGTCAGGCTCTGTGCTGACAGCTCAGAGCCTGGAGGCTGCTTCGGAATTTGTGTCTGCCTCTCTCTCTCAAAAATAAATAAATATTTAAAAAAAAATTCCTCTACTTCCAATGTTTTCTCAAATTTTATTCTTAAAGTTAAAATTTTTTTCCATTTAAAAATTGTTTTCTTTAATTTCAATGGAGTTTATTTGTATCATACTTGACAAAGGAACTGATCTCATTTTTTTAACGAATAATTAACTATTGAGCATCATTTATTGAATAGTCAGCCTATTTTTCTCTGCTATATCTTGTGTAATTGAATGCATTCTTCTGTTCCTAGGTTTCCTAGAGTGTTGTTTTGGTTAATCTTTTTTTTCCTCTCTGGTAATATTGCACTACTTTAATAATCTAGTTTTATTTATTTATTTATTTATTTATTTATTTATTTATTTATTTTTATTTCCAATAGAGAAAACCACCTCACCTTATTCTTCAGGGGTGTCATGTCATGTAGTTGATTTTTAAGTGTCACTGAAGGAGTGATGATCTCTTCCTCTTTTTGCCTAGTGTTTTCTCACATAAGAGATACTTGAGGTTGTGGTTAACTGCCATTTCTACAGTAGCAAAACCCATAGTTTAATAGGGAACTGAGTGCAGTATAAACTTTTAAAACTGACTGGTATTACTTAAGACTAAAGACTTAATTGTGCTTGGAAAGCTGTTATTTGCCTCCACATCAAGCTCACTATGAGATTGCCCCAAACCCTTTTGCATAGTGTTCTTAACTACCCTGTGCATTCTGATTCCATTACTGGACTAACAGACAAAGTTCCCTAACAACATAGAAAGAATAAATTTTCTAATCACTCACTGCTTACATAAATTTTTTTCCTTCCTGGATTTTCATGATTTTGCCCAACTGAACCAAATGGAAAAACTTGATTCTATTTGTATATAAACATGCATGTGGCAAACTTTTAAAGAGGATCAAAATTGAAAACTTTCTTGGGGTTCCTGCGTGGCTCAGCCTATTGAGCTCTTGGTTTTGACTCAGGTCATGATCTTGCTTTTTGTGGGTTCAGGCCCTGTGTCTGGCTCTGTACTGACAGTACAGAGGCTGCTTGGGATTCTCTCTCCCTCTCTCGCTGCCCCTTCCCCACTTGTGAATGCTCTCTCTCAAAATAAATAAATAAACTTAAAAAAAAATTTAGAAAACTTCTCCTTCAAATTTTAAAAGTAAAATTGACCCTCTGGACTAGAATGACCCTGTGACTTCTCCACCCTCTCATACCCCATGTTGAGAAGCTTATCAGCAATCAGAAGCAAGAGAAAAATTATATATGTGTGAGTGGGATAATAAGATCTATCCTAAAAACATAACTGTAAGAACACCATTTTGTGCTGACGCTATTTTGGACATCTAGTACAGTAAATAGGGTACCTTATAGTACCTTATTTAGAGGATAAATAAAGTGATAATTAAAGATCTGTTGTTCATTCATTCATTCATTCATCAAATGCTTGTTGTGTGCCAACTAGACATTGAGGATAAAATCAAAATTCCTATCTTCATGGTGCTCATATTCAATAGGAGGAGGCAGAAACAATTTAACAATGAAATATACAGAATGTCGAATGATGATTAATGCGTTGTGGAGAAAAATTTTAAAGGAGGGGAGTCCTAGGAGCCGGAGGGTCACTATTTTATACAACGGACAAAGAACATTTTCTGATAAGATGATATTTGAGAAGAAAGTTGAAGGAAGTAAAGGAGCAAGCTGTAAAGATCAATGAGACAAATGTTCCTGGCAGAGGGAAAAATAAGTGGAAAGATCCTGAGTTTTGAGCATAGTTGGTGTTGTGATAGAGTAATAGAGGATGGGAATAAAAATAATAGAGAGAGAAATGGGGGAGAGAAGGATTAATGGAAAGAGGCTTGTAGGTCACTGTGATAATTTTGATATTCACCCTGAATAAAAGGGAAAGTATTGGAGGACTTTGGGCAAAGGAGTGATATGGTCTGACATATATAATTTTAAGTGGTTTATTTATTTATTTTGAGAAAGAGCACACGCAGGGTAGAGGCAGAGAAAGAGGGAGAGAGAGAATCACAAGCAGGCTCCACGCTGCCAGCATAGAGCTGGACACGGGGCTCGCTCCCGTGATCTGTGAGATCATGACCTGAGCTGAAATCAAGAGTCTTAATCAAGATGCTTAACCGACTGAGCCAGATAGGTGCCCCATGATCTGAAACATTTTTTAAGAGAACTACTCTGATAACTATGTTGAAGATAGACTATAAGAGGCTTAATGGCTAGAGGCTGACTCAATAATCCAGACAAGAGATAATAAGGGCTTGATCTAGGCTGGTAGTGAGGGAGCTAAGGTGCAGTGGTCAGGTTCTTGATATATTTTGAAGGTGAGGCTGACAGATTTGCTAATGGATTGGCTGTGGAGAATGGGAAAAAGAGAGGAGTCAAGGCAATCTCATATATTTGTTTCTCCCTGGGAAGTACAATGCATACTTGTGTATTTTTGGCTATGCAGCCTCTCAATCTCCTATATTTGAAGGATTCCCATCATATAAATTTAGGTGCCAGACAGAGCACATCTCTGACTGAATGTGTGGCTGTAAGTGGCAGAAACTCCTTATTCTAGTCTCCCAGGCCTCTGAGACACACTCATGTGACCAATCAGACATTAATGAAACAGCAACCATCGCATCCAGCCAGTGGAGGCAACAGAGGCACTTTAGCCTAGGGTAGAGTGATGTCCACTATGGAGCTGGCAGTGGTGTTCTCACGGAAGCAGTTCTTGATTCTAGTCATACTTTTGGCTATGTAGCTATTAAGTCGGGTTTTCCAACCTCCCAGGAAATCCACAAGCTACACAGATTCCTGTCAAAAATAATGTTTCTGTCATTTATTTATATTTTTTATTAATGGAGACTCATTCCTTTTTAATTTTTTTAATGTCTATCTATTTTTGAGAGAGAGAGACAGAGTGCAAACAGGGGACAGACAGAGAGACAGAATCCAAAGCAGGCTTCAGGATCTGAGCTGTCAACACAGAGACCAACACGGGGCTCAAACTCAAGAACCGTGAGATGATGACCTGACCTGACGTCGGACACTCAGTCGACTGAGCCACCCAGGTGCCCCAATAATGTTTCTTTTAAAAGAGCCGGAGATAGTTTTTTTTTTCCTTGCAACTAAAAACCTTAATTGATATATTGCAGATTGATATTCCTACTGTGAACGTAGTCATAATAATAACTGCCATTATTGAGTGATTGAGGCACTTATTACAATTAATTCTGCTAGATAGATATTATTTCTATATTGTAAATGAGGAAACTGAGACATAAAGGAAAATCACTTGCCCAAGGTCATATGGCTAGTAACTGACAGAGCTGGATGAAAATCCAAATTTATTTGACTCTGAAGCCTGAACACTTATACACTATAGATAAATTCATTTGGGATTCATTTAATATTGTGAATTGAACCATTTTTTCCCATTAATTCAGTTCTCTATGTAACCTCAATGTATATTCACACCAAGTATCAAATCTTCTTGAAATCCTCTAACTCTGTAGAACTTAGGGCTAAAATATTAAGGTGTGTCATTGTTTTGAAAACTTATTCTCTAGCAAGAACCATAAACGTAATTAAAAATAAATTCTAATATTTGTCAGTATTGTTTAAAATTTAGGCAAAATGAGTTGTTTTTCTGAAAGTTTCAGTTTCAGTAGACTTCGTTTTGATCAGTTAGAAGTTGGAGGCAAAGTGCTATACTGGCAAATACACCAAGCTTTTCAGATGGCGTCTATTACCATTAAGACATTATGTACCATGGCAGATTCAAAAGTACACACTTATTGTGCTCTTTTAAATACATTAGATAAAACATCTATATTTACCTAAAATACAAGGGTTTGAATATTTGAAATTCACAGCTTTAGAAAAATGTTGCTTATGCATAAGAGGTGTAGCCGAGAAGAAATGAAACTGTCAGAAAAGAAACTGTGGTTTGTAAGTGTCTGGGAGGCTCTGAGAAGGCTCGGAGGAGCATATTTTTCTCATACGGCATTAAAGAGTCAGCATGGTGGCAGGGACAAGAGAACTAAGCTACAAGTAAAAACATGTGCTCCCAAGTGCCAAACTTAGCCTCTATCTCGCTATTCAGCTAAGGGCAATACAACAAATACTGCATGTAAAATTAGTGAGTCAGAGATGAATAAAACAGGCACAGAAACAAATAACTGTGATGCCTTATTAAAAGTATTCATCCATGGGGCGCCTGGGTGACTCAGTCGGTTAAGCGTCTGACTCTTGATACCAACTCAGGTCATGATCTCACAGTTTGTGAGATCAAGCTCCCCCACAGGCTCTGTGCTGACAGCTTGGGATTCTCTCTCTCCTCTCTCTCCCCCTCCCCTGCTTTCTCTCTCTCCCTCTCCCTCAAAATAAATAAACATTAAAAAAAAAAACAATGATTAAAAAAAAAGTATTCATTCGTTAATCCATTCAGCACTTGCGGCCAATCCTACGCTTTTTTGTGTGCCAAGCACTGGGGTTTCAAAGATGTACAAAAGAGCATTCCACCCCATCCCACCCACAGGGTATAATGATCAGCCTCACTGCACTGACATTCCATTCTCCCTCCAATAACCTCCTCTCCCGTTTCTGTGGCCCTTCTCAGCTCTTTCTTCCTCTACCAATCACCTCCCTACATGGTTAGTTTAACTAACCTAACCTAGGCTCACACAGACTTTATTCTACCAAGTAAGACTTTCATGCCCTGGGCTGCATAGCCCACACTCCAGGCCAGAATGATCTTTAGAAATCTCAGACTTTGAAAATGTGATTGTGTCTCCCACTCCACAAACAAAAGTACAAACATTACGAAACTATAAGACGGGTAAAACTATGTATAATTAATCTGTTCTTCCAGATATTCTAAACCCTAGAAAATCTAATGCAATTTATCATCTTTTCTCCACGAGAGGAGAACATATCCGAGCACATATCAACTTTTGCATCCACATTCATGGGGTTCACCAATTTTCTGAGGTCCCTCATGGGCCCTAGATGACTATAAAATACTGTTTATCCTTGAATTCAGAAAAGGGTTAGTTCTTAAAGGCCCTGGAGTCAACTTAAAGGTTTTGTACTCTCTCAGGACAACCATGGGAGTAAGAAACTATTGAAGGTTTTTGGTTTTTTTAAGTTTATTTATTTATTTTTGAGAGAGCGAGAGAGACAGTTCAAGTGGGGAAGAGGCAGAGAGAGGGAGAGAGGGAGAATCCCAAGCAGGTTGTGCAGGATCAGTGTGCAGAGCCTGACGTGGGGCTCAAACTCACAAACTGTGAGATGATGACCAGAGGCAACATCAAAAGTCGGACACTTAACCAAATGAGCCAACCAGGCATCCCAAGGAACTATTGAAGGTTTTTAATCTAGGATACGGTGCATTTAGATTAGCACTTTAGAAAATTCTCTGACTGTAGTATGAAGAATGGATCACTAATGGATCACTTAAACTAAGCCCTGTGGGAACCCAAGTGAGAGATTATAGTTAACTGCTAAAGGGTGCTGATTTCTTCCTGGGGTGATAAAAATATCTAAGGTTAGACTGTGATGGTACACATTAAATGGGTGGATTTTATGATATGTGAATTATATCTCAATAGAGATGTTCTCAAAAAAGCAACAGATTAAAACATAAAAACTCTCACATCTAAATAAATAAATAAATAAATAAGTCATGGTTGTGTTATGAACTTGTATGAAAGACTTTTAAGATATAAGAGAAGGGAGTGGGGGGAAGTAAGAGTCAAGGATGACTGCCAGGTTCTTAGGTTCAGGCCACTGGGTGGATAACGATACTTTTATGGTGATGGGAAAATATAATGATCTTAGTAAAATGTAAGGGGTTCTGGAGGGCACAATACAAAGGGCTGGAAGAGAGCACCAAAGGAATACTCAGGAAACTGACCCATTTAGGAAAGGTTGGACAAACTTGCCTAAATGTGTCATCAGTGCGAAGGTGTCAGACTTCTTTTTGAGGGCTCCAGAAAGACTGGTTCACCAAATTCAAAACACACTGAAAGGGAAAGAAAGGCAAAATGATCAGAGGTACCAAATTCACATTATTCTATTGACAATGGGAAAAAACACCCAACTTTTTTTCTAGAGAATCCAGATTTGCAGGAAATTTTCCAGGGTGTATTATTCTGGAGACAAGAACAAGACAGGAATACCCTACTATTTTCAGTTTACCTAACAGTGCAAAATGGTTTTGTTTTGTTTCTAACTGTAGTGTGTGATGTTCTTAATCATCCTGGGAGCAGGACAAAGTGTGAGTTTTGCTTTTACAGATTAGTACTGGAATAACTCCTGCAGAGGGAAAGGAAAGGAGGCAGGAAGGCTGGGACTAACAATGTGTAAGTATGTAGTGGGATGGGCATGGCAGGCAAGTGAGTGGGGGAGAAAATATTAAAGGCGGAAGTATTCACTGTTACTAAGGTTCCTACCAGTCCTGTATGAGCGCTCGGGTACATCAGAGGCCCTGTGAGGCCACACAGAAGCCAGGGCATTACTTTCCCACCTTTGACTTTGGCTCCAAATAAAATGTTGGTGAGGATTCATTCTGGTACTTGGAGAAGATAGAACTGAACACCGGAGAGAGATCCTACTCAGATGGTTGCAGAAAGACATTGACTGGCTCAACGAAAGCCACCTTCTTAAGGATTTAACAGCAGCCCAACTTGGAAGTTTCAGGCTTCCTCTGGTGGCAAATTATAGATAAGGTATTTATAGCCTTTCTCTAGAAAGAAAGAGTCAAAGTCTACAGGAAATTACCACCTCCTGCAATAACAAACTAAAGTCTTCTCAGTTGGCAATAGAAAGTGAATTTATACACGGGCTCTATAAAACAGCTAGATATTGAAACTCCAATCTTGCACTTGGGAATCTCTTTACGTTGCTTTCACCACCAGCTCCCTCTTTAAAACTCTATCACTGTCACAAACACAGATCTTCTCCTTAATTCCTGGCAGCACAGCTGAGATCCTGCTGGGACGATCAGGCTGAAATATGCATAAGAGAAACATGTAAGGGGTGTTTAACATACAGATTCTTAGGTTCCAAGCCCAGATATTTTAAATCAGTCAAGTACAAACATACCTTATTTCATTAGACTTCACTTTATTGTGTTTCACAGACACTGTGTTTTTTTACAAATTGAAGGTTTGTGGCTACCCTGCATCGAACAAGTCTGTTGGTGCCATTTTTCCAACAGCATTTGTTCACTTTGTGTCTCTGTGTCACATTTAGGTAATTCTTGCAGTATTTCAAACTTTTTCACTATTATCATATTTGTTATGGTGTTTTTTTAATGTTTATTTATTTTTGAAAGAGAGAGATAGAGCAGGAGTGGTGGGGGGAGGGGGAGCAGGGGCAGAGAGAGAGGGAGACACAGAATCCAAAGCAGGCTCCAGGCTCTGAGCTGTCAGCACAGAGCCTGACACGGGGCTTGAACCCATGAACTGTGAGATCATGACCTGAGCCGAAGTTGGATGCTTAACTGACTGAGCCACCCAGACACCCCTGTTATGGTAATCTTTGATGTTTCTATTGTGATTATTTTGGGGCATGATGAACTGTGCACATGTAAAACAGCAAACCTATGTGATAAATGTTGTGTGTTCTAACTGCTACACCCACCAGCTGTTCCCCTGTCTCTCTCCCTTTCCTTAGGCCTCCCTATTCCCTGAGACATAGCAACATTAAAATTAGGCCAATTTGTTACCCTACAATGGCCTCTAAGTGTTCAAGGGAAAGGAAGAGTATCACATCTCTCATTTGAAATCAGAAGCTAGAAACAATTAAGTTTAGTGAGGAAGGCCAGTTGAAAGCTGAGATAGGCCAAAAGCTAGTCCTCTTGCATCAGTTAGGCAAGTTGTGAATGCAAAGCAAAAGTTCTTGAAGGAAATGAAAAGTGCTAACTCAGTGAACACATGAATGATAAGAAAGCTGAGTCAGCCTTAGGGCTGATATGGAGAAAGCCTTAGCGGTCTGGATGCAACATTCCCATAAGCCAGAGCCTAGTGCAGAGCAAAGCCCTAATTCTTTTCAATTCTAAGACGGCTGAGAGAGGTGAGGAAGCTGCAGAAGAAAAGTCTGATGCTAGCAGAGGTTGGATCATAAGGTTTAAGGAAAGAAGCTATCTCTATAACATCCAAGTGCAAGGGGAAGCAGCAAGTGCTGATGTAGAAGCTGCAGCAAATCATCCAGAAGATCTAGCTAAGGTAATCCATGAAGGTGGTTACCCTAAACAACAGATTTTCAGTGTAGACAAAATAGCCTTATATTGGAAAAAGATGCCATCTAGGAGTTTCATAGCTGGAGAGGAGAAGTCAATGCCTTGCTTCAAAGCTTCAAAGGACAGGCTGACTCTCTTGCTAGGGCCTACTGCAGCTGGTGACTTTAAGCTGAAACCAGTGCTCATTTATCATTCTGAAAACTAATACCTTAATATTAATACCTTGATTATTCTTAATTATTATTCTTAAATATCCTTAATACCTTAAGAATTATGCTAAATTTACTCTGTGTGTGCTAAGTGGAGCACCAAAGTCTGATGATGACACATCTGTTTACAACATAGCTTACTTAATCTTTTAAGCCCAATGTTGAGATCTACTGCTCAGAAAAAAACAAAAATTCCCTTTCAGATAGGACTTATTAATAATGCACTTGGTCACTCAAGAACTCTGATGGAGATGTACAATCAGATGAATGCTGTTTTCGTGCCTGCTAACACAACATACATTTGGCAGCTCATGGAATCAAAGAGTAATTTTGACTTTCAAGTCTTACTATTGAGAAAATATATTTCACAGGGCTATAGCTTCTACAGACAGTGATTCCTCTGATGCATCTGGATGCCTTTGAGGGGCTCTAGACTTCAGTGGAGGAAGTAACTGCAGATGTGATGGAAATAGCAAGAGAACTAGAATTAGAAATGGAGCCTGAAGATGTGACCAAATTGCTGCAATCTCGTGATAGAACTTTAAAGGATAAGGGATTGCTTCTGATGGATGAACAAAGAAAGTAGTTCCTTCAGGTGGAAACTACTCCTGGTGAAAATGCTGTGAACATTGTTGAAGTGACAACAAAGGCTTTAGGATATTCCATAAACTTAGTTGGTAAAACAGCAGCAGGGTTTGAGAGGATTGACTCCAATTTGGAAAGAAGTTCTACTGTGGGTAAAATGCTATCAAACAGAATTCATGCTACAGAGAAATCGTTCATGAAAGGAAGAGTGAATTGATGTGGCAAATTTCACTGTTGTCTTCTTTTAAGAAATCCTTCTGCAATCACCACCCTAATGAGTAAACAGCCATCAACATGCAGGCAAGACCCTTCACCTGCAAAAAAGTTATGATTCACTGACAGTTCAGGTGATGGAGAACTATTAATAAATAAAGCATTTTTATTTATTTTTATTATTTAAAATTTTTTTTAAATTTATTTTGAGAGAGAGAGAGAGAGAGAGAGAGAGAGCAGGGGGAGGGGCAGAGAGATAGGGGAGAGAGGATCCCAAGCAGGCTGATAGTGCAGAGAGCCTGATGCAGGGAGCGATTTCATAATGGTGAGATCACGATCTGAGCCAAAATCAAGAGTCGGCTGCTTAACGAACTGAGCCACCCAGGTGCCCCTACAATAAACTATTTTTAAATTATGATTTGTACATTGTTTTTAGACATAATGCTATTGCACACTTAATAGACTACAGTATAGTATAAACATCACTTTTATATGCACTGAAAAACCAGAACATTCATTTGATTCACTTCATTCAAATAATCACTCTATTGTGGTGGCTGGTGATTATAATGGAGGTAGTCCAAATACCATATTTTGAGAAAGACTGGACCAAAGGGGACAAAAGAGTGATGGGTATAGAAAAGAATATAGAATCTGATTTATAAAACACTGGTGAATCTTTTGCAGCTTACAGCCCTTGCCTTAAGATGGGTGGAGGTGGTCTGCCCCTATTAGTAGTCTCTCAAACATACAGTTCATTCCCAAACAAAGCTCAGAGAGAAACACAAATTCCTTCATGGACGAAGTTTCCATTTCCTATTCTAGGTTTCACTTTTTTTTTTTTTTAATTTTTTTTCAACGTTTATTTATTTTTGGGACAGAGAGAGACATAGCATGAACAGGGGAGGGGCAGAGAGAGAGGGAGACACAGAATCGGAAACAGGCTCCAGGCTCCGAGCCATCAGCCCAGAGCCTGACGCGGGGCTCGAACTCACGGACCGCGAGATCATGACCTGGCTGAAGTCGGACGCTTAACCGACTGCGCCACCCAGGCGCCCCTCTAGGTTTCACTTTCTTGAAAGAGAAGCTCTTTCCTGACAACTGGATCTTACTTATTCTTCCCTTACAAGGCAGCTGACCTGTCACAAAGGTAGGAGTCAGCATCCTCATCAGAGAGACACAAGTGGTTCATTTACTTTTACATGAACACATCAATTATGAGAAACAAGGACAACTTGTATTTTTCGCATTCCTCAGTGTCTTTATTTTTTAGTTCTAAATACTCTCATCAGTGATTTAGTTCATGTTGACCTCAGCCGGACTCAGGTCTGTTTCTCTTCACAGACCCTCCTTCAGTATGAGGTGAACATCACCCCTGTGACTCATTGCCTCCCTGCTGTCTTATGGCGTTTAGCTCCCATATTGCTTCTGGAATGTGATTTAGAAAAGAAATACTCTCCAAAGGAAAACATAAGGTTGCAATGATAAAACCGCCTAAATCATACTGGATATGTTGTACAAAGACAGCCAAGCATCCCTGTTGCCCATCATATGTAGGTGAAATGTGGACTTTTTCAAGAAAGTTAGTTGGAACAAAATATGCACAAACACTCTCAATTTTCGTGTTTTTGTTCTTCAGTGTTAGAGTAGATATTTCCTGCTTCTACAGCTGTTGGGTGTGTCCCTCCTCCTGTTTCTGTGATCTAAACCTAAAAAAAGGTTTCTCAAAAAAGAAAGAAGTTGAGTAGAGTCGCAAGTACTCACACACACACACACACACACACACACACACACACGATACTTCATAGGGTCCTATGAACATTTTAGACTTTTAGATTCACAGTATCTCAACCCTTTCCATTTTAGAAAACATTTTTGCCTTATGGCCTTACAGTATGAAACTAAACCTGTCCATTTAGCTGTCCTATAGCTTTTTCAGAACAAACAGAAATTTATAGTAAATAGTGTATTGTCTCCAATTTTGCTTCTCTAAGAAAAAGACTGCTTACAACTCAAAGCCAAATTCCTCAAGGTGTATTCTAGCTCAAAGCCAACGACAACAGGAAGGGGAAGTACATGGTATCTTATACTTAATAGGATTTTGTTATTCTCTCCCAATGTGCTGAAATCTCCTCACAGAGTAGGTTATCTATGGAAGTGCAGGAAACACTGGGTATCTGAGGTAAGGCTCACCTTAGATATTTTGATTACTGCTAAGCAGCCTCCTGCCTCTACACAAGCCATATTTCCAATTGGTCTGCTTTCTTGGAATTTTTCTTTGAGTGCTTCCCTAGAGCTACAATGCAACTGAAGCTTTTCCATGGCCTTTTACTTAGCCAAATTACGTTCCCCAACTGGGACCTTTAATCTTAATTTCAGCCTGAGAAAGTGCAGCACAACTCTGCTAGTCAGACTATGATATGATAAATCAGACTATGATAAATAATGTTTTGAACAGGATTCAGGCCAACCCAACAATGTTTCTAATGAAACACACTGAAGACTATCCTGTAGTTGCAGACATGGCCCCTTCTCAGAACCCAGCCCTTCTCAGAACCCACCAGCACAAGCACAAACTCTATTCTATCTTACTGAGATGTCTCATGACCAGTTCCTCTTAACTATAGCAAGTTCAATAAACGCAACTTTTAAAAACAGGTATGGCTTGGTGGTCTTTTCTTTGGTTGCTGGGCTTTAACTGGCTTTTGTTAGTTCTGGATGACTTCTTTAATTCTCAGAGTGACTGTCCTATAGAATTGGAGTCCCCTTATTTTCCCTTTCACTAGAAGCCACACTATCTTACTTAATGAAGCTCCCCACGTTCCCTTTCTTTGCCCCAGGATAGAGTTTCCCTAAGAAAAGACACCAGAATATATGCTGTTCACAGTTGCCAGTTATCCAATTTCTCACCTTCTCTTCACCCATAGATTGGGTGTATCCACCGCAGGGTGATATGGGATTTGCTGCCTTCAGTACCTACTGCTTGCCCATCACCTTCCTCCAGAGGCATCCTGCTGGATGTGTGAGAGTCACTTTAGCCTTTCCCCTCCTCCATGGCCAACTTCATTTCTGGCTTGATTTAATTCCACATCTTCTCTTGGTGCCTGAGAATGGACGATTTCTTTCTTTCTTCCTTTCGTTCTTTCGTTCTTTAATTTTTTAAAATGTTTATTCATTTTTCAGAGGTGGATAGAGACACAGCATGAGCAGGGGAGGGGCAGAGAGAGAGGGAGACACAGAATTCGAAACAGGCTCCAGGCTCTGAGCTGTCAGCACAGAGCCTGATGCGGGACTCAAACTCACAGACCGTGAGATCATGACCCAAACCAAAGTCAGACACTTAACCGACTGAGCCACCCAGGCGCCCTGAGAATGGGCAATTTCAAATAACCAGCTGTTTCACTTCTCCATATTTCTCTTCCAGGATGTGAGACATGAGGGTGTAGGTATGAGAACAGATCTGGAATTCCTTTTCCAAGGTCCAAATAACTTGGATCTTCACCTTTCTGGTGCCTAAGAAACGAAGCCTCTCAAACAGACCTACTTCTATCTTCCCCAATCCAAAACTGTCAGATACCTAGGGAATCAGTTTTATAACCATTACATTTCTCTCCCAGCACATTCGTGGAGTTTTGCATTGTCCATTCTTGTGAGCAAGGACCTAAAGGCCTTCTTTTATAAGCTTGGGCAACTAATTTGTAGAGAACAAATGTTCTTTTTACTTCTGAGGCTGAAAGATAAGCAGGGAGTAATTTTTCTTTGTAATTGTACTGCTCTGTTTGTGTCCTCTCTTAGACATAATACCACAGGACTTCTCTAAGGTGAGCTTATCTCTGCTAGTGAACAAACTAGCTTCCTCAGCACAGACATCTTTTTCCTTCTTTAGGAATTGAAAGTTTTGCGGGTGGAGAGCTACTCATTACCCTATCCTCCACCACAATGGAGTCTGATCACCTCCTTTTCACAGGCAAACAAGTCAGGGGCCTTCCCCCTTTGTATCTTAACCCAGCAATTGTCTGGTAGGTGGAGTCTCATGCCTGAGAACTCATATCTTCCTTCCCAGTCAGAGGTTGGGAAGTCTGTAAGGGATGACTATCTCACTATCATAACCCTCATACAGATCGTTGGTGGAACTTGTCTCCCACTCCCTCTGTTGCTTGATATTAGACATTTGCCATCCCAAATTTAACTGCATCTCCGCTGCCCCGCCACACTGCAACCTTGGCTAAGTATGTCACACCCTTGGCAACTTCACTGACCAAACTCCATAGGAGTTAGGGAAGCAATCCTTTTTATTGATTTCAAGTTGTTCCCTTGGGAGATGTCTCTTCCTCCTTCTGAATGGTTTGACACCCCAGTGATACCACATAGAGAAAAATCTAATGAACGCCCCTGAAAGTCAGTATGGTATAGTGTTAGGAGTGGAGGTCCTGAAGCCAAAGTGCTTGAATTCAGTTTTGCTATTCACTAAAGAACATTACTATTTACTAATGAGAACTTGGTAAAGTCACTTAATCTTTGTGTTTCTCAATGTATGAGTGATCAAGTTAAAAAAAAAACAAGTCAATTATGGAAACTTTAGTTATATAGCTGATAAGGTATATCTAATTGATAACATATTAAATGAAATATCTCAGGAAGGGAATACTCTTCTCTCTCAATTGCCCATGAACACTCACAAAATCTATTAGGCCACAAATAAAAACCTCAGCAAAGTCCAAACAGTAAACAATGAAGACAGTATTCTCTGATTATAATCCAATACAACTAGAAATTAATAAAAATCAGGGGGATAAAATTTCTTCTGTGTGGAAATATAAAACTATTTTAAACAATGTCTACAACAAACAGAGGTCACCAACTGAAACTGTAGACAATAATAACACAGCATATAAAAACTTGGGATGCTACTTGCTGCAGTCAGCCTGTATTCCACGTGCTCTTGTGGCTCAGCTTCCTGGCTCCTCTCCTCCCAGCTCTCGTGGATTGCAATACAAGAAGAAATCACCATACTACTCATTGACAGTGGCTTTGGTATGTGTAAAGTTGGCTTTAATGGAGATGATGACCCCCAGACGTATTCCCTTTTATTGTCAGGCAGCCAACACCAGGGTGTCATGGTGGACATGGGGCGGAAGGACAGCTACATAGGTGACAAAGTCCAGAGCAATTGCTACAGCCTGACCTTGAAGTACCACATGGAGCACAGCATCATCACCAACTGTGATGAATTGGGGAAAACCTGGCTTCACACCTTGTATAATGAGCTACATGTGACTCTGGAGGAGCACCTGGTCCTGTTGACTGAGGCACTCCTAAACTCCAAGGCCAACAGAGAGAAGATGACTATGATCATGTTTAAGACCTTCAACACCTAGGCATGTATGTGGCCATGCTGTCCCTTTATGCCTCTGGTCACACTGCTGGTACTGTCATGGACTCTAGGAATGGGGTCACCCAGACGGTGCTCATATACTAGGGCTACACTCATCCTTAGTCATCCTGGCTCTGGATCTTGCTGGATGGGACCTGGCTGACTGCCTCATGAAGATCCTCATGGAGCATGGCTATAGCTTCACCTCCACTGCTGAGCAAAAAATTGTACATGACATCAAGAAGAACTCTGCTATGTTGCCCTGGACTTGCAGCAGGAGATGGCTATCATCTTGTCCTCCTCCTACCAGGGGAAGAATTATGGGTGGCCCAGTGGTCAGTACTCATCAACAATGAGTGGTTCCTCTGCCCAGAGGAGTTCTTCCATTTCTCCTTTCTGGGTATTGAATCCTATGAGATCACATCCATGAGACTACCTTCGACTCCATCACCAAGTGTGATGTTTACATTCAGAAGGACCTGTATGTCAACACAGTATATATGGCAGGGCCATCACATACTCTGGCACTGTCATAAGATGCAGAAATAGATCACTGCCTTGGCCCACAGCACAATGAAGGTCAAGATCATCACTCCTCCTGAGAGTAAGTACCTAGTGTGGAGTGGGGAATCCATCCTGGCCTCACTGTCTACCTTCCAGCAGGTGTGGACCAGTAAGCAGGAGAAGAACAAGTTGGGCTTCTCCATCATCCACTGCAAGTGTTTCTAAACGGACTGCAAGAAGATGTATAACATTTGCTGCATGAGGTTATTCAAAAGTATACATTTGCCTCCCTCATGCTGGCCTCATGAAACTGGAATAAGCCTTTGGAAAGAAATTTATCCTTGAACATTGTATCTGACATTAGCACTGGATTGTAGAATTCGCTGCTGATTTTGATGTTGTATTCAAGTTAACTATTCTCTTGATATATGTTTAAAACCTTGCATGTATCTTTGATTTAAACCATTAGTACATATGGCTTAGTCACTTTCTAACTGAGGTGAGAGAACATGTTTATGGAAGAGAAATCCATTGGCTTGGTGAGAATTTGTGAGGTCATCCATTTCTTGATATGTGTAGAGTATTAATGTGTAAGAACTGACTATCCCAAGATTTCTCTAGAAGCTGGAAAGAATTCTTGGACCAGTTGTTATTTCTGTCTTGCTAATCTAACAGGGTTGGCAAATTCCAAGCCTTCCCACTCAGTTTCCTTTCTTATCTTATATTTTCCCCACCAGAAATGGTGGGTCATTACTTCTCTTGGGTTGGAAAGCGGTTTGCATTTTTACCTGTTTTTTCATCCTTTTAATTCATGTAAAGTTTTTGTAGACAGTTCTCAATTATTTAAGAGATGACAACAAATTTTGGTTTTCCACTATCAGGTGAGAACATCAGGTGCCAGCAACATATCATTGTGTGGGAAAAATAAAGTGCTATAGTAAATTGGAAAAAAAAATCCAAAAAACAAAGAAACAAATAAAATCTGTGGAATACTACTAAGATAGAATTCAGAGGAAAATTCATAGTCTTAAATACTTACATTAAAAAAAAAGAATTAAGATAAATTAATTAAGAATCTAATTCAAAAGGTTAGGGAAAGGGGCACCTGGGTGGCTCAGTTGGTTGAGCATCTGACTCTTGATTTCAGTTCAGGTCATGATCACAGGTTTGTGGGATCAAGTCCTACATTGAGCTCTGCACTGAGCGTGGAGGCTGCTTAAGATATTCTCTCTTTCTCTCTCTCTCTCCCCCTCTGCCCTCTCCCCTGCTTGCACAACTCTCTCTCTCTAAAAATAAAATAAATCTTTTTAAAAAAGTTAGAAAGAAAATAAAAAACAAAAAATAAGTGGAATGAAAAAGCAGAAGTTATTTATTAAGGAAAAAAGTAAAAATTAATAAGTTAGACAACAGAAATACATAAGGTTTAATTTAAAAAAAACTAGTTCAATGAAGAAACCATTAGCTACTTGGTACAAGGAAAAAGGAGTGAGAACAAATATGTAAGAATATAATATATTCTTATACCTAATATATAATAGGAGAAATAACATATTCTTATATAATATATTCTTATATATAATATATAATAGGAGAAATAATAAAACACAGAAAATAAGAAGAATTGCAATAGATTACTTAGTTCATTTCTATGCAAATCACTTTCAAAAACTGGATTAAATAAAAAAATGTCTATGATAATATAATTTACCAAGGCTATAGAAGAGATTAAAAACAAAGACTTAAAACTGATTTTTGTAGAAGAAATAGGTAAAATGGTCAAAGAACTACACCCACAAAAAGCAGCGCACAAGATGGGAAATTCTAACAAACTTTAAAAACATATAATTCTAGGAGTGCTCTGATGGCTCAGGTGAGCATCTGACTCTTGATTTCAGCTTGGGTTGTGATCCCAGGGTTGTGGGATCTAGCCCCTCGTTGGGCCCTGTGCTGAGCATGGAGCCTGCTTGGGATTCTCTCCCTCTCTCTCTCTCTCGCTCTCTCTCTCTCTCTCTCTGTCCCTTTCTGCTCCCTCCCCTGCTTGCCCTCACACTCTCTCTCTCTTTCAAAAAATAAAAATAAAAATAAATAAAAAATAAAAGCATATAATTCTAATAGTTTGATATCAGTTCCAGAGAAATTTTTAAAAGAAAGAAAATGTCTAATTTAAAAAAAATTTTTTTTAAGTTTTTAAATTTATTTTGAGAGAGAGAGCATGAGCATGGGAAGGACAGAGAAAGAAAATCCCAAACAGTCTCTACACTGTCAGTATGGAGTCTGTCACAGAGCTTGAACTCATGAACTGTGAGATCATGACCTGAGTTGAAGTCAAGAGTCAGTTGCTTAACTGGCTGAGCCACCTAGGCACCCCTCTCTAATTTCTTTCTTTGAAGTGAATATGACATTGATACCAAAACCTGACATAAGTTAAAAAAAATATATATCAGACCACCAATCTCACTTATGAATATCAATGTAATAATAAAATCTTAAATAAAATATTAACAAACAGAATCCAGCAGCACACACAAGAAAGAAAGCAAGAAAGCAAGAAAGCAAGAAAGCAAGAAAGCAAGAAAGCAAGAAAGCAAGAAAGAAAGAAAGAAAGAAAGAAAGAAAAGAAATACATCATGACCAAGACCAAGCAGGATTTGTTCTATGGATACAAGGATGTTTACATGTTAGGAAAATAATCAGATGAAAATATTAGGAGAAAAGTAATATATTCAATGTCACAGATGCTTGAAAGTTATTTGATAAAATTCAACCACCATTACTTAAAAAAAAAAGCTTAGTACTTCCTTAACATGATATATCTAGCTCAGCATAAAAGCTAGTATTATGATTAATGGAGAGACAATTGAAGCATCTCCACTAAGACAAGGATGGCCATTCTCACAAATATTCAATATTATATTTGCTTTGCTGGCCAATACAATTAGACAAAAGAAGGAAATTGGAGCAGAGTGCCTGGGTGGCTCAGTTACTTGACCATTCAACTCTTTTTTGTTTTTTAGTGTTTTTTATTTATTTGAGAGAGAGAGAGAGAGAGAGAGAGAGAGAGAGAGAGAGAGAGAGAGAGAGAGAATGAGCAGGGGAACAAGCTCAGCTATTGTGCTACAGACATCTACTTCTTCACAAAGGCTCAGAGAGCAACTCCCCCATGCTTTTTTCATGGATATTTCTTACTGAGAGAATGCAAGAGGGAGGTTAGTAGGAATAATGGCAGCCTCTGTTGCTGTGGTTGATCTCAGGGCCACAGTTGGTATTCATTCTCTCCCTCTTCCACTGTCCATTTGAAATTCCTTCATTGTCAACTATCACTTGGGCTTACCAGGTGCTATGAATCAAACTCTCATACTTGAAAGGCCTGAACATATGATAGGTATTTCCTTCTCAGTTTGAGGTTGCTGCACCCCAAAACTGAACCATCTGTTCATGGTTACAACGGGGCAAGGGCATACTGGGAGGTGCCCCAGTGGATCACCTGGTTCTGCCACAATTTTGTAAAAGTGTCTCTAGCTCCTCCTGCTGAGCAGAGTCCTTTGTCCCTCTCGTGATGGTGGCTCCTTTAGTCTTCTGCTGTCTCTTGACCATAGGGTGTCCAAAGTGTCCTGGTGGCAGCTGGAACCAATAGTTCAACATGACTGTTGCTCTGTCACTTGGCAAGAATGTGTCCACTATGGACGCGGGACCTCTAATCTTGCAGAGTTTTGGGAATGAGAAGCAGAAAACCTCCAGTAGGTCACTAGGAATGATGACAATTGGAATAACACATCTCTACCCCTTGATTCCCATCCCGGCTAGCCTTCCTGTTGGGACACAGATCCAAACAGAACTCTCTGATTTAATAAATATGCTATGTGTTGAAGGGTAGGGCCCTATCCCTTTGAGTGTTCCCTCTAGGCTGATATTTCAGTTGCATGTTTAAAAGGCCGTTCTAGTGTTCTAGAAAGTCCTGTGGATAGTCTAGTACATGATACGACCCCATGTTTATAGGTTTCCATAGTTATGGGTTTAATTATACTTTTCTTTCATTATTAAGATGTTATGTGTATGGAATATCATGCCTATGTTCCAAGTATTTCATAAGCTCCAGGCAGGGGTGTTGATTGAAGCTCTATGGACAGGAAAGGCAAAGTGTTATCCAGAATAGCTATGTTTTCTTCTGAAGATGAAGTGTTCGCTCTTCTGGGATGGACAGGGCCTCATATAGTCAATCTGCCACCCCGTGGCCAGTTGGTTTCCTCTAAGGATAGTGCTGTATTAGGGGCTCTATGGCGGGTCTTTATTGTTAACAGGATGGTTATTCAGAGGTAGCAGTAACTAGGTCAGTCTTGGTAGGTGGGAGTCCTTGCTATTGGGCCTACACAGAACTACCATCTCTGACAGCATGGCCAGTCCCCTCAAGTGCCCATCACATCAGTGCTGTCTAATTCCAGCTGGATGAGTAATTTGACAGTGGCTTTTCTGCAGTAGATGTTTTCTGGTGGGTATTAATATGTGATACAAAAATCTTCACACTTGGTACCCATTCACATATGCTCATCCCCTGGTTTTACCCCCAGATAACTTTGTCTCCTGTCCTCTAGTCCTTTGCCTTCTAGGCCCTGACCAGACAGCTAAGCCATTGTTGCTGTTTTATACTCTCATCTTGGGCCACTTCTCCTATACAAAGTGGACATCCAGGTGCACTGCTCATAGTTCATTTCTACCCATTAGGAAGATCTTCCCTTGGCACAGTCTTCCAAGACTATTTACAAATGTGGCTGCAATGCACCTGGTGAGTATTTCCCCTTCGGATCCTATATACAAGCTGACTCATCTATAAACCCAGCTTGGAATTTTTCCTCCATTTTCAGTGGGTTGTATGGGATCTTCTTTGTCTATAGGTGAAAGCTGGTGAAGGAACACGGGTGCAATTGTTGTGTGTCAAATGAGGGTCAGAACTGCCTGCTTGACAGCTCCTTTGTGCTCTGTGGTCCTGCTCAGATTGATCCTGGTTGCCCCATTTTCATCTTATGATGATGGACTGCTGTTGGACTTGTCTGACATTATGACTTCACGGGCCACAGTAGGATGTTCCAGAAGCACAGACACTTAATGTCCCATGGTCAAGTGTTCTGTCTCTACCCTCAAGAGCTTTTTCTCAAAGAGTATGCACTTCTCTACATGGGTGGCGTGAATTACTCTAGAACCACAGAGATCTGCCACTTAAGTCTCTCACTGGAGCTTACATAAGCTCTGTAATATATCTTTTCCTGTCACTGCCACCCTAATACTAGGGTCTGCAGGATTATATGATTCAAGAAGCAAGGCTGATTGCACCATTGCCTGGACTTGCTGTTCTTGGCCCCATTCAAGCCTTTCAGGTCACCTGATATATGAGCTGTAATAATACTCCTGGGTGTGAAATGTGTTGTCTCCAGAACTCAAAGAGGTATACCAGGTACTCTTTCTTTCATATGGTAGGGAATGCAAGATGTAGCAATTTGTCTTTTATTTTGGAAGTGATATCCTAGCATGCCCCTAACAACTAGAGCCCTAAAAACTTCACTGAGGCGGCAAGTCTCTGATGAATCTTTTTAAGGGTTGTCTCCAATCGTCTGGAACATATCACCACCATCCTAGCCAGCTCGTAGTCATCCTATCTAATCAGGATATCATTGATATAATGGATCAGTATGTTGTCCAGGTTGTCTCAATGTATTACAATAGAAGGCAGGAGAGTTATCATAGCCTGTGACAACACTGTGAGTATTGTTGTCCATCTCGCAATAATGCAAACTTCTCTGATCCTCTTTTCAATTGATACGGTAAAGAATGTAGTCACTGAATCAGTGGATGCATACCATATACCCAAGGATTTATTGATGTGCTCTATCAGTGATACTATAGGCATAGTAGATGGGAAAGGGTCTACTAACTAGAGTAAGTCTGTGGGAGTACCTATTCATTCTCCAGGGGCCACCCTGTTTCTGAGAGAGCCAGACTAGTGAATATCATGGAGATATGATAGTGAATAATTTACCACCTCTGAATCCTTCAGGTCTTTAATGGTGGCACTAATGTCTGCCATCCTCCCTGGTATGTGATGTTATTTTTATTTGCTATCTTGGGTAGGTAGGCAGTTTCATCAGTTTCCATATGGCTTTCCTCACTACCAGAGCTTTTATGCTATAAACCAGAGACACAACGTGGGGTATACTCCAAATCCCAAATATACCAATTTCAATTATGTACTTGGAGGTTGAGGAAATGACCTTTGGGTGGGTTCATAGATCCGATGGTTATACAATGAGCCAGATCTTAGCCAGGACTCCATTAGCTGGTCCTAAAGGTCATGTTGTCATAGATGGGCCGACCGTGCTGGTGCTTTTGGTTAATGTCAAGTCAGATCCTGTGTCAAATAGTCCTAAAACTGTCTGGTTAGTTGTCTTTTTTTCATGTATATTTGTTGATTTTGAGAGAAAGAGACAGAGCATGAGCAGGGGAGAAACAGAAAGAGAGGGAGAGAGAGAATCCTAAGCACAGAGCAGAGCCCCATACTGGGCTCAATCCCACAAGCCATGAGATCATGACCTGGGCTGAAATCAAGAGTCAGGCACTTAACAGACTGAGCCACCCAGGTTCCCCTTTCTGGGTAGTCTTCTTTCCACACTGTACAATCACTCAAGTGAGTCACTGTGGGTCTCTTTGGGGACTGGGGGAATCCTCAGTGTATACACTTGTCATGGTGTTGCTAGGTCCTTCCTTCTAGAGGCTCAGCTACCACTTCAGCCAATGGGATTCAGATCTGAAAAAGTCCCAGATCCAGGAACTGAGCAAGAGATTATGACTTTTTATAGAGGTGACCATCCTTAGCTCTTGGCTCTAGTATTCTTGCTTTTAGTTAATTATAGAGTTAAAAATCACCCTTGTTCAATTTCTCTGTCAATCTAAAACTTCCCTGAAGTATAGTCTATCAATTAAAAAATATATTACTGCCCTCACCCCCCCTCTTTGTTGGATCGGAATGATATCAAAGCAGCTCATATTTCTTTGGACTATACTATCACAGAGGGTAAGACAGTTGACTTAGTTCTGTCCTTCTCTTTGCCCCTAAAGATACCATTTTTATTAACCACCTCCACAAACTTCTTCAGATTAAGCCCCTTTAACTGCCTTTCTGAACTTGTCCATCACTGTGGGCCTTCATTACTTCAGGACTCCATTATCCCCATAAATGTTCATGAGCTGAGCTCTATGTCTGCCTCTCCCACTCTCCCATCAACCCAGTCTGTAGAAGAGCTACCACTGAGGTTTCTAGTGATACTGCTGCCCTTCTCCCCAGGACAGTCTCTGTGGCCTTCATGCATGGATTGTCCTCAGAGTCCTCCTGTGAAACACTGGGGGCTCCTCTGGCTTTACATTATGTTTTACAACATTCTCACTTCCCTCAGCCTTTCTATTTCTTCCTCTATTTCCTCCCAGGGAAACTCAGGCATTTCCACGTGGCTGAGAATTACCCATCATCTTATCTAGCCTAAGAGCCACCTCATCAGTGAGTTTGCCTCATCCTCTGGAGTCCTTTCCAGGGTGGTAAATTCCATATTCTGAAAAAGTGTCCCTAAGCCAATGAATTCTTGCTTATTGAACCTATTAGTATTAAGCATCTGTGTGGTATTGGATTGGAACTGGAGATATTGATATGAACTCATGGTTTTTAATATATTGACATAGATAGAAATGTATAGATATATGTATGTATATGAATGCTTATATTTTCTAGCTCTGTCCTTGGGGAAGGCCTAAAAGCATTGGCATGTTAGGAGCAATGAACACATATAGTGCTCAGATTTTGGTTTCTAAATATTATTGTCCCCTAAAAGGGACCAGTCATGCTTGGAGAACTGGCCAATACCAGGGATTGAGCAGAGAAAGTAAAGACTGGGCCTGAAACATGGTTATATGCCAGAAAGGAGGAAATACTCAAAGAATGACAGAGAAATGTCAAAAAGGACAGAAGAGTCAGCCTGAAGGGGGCTCTCACTGGTCAAACCTGGGACCACTTAACAATAAAAATAAATAATGAGGGGCGCCTGGGTGGCGCAGTCGGTTAAGCGTCCGACTTCGGCCAGGTCACGATCTCGCGGTCCGTGAGTTCGAGCCCCGTGTCAGGCTCTGGGCTGATGGCTTGGAGCCTGGAGCCTGTTTCCGATTCTGTGTCTCCCTCTCTCTCTGCCCATCCCCCGTTCATGCTCTGTCTCTCTCTGTCCCAAAAATAAATAAACGTTGAAAAAAAAATTTAAAAAAAATAAAATAAATAAAAATAAATAATGATAGTTATAGATTACAACCCATTGATTAAAATAAGGTCTAGAGGTCCATACTAATGGAAATAAACAGTGGAGAAGGGCAATTTCTTCCTTAGAGTAGAATGCCAACTGATTATATAGAAGTAATGAATAGAATTAGAAATTAAAAATCAGTTTGCAACTAAACATTTCTAGAATTAGAATCTTTTTGTAGAGAGAATACAAGTTGGGGAGAGGGGCAGAGGGGGAGAGAGAGAGAGAGAGAGAGAGAGAGAGAGAGAGAGAATCTTAAGCAGGCTCCACGCCCAGTATGGTCCCCGACATGGGACTTGATCTCATAACCATGAGATCATGACCTGAGTCAAAATCAAGAGTCAGATGCTTAACTGACTGAGCCATACAGGCATCCCTGGAATTAGAAAATTAAAAATCATTTAATGTATAGAAGGTTGGCTATAATTAATGAAACTGTATTGCATATTTGAAAGTTTCTTAGAAAGTAGATCTTCAAAGTTCTCAACACAAGAAAAACGTGCAACTATGTGTGATGATGAATGTTAACTAGACTTGTTGTAGTGATAATTTTGCAACATATACAAATATTGAATCATTACATTGTACACCTGGAACTAATATAATGTTATATGTCAATTATATTTCAATAAAAAATCACTTTTTGGCAACTATCATAGTGATAAATCATTCAAGAGACATAGATGTTAAAAGTAGTAGGTGAAAGCTTAATTATAAATATTTATAGTTCCAAAGTATCCTCCCCACTTTGTAATTACAAAGGGGAAAATAGGAACTTTGCATATACCAACAAAATCAACTGATTAAAGTTTACGTTACTGGTACCAATAAATATCATGTACTTTTTGATGCAATTTACTGAAAAGAATGTAACATCATTTCTGTGATATCCACAAGAAACATATCCTATCTAATCATGAGAATGAATTATGCAAAAATTGAGGGACAGTCTATAAATTTACTGGACTCTTCTAAAATACCAAGATCATGAAAGTCAAAGATGGAATGACCAGCTCTTCCAGCATAAAGGAGAGTAAATAGATTTAACAACTATTGGAATGTGTGATCTTGGAATGGATCTGGGCTAGGAAAAAAAAATCCTAACAAGGGAAATTTTTAGGACATTTGGCAAAATTTGAGTACATTCTGTAGATTAGGTACTAATGTACCCATATTAATTTTCTGTTTTTGGTAATTGTCTTATGGTTGTATAAAAGATTGTCATTGTTTTCCAGAAATATACACTGAAATATTTAGAGGTAAAGGGATATCATATCTGCAAATTACTCACAAGTAAGTTAAGATAAATAGATAAACAGGAAAGGCAGGGGAAAAGAATGATAAGTAAAAATAGTAAAATATTAGCTAGGGAATTTGTGTGAAGGGGTTATTAGTGCCAGTCTTACAACTTCCTAAAGTAAAATTATTTCAAAATTAAAATTAAAGAAAGATACTTTTATGGACTTCAAGCTGTATCACAAAGCTGTAATAATCAAGACAGTATGGTACTGGCATAAGAACAGACACTCAGATCATTGGAACAGAATAGAGAACCCAGAAATGGACCCACAAACATATGGCCAACTTATCTTTGACAAAGCAGGAAAGCATATCGAGTGGAATAAAGACAGTCTCTTCAGCAAGTGGTGCTGGGAAAACTGGATAGCAACATGCAGAAGAATGAACCTGGACCACTTTCTTACACCATACACAAAAATAAACTCAAAATGGATGAAAGACCTAAATGGAGACAGGAAGCCATCAAAATCCTAGAGGAAAAAGCAGGCAAAAACCTCTTTGACCTTGACCACAGCAACTTCTTACTCAAGATGTCTCCAGAGGCAAGGGAAATAAAAGCAAAAATAAACTATTGGGGCCTCATCAAAATAAAAAGCTTCTGCACAGCGAAGGAAACAATTAGCAAAACTGAAAGGTAACCAATGGAATGGGAGAAGATATTTGCAAATGACATATCAGATAAAGGGTTAGTATCCAAAATCTGTAAAGAACTTATCAAACTCAACAACCAAAAACCAAATAATCCAGTGAAGAAATGGGCAAAAGACACGAATAGATACTTATCCAAAGAAGACATCCAGATGGCCAACTGATATGTGAAAAAATGCTCCACATCACTCATTATCAAGGAAATACAAATCAAAACCACAATGAAATACCCCTTCACCCCTGTTAGAATGGCTAACATTAACAACTCAGGCAACAACAGATGTTGGCGAGGATGTGGAGAAAAAGGATCTTTTTGCACTGCTCCTGGGAATGCAAACTGGTGCAGCCACTCTGGAAAACAGTATGGAAGTTCCTCAGCAAATTAAAAATAGAACTACCCTACGACCCAGCAATTGCACTACTAGGTATTTATTCAAGGGATACAGGTATGCTGTTTCGAAGGGGCACATGCGCCCCAATGTTTATAGCAGCACTATCAACAATAGCCAAAGTATGGAAAGAACCCAAATGTCCACTGACAGATGAATGGATAAAGATGGTGTGATATATATATATATATATATATATATATATATATATATATATATATATATATATATAAAATGGAGTATTACTCGGCAATCCAAAAGAATGAAATCTTGCCATTTGCAACTACATAGATGGAACTAGAGGGTATTATGCTAAGCAAAATTAGTCAGAGAAAGACAAATATCATGTGACTTCACTCATATGAGGATTTTAAGAGACAAAACAGATGAACATAGGGAAGGGAAGCAAAAATAATATAACAGATGAACATAGGGAAGGGAAGCAAAAATAATATAAAAACAGAGAGGGGGACAAAACATAAGAGACTATTAAATATGGAGAACAGAGGGTTGCTGGAGGGATTGTGGGAGGGTGGATGGGCTAAATGGGTAAGGGGCATTAAGGAATCTACTCCTGAATTCACTGTTGTACTATATGCTAACTAACTTGGATGTAAACTAAAAATAATAAAGATAAAAAAATAAAAAATAAAATAAATAAAGATACTTCCATAGAGGACATAGTAACATTGAAAACAAGGTCGAATAACAAAGAGATTAAAATAATTGGGAAGAGACTGTGGGGTGCCTGAGTGGCTCAGTTGGTTAAGCATTGACTCCTGATTTTGGCTCATGTTGTGATCTCATGGTTCATTAGTTCAAGCCCTGTGTTGGGCTCTGCGCCACAGTGCAGGGTCTGCTTTTGATTCTCTCCCTCTCTCTCTGTCCCCCTCTCCCACTCTCTCTCTCTCAAAATAAATAAACAAAAAATTTCTAAAAAATTGCAGAGATTGATTTCATCAAGCACAGGATTGAACATAAGATAAACAATAATAGATCATTGGAGTCCCTAAATGGAACTGGAGACTATGATAAATATTCTATAACAAAAAGATGGAACTAGAGGAAGTTACATGAAGGCAGGTTTTGGCCATTATAAGATAGAACCTTCTGGCAAGTAGCATTGTGCAACCATCAATGCTTTGAAGTAATTAAGGAATTTGGAAGCAGACCTATCCCTGAAAGTATTCAGACCAGGACTAGATACATCATCTACAAAAATGCCAAGGGAGGGGTGCCTGGGTGGCTCAGTAGGTTGTGTCCGACTCTTGATTTCAGTTCAGGTTATGATCTCATGGCTTGTGGGACTGGGCTCTGTGCTGACAGCATGGAGCCTGCTTGAGATTCTCTCCCTCTCTTTCTGCCCCTCCTTTGCTAGCTTACATGCACACTCTTTCAAGTAAATAAACTTAAAAAAAAAAAATGCCAGGGGCAGTATTCCTTACTGATTGAGAAGTTGAACTGTATGATATCTAAAGCCTTTTCTGACTCTAGGATTCTTAGAACTTTTAAACTGGAATAATATCTACCTCAATGGTGTAGACATGTGTTGTCCTTAGGAATTCAGAAGGAAACTGTATGTAAAGTGAGGTAAAATATGTTGAGTGAAAAGTGTCCTACAAATTTGCTGATCACTTTTGCCTCTTGAACATGTCTGAGGTTGTGCTTAGGCAATAATTTTGGTTGAACTTAGTACGTCTTTCCTTTCATTTCTAAAGTCACTATTAAATAATATTACATTAATAATACTTTAGTGGTGACTTTAAAGTAGTGCATCTCAAATTTTAATGTAAATACAAACAACTTGGGGGGCTTTTATTTTTTTAAAACTTAAAAGAAATGTTTTTATTTATTTTTGAGAGACAGAGAGAGACAGCATGAGTGAGGGAGAGGCAGAAAGAGAGGGAGACACAGAATCTGAAGCAGGCTCCAGGCTCTGAGCTGTCAGCACAGAGCCTGATATGGGGCTTGAACTCATGAACAGTGAGATCATGATCTGAGCTGAAGTCAGTTGCTTAACTGATTGAGCCACCCAGGCGCCCCAACTTGGAGACCTCTTAAAGATTCAGGTTTGGATTCTGATTTTTGGTTCAGTAGAACCAAAAGAACCAGTAGAACTTCTAGAATAAAATAGGTGAAAAGCATAGCGATGTTGGCAAAGATTTCTTGTGTTTGGCAAAGATTCCTTAAATACTTCACAAAATGCAGAAAGTATAAAAGTAGAAATAAATTGGGCTTCATCAAAATTAACTTTTCCTCTTCAAAAGACACTATTAAGAAAATGAAAAGGCAAGCCATGGCTTGGAGAAAATATTTCCAAAACATGTAGGTCTTATACCTAGAACATATAAACAGCCTTGCAAATCAGTAATAAGAAACAACCCAGTAAAAATATGGGCAAATATTTGAAGATACACTCATCATGAAATATATGGCTGACAAATAAGCAGATGAAAAAATGCTTAACATTAAGGAAGTGCATATTAATATCACAATGAGATAGGACCACACCCCTTTAGGTCCCTTTAGGATGTCTAAAATTAAAGACTGACCATACTATATGTGGGTAAGGATGTGAGCAACTGGGAAGTCTCATACACTGTAGGTAGGAACATATGGTACCATCACTATAGAAAATATTTCACGAATTTTATAAAAGTCAAATATGCCCCTACCTTGTATGAACTAGCCATTCCACTCCTAGGTGTTTACCTGAGGAATGAAAGCATATGTCCGTACAAACACTTGAATGTTCATGACTTCCTTTGTAAGAAACTGTAAAGAACCCAAATACCCAACAGATGAATGGATAAACAAACTCAATATATTCATATAATGGAACACTAGTCAGCAAAAAGAAATGAACTACTGATATCCAGTGCAACCTGGACCTCCAAAAAAACATAGATCTCAAAATATCCCGCAAGAAGCCATGCAAACATATATACTAAATTATTATACTACAGTAACAGGAGAGCAGTGCTTGTCTGGGGATAGGTGTGGGACAGCTGTCAGGGGCAAGAGAAAAGACTGCAAAGGGCCACAAGGAAACTTAGTGGTGATGGATATATTCATTAGTTTGTGATGGTTTTCTAGGTGTATATGGATGTCAAAACTTACAAAAATTTAAGTATGTATAGTTTATGTCAATACACTATAAAAGGTTCAGATTCTGATTCAGTAGGTGGGGCCAAGAGTGTTTTTAACTAAAACACCAAATCCCAGGTGATGCTAATGCTGCAATTTCCGTACCACATTTGAGTGGTAAACCTCTTGAGCTGTCTTTGTAATAAACAGATGTGTCATTTGAGTGCACGATACATATGGCTGGCACCATACTGGATAGTGCAGATAAAATATTTCCATCATTGACGAAGGTTCTGCTGCATGTTAAGACTCAAGATTCTTGACTACATTGGTGACTATTAATCGTGTCCTATTATCTCTCAATTATGACCTGTCTTTGTTCATCCCACTCACTCAGGCTGTGTGACCTCCTTTCACAAAGTTTTGCTGGAATTCCATTCTGGGCTCTTATATTGTGTACATTTCATTTTAACATGTTCTTCATTCTGACTTGCATTAGAGTTGTAATAAAGTTTGAATAGAAAGTTCAACTGGGGGCAGATGTCAGTTCAATTTAAGGAGCTTCCTAACAATTTAGACCTCCAAAAATCTTACCACTTCCTCACCATCCAAAACATACGTATTTCACAGCTCCTGTGGCTGGCTGTAGTCAGAGTTGTGTAATGTGTAAGTTCCTGTGTGGCTTCTACTGCTATGAAGAGGTGTCATCAGAGGTAAATGAGAACTTCTCTAGAAATGAATTCTCATCTCTAAATAAGGGGATTGAAGATTATTTTATTTCTTCTGATTCTCACATTCCATATTCTTCTGCTTATTTCAGAGTAATGGTAGCATGAAACCAGAAAGATTCTTGGCTCTGAATAAGGAGTGAGTTGGACCATGTTTTTAGTTAAAGAGTCCTGACATTTGTATAGTTTATACCAGGGACTGGCAAACTTTGTGTAAAGGGCCAGATAGAACACATTTTTGGCTCTGCAGGCCATATGGTCTCTGTCTCCTATAATAAACATTGCCATTGTAGTATGAAAACAGTCAGATATGTCAATGAATGGGTGTGATTGCATGTGGTCCAGTTTGTTGACTCCTGGTTTAGATGAGAATAACTATCTTCTGACCATCTGAAGTTCAGTTGAGAAATCAGGGAAAAACACACTTTATTGATGTAATTTTATTAACTCTGGGTACATAATGCAACTAGTCTTTCACACCTAAAGACAACAATCCAACAAGTTATCATAATTTCAGGTTATACATACTTTAAATTAATAAACTAGGTTTATAAACGATATAAAAATATTTCACAGGCTTGGGAAGATATGGTCATGAGACTTCATTGTAAGGAGGGGTATAGGATATGTTAAGAGATTTTTCGAACCTACAAAGGACATTTAAAAATTTACACTTGTTAATAAAGTTCTTGCTTAATTTTATCTTCATTCATCAGAAGCCTTAAGTAGAGCAGCTTTCTTTTTATACTTGTCTCCAATCTCTCTAATATTTTCCAAGAGATCTTCAGACATGTATTCTTCGTATTCTCTATCAACTTTAGCAATCTGCTCTTCAAGATGTTTCTAGTAGAAACAATAAACAATTGTTAATATAAAAAACATTAATTTCTTTCAAAGAATTTAATTGTGAAGTGTACAAACAAGCATGTAACAACTGTTAAGGGCAGGAGTAAAAGGGATGCTCTTGAATCTCCTTTTATGCCCTTTCCTAATCATTTCCCCAGAGCCAAACACTCTCCTGAACAGTGCTTTGCTATTCTTTATACTTTACCCTCCACCTCACACAGATATGTATGTATGTAACTCTAAACAATATACTAGTTTAGTGGTACCTGGTTTTAACCTTCATATTTACTGAATGATATTAAATATAATATTCTTTGACTTTTTTCCACCCAGTATTTTGATTCACTGATGTTAATGCAGATAGTTTCAGTTTATTTATGTACTGCTATATAGTTTCTACTCATGAATATATCAACATTTACTTATCCATTTTACTACAAACGAATTTTTATTTGTTCCCAGGTATAGTAGGCTGAATAGCAGCCTATTCAAAGATGTCCATGGCCTAATCCCCAGAGCCTGTGAATATGTTATCTTTACACAGCAAAGATACAGATGTGATTACAGATGTGATTATGTTAAGGATATTAAGAAAAGGAGACTATTCTGCATTGTCCTGGTGGGTCCAATATAATCACAAGGGTCCTGGTAAGAGGTAATCAGCAGTGCGAGAGTCAGAGAGAAAATATAAAGACAGAAGAGAGGTCAGAGGGGATAGAAGATGCTGTGCTGTTGGCTTTGGAGATGAAGAGGGCACGAGCCAAGGAGTGTAGTTGGCTCTAGAAAATGGAAAAAAACAAACAGATTCCCCTCTAGAGTCTCTAGAAAGATTGTAGCCTGGGAGGCCCATTTTATACTCCTGACTTCCAGAAATATAAGGAAATAAATCTGTGTTGCTTTAAGCCATTAAATTGGGGGTAATTTGTTATAGCAGCAACAGGAAACTAATATAGGGTGTTTTCTCATGTGAATGATGGTTTAATGCTTTTGATATGGTGTGTGTACTTGCCAATAACCGGGTTGTTTTCTTACTATTTCAATTATACTGTAACAAATTACAATATACTAGATGGCTTGAAACAACAGGAATTTATTCTCTCATAGTTTTGGAGGATTAAAGTCCAAAATCAAGATGCTGACAGGGCCACTCTATCTCAAGGCTCTAGGGAAGAATCCTTTGCCTCTTACCAGCTTCTAGCAGTTCTGGGTAATACTTACCTTGCAGGTGTGTCACTCTAATTTCTGCCTCCATGTTCGCATGGACTATTATAAGGACATTAGTCCCTAGATTGAGGGCCTACTCTAATCTAGTATGACCTCGTCTTAACTACTACATCCACAAAGACTTTATTTTCAAATAAGGTCATGTTATGAGATTCTGGATAGACATGAATTTTGGGGGGAATAGTAGCCAATGTAGTACAGTACCCCAGCACACAGTGTAAAAATTTAATTAAATACCTAGAATGGAACAGTACCATTTTATTGCCAAATTGTTTTCTAAAATTGTTAACATCAATTTAAAACCTGAGCAGTATAAATAAAAACTTGCAATTCTCCATATTCTTGCTGGCATTTAGTATTCTCAAACTTTTTTTTTTGCCAATTTCTTAAGGGTGGGAAGTGGTGTATCTTTTCATATGTTTATTGGCCATATTAGCTTTCTGTGAAATTCCCATTCAAGTCTTTTGCCCACTTTCTGCACTTATTTTCCAGAGGTCATTATGTATCTGGATGTTAATTCTTTATTAGTTGTTTTTTTCCCTTTATTTATTAAAATTTTTTTTAATGTTTATTTTTGAGAGAGAGAGAGACAGAGAGAGAGAGAGAGAGAGAGAGAGAGAGAGAGAGAGAGAGAAAGCACGCACAAGCAAAGAAGGGGCAGAGAGAGGGGGAGACACAGAATCTGAAGCAGGCTCCAGGCTCCAAGCTGTCAGCACAGAGCCAGATGTCAGGCTCGAACTCACAAGCTGCGAGATCATGACCTGAGCTGAAGTCAGACGTTCTACTGACTGAGCCACCCAGGTGCCCCTTCCCTTTATTTATCTGACAGTGAGAGCGAGAGCAAGAGCAAGACTGCATGAGCAGGGGAGAGGCAGAAAGAGAGGGAGACAGAGAGAGGATCCCAAGCAGGCTCCATACTGTCAGCGCAGAGCCCAACACAGGGCTTGAATCCACGAGCCAGAGCTGAAATCAAGAGTCAGGATACAACCTACTGAGCCACCCAGGTGCCTCCCTTTATTAAGTTGTTTAAAAAATATCATCTACTTGGCACAAAAACAGACACATAGACCAATGGAATAGAATAGAAACCCCAGAACTAGACCCACAAATGTATGGCCAACTCATCTTTGACAAAGCAGGAAAGAACATCCAATGGAAAAAAGACAGCCTCTTTAACAAATGGTGCTGGGAGAACTGGACAGCAACATGCAGAAGGTTGAAACTAGACCACTTTCTCACACCTTTCACAAAAATAAACTCAAAATGGATAAAGGACCTAAATGTGAGACAGGAAACCATCAAAACCTTAGAGGAGAAAGCAGGAAAAGACCTCTCTGACCTCAGCCGTAGCAATCTCTTACTCGACACATCCCCAAAGGCAAGGGAATTAAAAGCAAAAGTGAATTACTGGGACCTTATGAAGACAAAAAGCTTCTGCACAGCAAAGGAAACAACCAACAAAACTAAAAAGCAACCAACGGAATGGGAAAAGATATTCGCAAATGACATATCGGACAAAGGGCTAGTATCCAAAATCTATAAAGAGCTCACCAAACTCCACACCTGAAAAACAAATAACCCAGTGAAGAAATGGGCAGAAAACATGAATAGACACTTCTCTAAAGAAGACATCCGGATGGCCAACAGGCACATGAAAAGATGTTCAGCGTCGCTCCTCATCAGGGAAATACAAATCAAAACCACACTCAGGTATCACCTCACGCCAGTCAGAGTGGCCAAAATGAACAAATCAGGAGACTATAGATGCTGGAGAGGATGTGGAGAAACGGGAACCCTCTTGCACTGTTGGTGGGAATGCAAATTGGTGCAGCTGCTCTGGAAAGCAGTGTGGAGGTTCCTCAGAAAATTAAAAATAGACCTACCCTATGACCCAGCAATAGCACTGCTAGGAATTTATCCAAGGGATACAGGAGTACTGATGCATACGGCCACTTGTACCCCAATGTTCATAGCAGTACTCTCAACAATAGCCAAATTATGGAAAGAGCCTAAATGTCCATCAACTGATGAATGGATAAAGAAATTGTGTTTATATACACAATGGAATATTACGTGGCAATGAGAAAAAATGAAATATGGCCTTTTGTAGCAACGTGGATGGAACTGGAGAGTGTGATGCTAAGTGAAATAAGCCATACAGAGAAAGACAGATACCATATGGTTTCACTCTTATGTGGACCCTGAGAAATTAACAGGAACCCATGGGGGAGGGGAATGAAAAAAAAAAAAAAAAAGAGGTTAGAGTGGGAGAGAGCCAAAGCATAAGAGACTGTTAAAAACTGAGAACAAACTGAGGGTTGATGGGGGGTGGGAGGGAGGAGAGGGTGGGTGATGGGTATTGAGGAGGGCACCTTTTGGGATGAGCACTGGGTGTTGTATGGAAACCAATCTGTCAATAAATTTCATATAAAAAAAAAATATCATCTACTGTTTTGTGGCTTACCTTTCCACTCTTTATGTTTTGATATAGAGATCTTAATTTTAACAAAGCTGAATTTATAAATAATTTCTTTTGTGGTTTGTACTCCTTGTGTCTAATTTAAGAACTTCTTTACAACTCCTGAGGTGTATATATGGTGCCCGTAATTCTTCTAAAAGTTAAAAATTTAGCCTCACGTTAATTTCTTAATCCATCTTGAAGTGATTTGTTTCTAGGGTTTAAGGTAGGAATCCCAACTCCGTTAATTGAAAAATTCATTTCGGGGTGCCTGGGTGGCGCAGTCTGTTGAGCGTCCGACTTCAGCCAGGTCACGATCTTGGGGTCTGGGAGTTCGAGCCCCGCGTTAGGCTCTGGGCTGATGGCTCGGAGCCTGGAGCCTGTTTCCGATTCTGTGTCTCCCTCTCTCTCTGCCCCTCCCCCGTTCATGCTCTGTCTCTCTCTGTCCCAAAAATAAATAAACGTTGAAAAAAAAAATTAAAAAAAAAATAAAAAAAAAAAAAAAAGAGAAAAATTCATTTCACCCCACTGGTTTGCAATAGTACCTCTCTCATAAATCAGTTTGTCTTTGCTCATCATCTATTTCTGTACTCTGAATCAGAGAGATTGGTTTATATGCATCAATACTACAATGGATTAGTTATTATAGCTTAACAATTTTTGAGCATCTAAACAGACAAAAAAGATTTTGTGCCCCTCAAGAAGGAAGGAGTCTAGAATAGGAGTCAGAAACCTCTTCCCGAAAAGGGCCAAATAATTTGGCTTGTGGACTATATGTAGTTTGCTGTTTCCTAGTCTAGAATACCAAGCCACATGAGGACCTACATGAGGCTCCAACCAGCAACTGCTCAAAGAAACGCTTTGCCCCAGAGGAAAAATATTCCATCTAAAGATACCATTAGATACAAACTCCTGTTTTCTTCAAACTTCACCAGTTGTAAAATTTCCCCATATTAGGTTTTAAAGATGATTGGTAGACTTATGTGCTCCTTCCATACTTGCCAATTATGTGCCAACCATTATATGTTGTGAATGAATTTTTCTTTTAGGCGTCTATTATACATCATCCTTTGGAGAATGAGAAAGTAATACTCAAATAGTTTTCTGGTCTCTGGTTAAAATTTAACAAATTAACTGGTTGAAAAAGAATCCACGGAAGGCTACAGAACCATTAAGTGGCTGAATTAGGAAGAAGTAGGTAGAATCCAGGTTTTGTGATGTAGGATCCAGCATGTTTTTCCTAGTTCTTAGGAAAGTGTAGAGCACTGGCAAACAAGAAAATGCAGATCAATGTCTTTTAGCAGAAAGGAGGGGAGGTAGGATATTGAGAAGGAAAGCCGGCAAGAGAGGATAAAAAAGGGGCCAGCCAGATGTTGAAGCAGACACTCCCCTTGCATGCTTTTGGCTTCTGTAATCTTGCTCGCCTCTTGCATCAGCCAACTGTCTGCATAACACAACCGATAGTGACCCCCCCATGCAGCCAATAAGATGTTTCCAAGTACCCAGAAGCTAGTCAGGCATAAAAGAAGGCCAGCACCAGGGCTCAGGTGTTAGCCTTTGGAGAGGACTCTGCTGGGCTGGCACTGGTACAAAATAATCTGTCTTTTCTGATTCCCTGAGTGCATGCTGCTTCCCTCTTCCTGGGTGCCAAGTATTTGCTGTAACATTTTTGGTGCGTTGGCCAGGAAGTCGACAGCCACGCTGGCCTGTTGAGCCACCACTGTTGGAGGCCAGCGGAGAGGCCACTTATCACCAGCCCATGTGACGGAAAGGAAGGCGTATCCACTGGTGATTTCACTGGACCCCAACCCTTGCCGGGCCTGACAACAGCCGGCCACCACTGTGCTTGAACGGACTCCAGGGGAATAGAAAAGGCCTGTTTCAGGATGTCAGATCGGTAAGTGTCCCGGGGACATCAGAGTGAGTTCAGGATCACTCTAGAGGTGAAAGGGGAGCTTGATCACCTCCCAGGTGACAGAGGTATGACACAGAACAGGGAACTCTTGGGTGGAAGTCTGTAATCTGTCTGAATGTGTGTGTTGAATGCCTGTGCTCCACGGTTTTGGCTACAGAGCTTGAGTGGGTCCTACCCTGAAATTCCGATGACCTCATATGGCTCAAGGCAGGATCCAAGTCAGGGGTTTTATACTGACCTGCCAATGCTAAGAGATGTCTAATCCCCATGAGGGGAGTGGCCAGGCAGATAAAACAACCTCTTCTCTTGTGTTTGTCTTGTGACATCGTACATTGGGAGGGACCCATCTAGGATACTAGGATTGGGGGGAAATTCCTCAAAACCAATGGTTTTGGAGTATATGATTAAGAATTTTAAAAAGGGATTTTCAGGTGACTATGGGGTCAAATTGACCCCCGGGAAGTTACACACCCTCTGTGAATTAGAATGGCCTACCTTCGGTATATGCTGGCCCCCTGAGGGCACCCTAGCTGTTTATAAAGTAGTTACTGGAGACCCGGGCCACCAGAACCCATTCCCATACATCGATCAATGGCTGGAAATAGCCCCAGTCAAGCTTCCTTGAGTCCGGTTCTGCGTTAATAGTAAGGGCCAATGAAGGGTCTTAGTGCCACGGGGCGAGAAGAAGACCTCACAGCAGAAAAAATTGCCCCCCATCTTCCAGGAAAATTCAGAAGTTCTTCCATTGCTACCACCATATGCCCCCAGCACCCCATCAGTTGAGGGAGGGAAACCTCGCCTGCCTGACAGTCTACTCCCGTCAGTCTCGTCTCCGCCAGCAGCCAGTCCACCCCAACCAGAGACACCTGAACCGGTAGGAAGATGCCTTAGGTCTACAGCTCAAGGTCCAAGGTCCCTAATGGCAATTCAGATGCCACTGTGGGAGACTAGGGGAGACTAGGATGCCACTGACGGGATCCTATGAGAGGGGGGATCAATTTTCTACTACCAACCATTCTTCACTACTGACCTCCTCAACTGGAAACAGCACATACTGCCCTACTCTGAGAAGCCGCAGGTGATGATAGATCTCCTAGAATTCATATTTCAGTCTCACTTCCCTGCTTGGGTTGACTGTAAGCAGCTCCTGCTCACCCTTTTCAACACAGAAGAGCACCAATGAATAGTCACCGAAGCCAGAAAAAGGCTCCAGACTCAGGCACCAGATGGACAACTAGACTTTGAGGCTTGGGCATGGGAGGCTATGCCCAAAGAGAACCCTGCTGGGACCCCAACACAGAAGTGGGAAGGGCCAGATTAGAAAGATACTGACTTGCCTCCCTCCAAGGGGTAAAAGCAGGGGTCAAAAGCCCACCAACATGGCAAAGGTATCTGAGGTCCTAAAAAGCAGAAGAGAGTCCAGCTGACTTCTATGAAAGATTACGTGAAGACTTCAGATTTTACACTCCATTCGACTCAGAAGCTCCCCAAAACCAGCACATGGTAAATACTACCTTCATGGGATAGCCCTAAGTGACATTAGACAGAAGTTCCAAAAATTGGAAGGATTCTCTAGAAAGAATCCCACTGAACTACTGAAAATTGCCAACAAGGTTTTTGTAAATTGGGATTGAGTTGCTAGAAAGGAGGCAGACCAAAGAATGAAACAAAAGGCAGCTCTGCTGGTCACAGCCTTGGGGCGACCATCCCCGTCTAGAAGGGGCCCCACAGAAACCACAAGGGATTCAAGAACAAAAATGAAGGGCACCACGGGAACAGGATCAATGTGCCTACTGCAAGGAATCTGGACACTGGAAAAATGAATGCCCCAAATGCCAAAAGGGAAAACCAAAAACTTCTGCTCCAGCCTGCCACTACTAACCAGAACCACATAAGGCTGACCTGATTGGACTGGCAGGAGTGGACTCTGATTAGGAAAAACTGGCTTTATCCAACTGGACCCCCATGAGCCCATGGTCAAAATGAAGCCCAAGGCTAGACAACAGACTTCATGGTCGACACTGGGGCTGAACACTCTGTGTGACACAGAAGGTGGTACCTCTGTCTGGTCGAGAAGTCACCATCATAGGAGTCACTGAGATGCAAACCCAAAGGACATTTTGTGGTCCCCAACAATGGCAGCTGGGTGGTCGCCAAGCAGTTCATGAATTCCTGTATCTACCTGACTGCCTGGTCTCACTGTTATGTAGAGACCTCCTTGACAAGTTGGGTGCAGGAATAGCCTTCACCTTGGATAGAGAGATACAATTGTGCCTAAATGAAAAGACCCAGCCCATGATTTTGTCCTTGATGATTCCACGAGAAGAGGAACGGAGATTATACACTTCCCCTCCTGGTGAGCCAACTGTGGCCCCCAAGCTAGAAGCTGAATTCCCTTCAGTTTGGGCAGAAGGAAACCACCCTGGTCTGGCAAAAAAAAAAACACCCCCTAATATTAACTGACCTAAAGCCAGGGACTCAACCAGTCAAAATACACCAATATATGGTCCCACGGGTGGCACACCTGGGGATCAAGACACACTTGGACAGTTTACTCAAATGGGGACTTCTAAAATGATGTCAGTCCCCATGGAATACTCCCCTGCTGCCTGTGAAAAAGCCTGGGACAAATGATTACCACCCTGTACAGGACCTAAGAACAATTAATGAAGCAGTCATCACACTGCATTCAGGGTTGCCTAACCCATACACTCTACTAGGACTCATACCCTCTGAGGCAGGATGGCTCACATGTCTGGATTTAAAGGACATCTTCTTCTGTCTCTAGCTAAGGCCTAATTGTCAACCCCTATTTGCCTTTGAATGGGAAAACCCTACCACAGGGGCACAGGAACAATTCATTTGGACTAGGCTGCCACAAGGATTCAAAAATTCACCAAACTTGTGGGGCGCTGCCATCTGACTTAGCCAGGTTTCCGGGATGGGACTCCTCCAATAAATAAATGGACAATCTCCTGCTAGTCAGTTGCATGCAAACCAAAAGCTGGGAGGAACCAGGGCCCTACTCAGGCTACTATCAGAGGCGGGATACCGGGTATCAAAGAAAAAGGCACGGATCTGTCAACAGGAAGTTAAGTATTTGGGCTTCAAAATTACCCAAGGTAAATGGATGGTGGGAGCCAAAAGGAAACAGGCAGTCTGTGCCATTCCAGTTCCCACTACCCGTGGGCAGATCCGAGAGTTCCTGGGAGCAGCAGGATTCTGTTGAATATAGATCCCAGGGTTCTCGGAGTTCGCTAGACCTCTATACGAAGCACTAAAGGGGGGAAGAAAGGGCACCCCTTTTTTGGGACCCTAATCAAGAAGAGGTATTCAAGACCATAAAAACAAAACTTACAGAGGCACCAGCCTTGGGACTCCCAGATGTACCACGAGATTTCAACCTGTTCGTACATGAAAGCAATGGGGTAGCCCTGGGGGTTCTCACCCAGGAATTTCGTTGGACCTTGGCAAAGACCAGTGGCATACCTTTCAGAGCAGACTGACTCAGTTTCAGTAGGATGGCCACCCTGTTTGAGGGCCCTGGCAGCCACCACACTTTTAATCAAGGCAGCAGATAAACTCATGTTGGGACAAAACCTAAATATTAAGGTTCCCCATTCTGTTATTACCATGATGAATGCCAGAGGGCAACACTTGCTAACTCATGCTGGGATGACACAATATCAGGAACTATTATAGGAAGACCCATGAATAAGACTGGAAGCCGTAAAAACTCTAAACCCTGTCACTTTCCTGCTGGCAGCGGTGGGGCCCCCAGAGCATGATTGTTTAGAGGTACTTGATGAAGTATATTCTAGCTGACCCGAACTATCAGACAGGCCCTTACAAAATCCTGACCTCATCCTGTACACCGATGGCAGCAGCTTCATGAATGAAGGCATGCCGGTTATGCAGTAATCTCTGATTTTGAGGTCATAGAAGCAAAGGCCCTTCCACAAGGGTGGTCAGCCCAAAGAGCAGCTGTGGGCCCCAATAAGAACACTAGAACTCAGTAAAGACAAATGGGTCAACATACACACTGACTTGCGCTATGCCTTTGCCACTTTACATATACATGGGGCTCTCTACAAGGAGAGGACTTTTGACTGCAGGAGGAAAAAAAATAAAAAATCAGGAAGAAATCTTGAAAATATTAAGTGCAGTCTGGGAACTAAGGGAAGTAGCAGTTATTCACTGCAAGGGACATGAAAGAGAAAAAGACTCAGTGGCAGAAGGTAACTGATGGGCAGACGTTGCAGCTAAACAAGCAGCAGGAGAACAAACAACACCTTCGAAAATCATGCTGGTCCTGGAACTGCCAACTTCCCCAAGGTACACAATCCAAGAAACAAAATGGGCACAACAGGAAAAGGGAAGCCAGACAAAAGAAAGATGTTGGGTACTTCTAGACCAAAGAGTATATATATGGGAACAGCTAGCCCACCAGGTGGCTCTCCCAAAAGCATGAGCTCACCTGCTTAGGAAAAACCGCCCTTGAAATCTTACTGAGCTGTTACTATGTAATTGCTCGACTCCCATCCCTCTGTACCTCGATCTCTCAACACTGCCCCTGTGCTCAAAATAACGCTAAATAAGGCCCTAATGGGCTCATGGGAATCTAATGCTGTGGTCAAGCATCCTTTGAAGATTTGGAGGTGGACTTTACCAAAATAAGACCCAGTGGAGGATATAAATTTCTTCTGGTATTCTTCTGCACATTTTCAGGTTGGGTTGAGGCCTACCCTACACACACCGAAAAAGCAAGTGAAGCAACTAATGCTCTGCTAAGGGGTATCATTCCCAGACATGGAATGCCGTTAACCATAGGCTCAGACAACGGCCCAACCTTTGTGCCCGAGGTGCTGCAACAAGTCCAAAACCCTAGGTATCCAATGGAACTTACATGCAGCCTACCGGCCCCAGAGTTCAGGGAAAGTGGAATGTGTGAACCAGACCCTTAATTAGCCATGGCCAAACTATGTCAGGAAACTAACTTGCCCTGGCCAGATATACTACCCCTAGTTCTCTGAATATGCTGTACACCACAGACAAAAATAGGATTCTCCCCATTTGAGATCCTATACAGAAGACCCCACCTACTAGTCAAATTCAGGGGAGACTTGACAGAGCTAGGGAATTTGGAAATACAAAAACAACTAAAAGGATTAGGGAAAACTATATTTGAGATACATAGATGGGTGACAGACAAGATACCCATTTCCCTAGGAACAACTGTACACCCTCAAAAACCTGGGGATCGGGTTTGGATAAAAGATCGGCAAAGGGAACCGATGAAACCTACCTGGAAGGGACCCTATTTAGTTGTGCTAACCATGCCCATAGCCCTCAAGGTTGCAGGACTAACTGCCTGGATCCACCGTTCACGAGTAGAGGCAGCCCATCTGTCACCTGATAACCACTTGGAATGGAAAGTAACTGTTAACCAGAAAAATCCTCTACAGATCATCCTTAAGAAGATGGCAGACGATAAGCAGCCTGCAGCCAACACCTGAGAACACTCTATAACCAGAAGCTTAAGGAAATCATGAAGTGAACTAAATGAATTACAGCAACTCGTTCTCTCAAATTTCATTGTCATCCCTATTTCTCTTTCCATACTTGTTGCTATACTCTTTGCTGTAGGGGCCGACACAAGTTATTCCTGCAGATTGGCACCTCAGTCACAAACCCTTGTTAGCCTTCCTCTACTTATTAGTATCAGGATGCCTTATTCTCCTTAGCTGTATATGATCTGAGTTGTGATTGATATCTTTCTCTGCATGTTTGTTCTCTGCCTTTATAACTGTCTCCTACCTCAGGATGGAATCATTCTCTCCAATGCTGAATCAGCCTTGTCTCCTATCCCTGTTGCACATATACCTGTTCCTAACATGCTCAAAAGGAATCTTCTCCACTTACCAACCGTGTACTTGTTCCACTTACCACTGCCACTCTTGGAACCTTCCTCCCTGACTGGAGGGATGTGTCAAAGGATCTTCTGCTGTCTTTTGCCTCCATGAGGGAAAGCCCTATATTACAGGCTCAGGTTGCCCTATTACTCCACTATCTCTTCCTCTGCTCATATTGCCTTCCCTATTCCCATTCCTTCTCTTGCTCCTCTGGCCATAAAAGATGAGATAATACCATGCCTCTGTGCCATTGTTTATCCCCACATGCCAGACAGATGTTATAATGCCAGGAGGATCACTACCTTAACAGGAATGGGAGAACTTACTGGATGGGAACAATAAAAATAAGACGCTATTGGGGGCTGCCTGATCCAACCTGCCCTGATGTTCTCCATGCCTGTTGGGTCACTGCTAACCCAACCTACTGGCCTTTGCTTAGACTTGAATTGGGCAGACCACTTGATTTAGATCCCTGTCTGCACCAGGTGTTGAGTACAACTCATCGCCTCCTCAATGATACCAATCCCAGTCTGGCCAGAGCCTGATGGCTCTGCTTTCCGCAGGCCCCCCGCCCCTTTAAGCAGCTACTCCAATCACACAGGCAACTGTAAATGTTACCCTATTAATTCCTCAACCACTTATTATCATAAATTATCCAAGGACCTAATGGATGACATAGAATGAGTGGCCAAATGTCTCGTGGTTTTACAGGATCAAGTAGACTCCTTAGCAGCAGTAGTCTTATAAGACAGGAGAGGGCTAGACCTGTTAACTCCTGAAAAAGGAGGACAGTGTCTCTTCCTAAATGAGGAATGCTGCTTCTATGTTAACCAATCAGGGATAGTTAAAGATATGGCCCAACAACTAAGGGAGTGGATCATCAAACGGAGGCAAGAATTAGCAGACTCATGGAACTCTTGGAGCAACATATGGAATTGGGCATCCTGGATCCTCCCTTTAGCTGGTCTTCTCCTAATGCTTTTCATAGCCCTCCTGTTTGGTCCTTATATTCTGAACATGCTAACCAGGTTTGTTTCCTCTGGCCTAGAAGTTATAAACTCCAGATGATGCTCCAGTTGGACCATTATAGCTGTCACTACTCCCCATTGGATGAAGAACCCTACCTATCACACCCCTCCCTTTGATGCCCCTGTTCAGCAGGAAGAAGCCAGAATGGTTTTTGCCCCTCCTCCTGTGTCAGCAAGGGGTCCCTGCCCCCCACAAACTGATTTTCTCTAAGGCTACAGAAGCCTGAGAATCAAGAGGGGGTAATGAGAAGGAATGCGGGCAAGAGCAGATAAAAAAGGGGCCAGCCAGATGTCTGAGGCTGGATACTCCCCTTGCATGCTTTTGGCTTCTGTAATCTTGCTTGCCTCAGTTGCATCAGCCAGCTGCCCATGTAGTACAACCGATAGTACCCCACCCCATGGTGCAGCCAATAGAATGTTTCCAAGTGCCTAGAAGCTAGCCAGGCATGAAAGAAGGCCAGCACCAGGGCTCAGGGCTCAGCCTTTGCAGGTGATTCCGCAGGGCTAGCACTGGTGCAAAATAAACAGTCTTTTCTGATTTTCCGAGTGTGTGTCACTTGTCTCTTTCTGGGTGTCACGTATTTGCTGTAACAATATCATATGTTCTGTTTTCAATAAATGGAAGACTGTCAATGTGATATAATGAGTTTTGTTCCTCTTAATCCATTCACAATTGGAAATATATTGCCATCTAAAAAACTACCCAGGAATTTTAAAGTTTAGCATTTGCCTTGGCTTTTGGACTCCGTACAGCAGATTGGAGGAATAGTGTTATTGTTGAACTTTCAAGCTATGCTTCATGTTTCCTAAGTACTCTATTCAATATTTTATAAGTACTCTACATGAAATTAACAGAGAGGAAAAATATTTGTCATAACACATGTTCTTTCATTTTAGTGGATTCTAAAGTGTGTTGATATGTTTTCAGTATGCAGAATGTGGCTTGGCACATCATGATATAATAAATATCATTATATGCTGTTTATGTGAAAAAAACAGATTACTTTATGAAATGCACAGATGTCCCCTTACCATACCACTAAACAAGATTCTTCTGATAAATTTTCACTAGAACATATTTTCCATAGAAATGCAATTTATCATTTGTATCAGTAGAAGCAAAACGGAAATATCGTTTTAAAAAGCTTTCTTAGCATGTAGGGGAGACCTTCATACACTTACCTCTACAGACCCTACATGTGTAGCAACCATCTCTAAAAGACGCTGCAAGTTATTTCCCACTTTTCGTCTTTCTTCGGTTGTGGTCTGCACAACTAGTTGGTATCTGTAGAATAAACAGTCTTATTTGTGTTGCTTAGGAAAAACTTAATGTATCAGTTCTAGTTAGCTCACTTCTTTTCATATTCAATAAGACCACGTTGTGATTGTATATGTGCTGTTTGCTTCTCAACCATTGAAACCAAAAAACATTTTCAAAGATCCTTTGCAAGCAACAAAACAATACAGCACCAAAACCTCATGCTTTAACATATAAAACCTGGGAGCAAATGGTCTTTTTTTTTTTTTTTTAATTTTTTTTTTTTCAACATTTATTTATTTTTGGGACAGAGAGAGACAGAGCATGAACGGGGGAGGGACAGAGAGAGAGGGAGACACAGAATCGGAAACAGGCTCCAGGCTCCAAGCCATCAGCCCAGAGCCTGACGCGGGGCTCGAACTCACGGACCGCGAGATCGTGACCTGGCTGAAGACGGTAGCTTAACCGACTGCGCCACCCAGGCGCCCCCTGGGAGCAAATGGTCTTAATTGAATCTCCAAAAAGACTGTAAACTTAAATGCTTTCAGGGGCAAGGCATTAAATGCATTTGAATGGGGGAGTGGGAGTCTTACCTTTAGGCATGCAAATTCAAATTAAAAACAAAAACTGCAAGCCAAAAAATCCTTCAGCTGAGTTTTTTATCCCTAAACTACAAATAAGCAAATGAAGAGGTATGATTTTCTGAAGGGTTGTACTTCTAACCTAAAAGTGAAATTTTTTTAGTTGAGGGCCCCTTTATTGAAACTTTAGAAAAAAGAGCATATGGATTACCTATTCGGTATGTTGATTTTACATAGGTTGCATGAGAGAATTATATACAAAAAGGCAGAATATTCTTTCAAAAAGGGATGTCGCTATTTTAGTTACTGTTAATAAACAATGTGGCTAAAACTTTTCCTATGTAAGGTTTAAAATAAGGGAAACCAAGAGAGAAAACTTGACAGTGTGTAATTTGATAATGAAGAACTTCTAAGAAATGTAACATAATATATACAGTTATGCTGCTTGTTTGGAAATATGTATTTGTTCCAACTGGACTGATATATTATGTAGCAATTTGAGCATAATGCAAAATTTGTATTTGCTTATGCCATTTCCTTCCTTCCCTTTTTTTTTTAAAGTTTATTTATTTATTTTTGTACTCTCTACACCCAACGTGGGGCTCAAACGCACAGTCCTGAGATTAAGAGTTGCATGCTCTTCCAATGGAGGCAGCCAGGCATTCCTATATGCCTTTACCTTCTTGAGAAACACTAAGTGAACGTAGAAAGCTGTACTCAGCTGAATCCAGATGCAAAGGAATACACAAAACACATTGGCCCACAAATGTGTGTGTGTACCAGCTCTGTCAGTTCATTGCATTGTGTGATGAGCCACATGCCTCCACATCTGGTGTTAAATCTTTCCATCTGAGGGGCACCTGGGTAGATCAGTTGGTTAAGTGTCCGACTTTAGCTCAGGTCATGGTTTGTGAGTTCAAGCCCCATACTGGGTCTGTCAGTGCAGAGCCTGCTTCGGATCCTCTGTCCGCCTCTTTATCCATCCCCAGCTTGTACTCACTCTCTCTCTCTCTCTCTCTCAAAAATAAATAAAAACATTAAAAAAAAAAACTTTCCATCTGATTTTAGGTAATCCTCCTTCCACCCCATCTCAATAATTTACAAGTTGCAACCTTTTGAATGCTCATTCCCATAGGCAAACTTCAAGTCTTTTTAAGATAAAGTGTCATATTTATCATAGCATTTATGTATTTCTTAACCATTTACAATGTGTACAATTGTGCTAACATTTTTGTTAGGTTCCTATCTTTTGTTTGTGTGTCACTGACAGAGATTTTGAGTGTTGTGCCCTAATCCCAATTTTCCTATAAGTCCTGATTTTTTATTGCATGATTTTGTGGTGCCTATTATGAGGACACAAGTTGTGTTATAGAACGATTGTATGATTTATAGTATATAGTTTACTATATAATACATGTGATCTCTAGAAAGTATACATATCTTAAAAATACTAACAAATAGCCAAAGTATTTAAATTGATTTAAAATTTTACGTTGTTTTCAGGGTTTAAAAGTTATTTATTAATTAGATCTAAAAATAAGTGATTCCTGGGGCACCTGGGTGGCTCAGTCTTGTTATGCATCTGACTCCTGGTTTCAGCTCAGGTCATGATCTATTCATGGGATGGAGTCCTGCATCAGGCTCTGTGCTGACAGCATGCAGCCTGCTTGGGATTCTCTCCCCCTCTCTCTTTGCCCCTCCCCTGCTTGCACGCATGTGTTCTCTCAAAATAAAAAGGAATGATTTTTTATAATAGTTGCAGAATATATTTGTTTAGGGACAGTATCTCAAGTTATAAGCTGCTTTCATGTAAGTACTGTTCATTACTCCTTCTCCCCCAAATAGCTCTATAATATAAATCAAAGCAAATAAATGAAGATCTAGTAAAAAGTTAAATAATTAACCTGAAAATACACATTATAAATCTTGGTGACACAAACTTACTCTCGCTGAATAGCATCTAATTCATTCATAGCTTCACTGAGGCCCTCGTTAACAGCGCTCTCCAGCAGGTGCTTGTGCTTCTCCAAGGACTCCAGCTCATTGGCACATTTTTTGTCTTCTTCTTCAGCTTCCTATCAAGATAAAGCCACCCTTGTGGTGTGTGATACTCAAGTTCTATATACTCCATATACTATGTATACTCCACGTACCATATAGATGTGAAGCATTGAAAAAAATCAGGTCGCATCACCATTTGTATTCTCAGAATGTGTACTACTTTCCATGTAAGAGACTTTAAAATGCTCTGTTGGGAATTTTATAGTGTCAACCTAAATGCAATCTAAATGTGACCTTCTCAACAGGCCTGTATAGAATTCACTCAGCAGTATTTTCAAGTATGTACTATAGGAAATCTTATGATACTGATTTGAATTTTTCCTATGATCATCAAAAAGGCCTTTTATATAGGCAAAAATGTGGGTCACTTTCATACTACTTTTATTTCACAAGTGTATTAATTGTGCACAGGCAAAGGAGCTCAGGGTCATCAATTCTTAGGTTTCTCAAAATGAAATATGAGAGCCTTTCACTGAAGTGCTTTAAGAGAATAAACTGAGGTACTGTCATGGAGAACATATGAAAATATACCAATGATTACCAATTGCCTCATATTTCACATGTAGATCACATTACCGTGGCATATTTTCTAAAAATTTTACCCTGCCTAACAAAATGTATAGTCCCTAAACATAATACAGTACAAGGCCAAGAGATAAGTTTTCAATTCCTGCTACTTTTTTGGTGTAACCAAGTAAATAATATTGGTATGACTAAAATTTTCACCTAAATTGGATAGGTGGTAATGAACAGTCACATGAGTGCTTCCCTAAGTAAAATGCTGGCCAGAAAGGGGATGAATTAGAGGTGGTGGGAAATGAACCCACATTCTAGATTTCATACAAATGGTCTTTGAAATTTGGTCAAGATAGTCAGTTTGCAATGACTCTTTACAGGCTATCCCACATACACAGGCCTTACTGGAGGTTTATGCTTTAGGAGTACTTAACACTAAATCTCTATAAAAGGTAGAAGAGATTATTTTTAAAACATGTTTTGGTCTTACAAGCATGCAGAATCTTATAAGCAAGTCTAAAATATTAATTAGACAGTAAACATGTTCTAGGATATAACAGCCCAATTCCAGAAAAAAATCCTTTAAAAGAACAAAATAACTCTTTAAAATAAACTTTGGAAGATGAGACTAAAACACAAGTTATAGGATATGGCTTAGAGATTCAGTTAGATGTCGGAACATGTAAATATTATGACATAGTTTGGCTCACCTATATAGACTATGACAAAGTTCTTACCTTAACTTTTTGTTGGTAAAGATCATCCAGCTTTTGAACTTCTTCTTTCAGAGTTCTTACACCTCTCCTGCTTTCTGTTATCATTGTATTTAACTTGGGGAAAAAAGTTTGGTTGAGAAATCACAACCATACATCAAAAACATCTTAGTAAGTTATAGAACTTTCATATTATCAAGTCTACTAACTGAACCATGTTATTCTCACCTATCATTTATACCCCAAATTTATTATTCCCCAAAGAGGAATTTCAAACAACAATAAAAAAACTTATGTTTTTTAACATATAATACTTAAATGCAGAGTGGCATTGGTTAGGAATAAAAAATGTGGCTTAATTCTCAGTAAAATAATGATACTAATAACTTCTTCCACTAGTAGCTGTGGGAGTGTCTTTAAGCTCTATACTGTAACAATATTATACATATTACATATACTCTTAACATTTTAATATTAATTTATTAGTACATATAAGTTGTTTTGCCCTCTAGTTTTGAAGTCTAGCTTTACTTAGACTTGATCTATTTTGTTAGCTACCTAGTTTCCCATTTGTTTACTTTCTAGGAGAAAAGAGAAGTATGAATAGTGATTTCATTGGATGTCTGCTAACTGGTTATTAGTCAGTGCTTCCTTCCAAAAAGTAATAAAGTAACCACATTTAGTCTTATTAAACTTTGAGCTTTAAGATCTGTTGAAACCAAAACTAAAGAAAAAAAGTGTTTCCAAAGTTCAATTCCTGTCAACAAGTGCTAATACCAGGTGATACCAGTAATTAATACGGAACGTTTTCCAGCTAGACCAAGAAGGTATTTCTTGCATGAAACAGAATATAGCAAAATGTATAAATAAGCTGGATATATTTTTTTTAAGTTTATTTATTTTTGAGAGAGAGTGAGAGAGCGAGCGAGCACAAGCTGGGGAGGGGCAGAGAGGAGAGACAGAATCCAAAGCAGGCTCCAAGCCATCAGTGCAGAGCCTGACGTGAGGCTCGAACTCACGAACTATGAGATCATGACCTGAGTCAAAACCAAGAGTCGGACCCTCAACTGACTGCGCCACCCAGGCGCCCTGCTGGATCCTTCCTTAAAAGAACGATTCAACACATATATGAAGTTATAAAAAAATTATGTTTATATATATATGTATTTGGGAAAAATTTAATGAAGCAATTGTTATTTGGTAAAAGATAGGATGGTAAAATGACTACATATTTATTAAAAAAACTTGCATATACTTCACATTCAATTATCAAAGTCCGTTGGTAAGGTATATTCTTTTCCTATTTTACAAATGAGAAGAGTTGGCTAGAATAAATGCTATTCGCTTAGGATCATTCAACCAGCATATGCCCCGAACTCCAAACTACATGTTCTACTAACTCCAAGGACCTTTCTATACCACCTGACTTTCAAGTTATTTTAAAGGATGGAGTTACTGAAGCTACTGTTGGGCAGGAAAAAATTTTCTCTGCCATTAAAATTCTTTTGGCTGATCTAAGAATTAAACTGACATGAGACCGATTAACAGGAGAGAATCAAATTTAATTTCGTATGTATGGGGAATCCACAAAGATATGAGATTCTAAAGACAGGCAAAATGAAGTATGAGTGTTATCGTGAACTAAGGATAAGGGTAGGGGCCTGGGACTTCAAGAAAAGGACAGCAATTCATGGGAAGATGAAAAGAGTAAGTGTTTGTTGAACAAATGTTTGCTGGGCCACACAGACACAATGGGACACAGAGGAATTTTAACAAAGGGACTTTGCTAAGTTCCTCCCTGTCTACCACCCCCAGTTTATATTATACTGTAGTTATCTGTGGTGATAGCTGTCTTCTGGGAGCAGATCCTTTAAATTCTTTTAGGCAGTTAGGGGATGGAGATCAAAGTTTCTGAGTCTTTTGGGCCTTGAATGTTTTCAGCTCTAAATAAGCTGCATGCCAAATGGCACATCTTGGGACAATTTGCCCTTGGCCTTGACACTATAAACTTGCAGTCTAAAGACATGTTATTTCTGAAATAACTACTAAATTAAACAAGTTGTTGCATTAAGTTTACCTGCAATAAGACCAATGGACACCCAAATAACCAGACTTCCACTAGGCTGTCATGTTTGGTCAAAATCATGTTTACTTATCTCTGAGCAGCTTCTACCTTCCATGTAAGCTTTATCAAAGTTTCATCAATTGAACATTCCCCTCTCCAGTTACAAAAATATACATTTCCATGGTGGCAAATAAGGAAAAGCTTAAAGAAAATAACAATTACCAATAATACTACAATCCCAAAGAACCACTATTAATATTTGGCATACTTCTTCTAGTATTTTTTTTCATTCATTCATTCATTCATTCACTCATTCATTCAATAAGCAACTGTCCAGCAGTTTATAAGCAAAGAAGATAAAATTAGTTGATTTTAAAATTAGATGATTTTTTTTTCTGTCATTGAGAAGGCAGAAGCCACTAGAATAGAATTCCATCACTTCTTGCCTTCAGTCAACCCAACCAAAATATTTGTTTGAGACCTTTCCTTCTTCCTTCCAGTCAGTTTCAGGATGCAGGACACCCATTTTACTCATGAAGATAAGCAACACATTTAGCTCTTTTCTGGACCCCAAGCCTTCATATTTCTTCATGAACTATATTCAAACCCATCAATCCTTTTTGATCACAATTTCTTAAACTTTACTATCTTTCCCTTGAATGCACTCATCTTAAAAACAATTTTTTTAATGTTTATTTATTATTGAAAGACAGAGCAAGACAGAGCATGAGCATGGGAGGGGCAGAGAGAGGAGGAGACAGAGAATTTGAAGCAGACTCCAGGCTCTGAGTTGTCAGCACAGAGCCTGACGCGGGGCTCGAACCCACCAACTGCAAGATCATGACCTGGGCCCAAGTTGGATGCCCAACCGACTGAGCCACCCAGGCGCCCCTGAACGCACTCATCTTTAAAACCAAACAACTCCCTCCCCAACCAAAAAACCCCACTGCACAAAAATGAAAACCTTTTCCATACACCACTTCCTATTATTCCATTTTCTTTCCTCAGACTCAAACTTTTGTGATAGTCTGATCTGTAGTTCATAGAGAGTAGACTATTCACATTCTACAGCATCTTCCTCTACTACCATTAAACTTCAGTCTATAATAATATGCTTTCTGGCTCCTCTGCTTCACGAAGTTGCTTTTGCAGATATCACCAGTAACATCTCAATTACTAAAGTCAATGAACACCTTTCAGACTTAATCTTATTAGATATCTATCTAACATTTGTAGTTGCTGATCACTCCCTCCTGAAATTCCCTTCTTTGGTTTCTATGACCATGGAAGCTCCTAGTTTTCTCTTTTAAGTTTTGAGAGGTCCTTCTAATTCTTCCTTACAGATTTCTCTTTCTCTGCTTGTACTTTGGTAGTGGATGTTCTCCCAGGATTCTGATCTTTGCTGTATTCTTATCTATTCACTTGTGAGAGCTCTCTTTCTCTCTCTTTCTGTCTCTCTCATTTTCACACCTGAAAGATCTCCTGGCTTTAATTACTACATGCTAAGAGATACTTATTTACAACTATGCCCAAACTTCAACTTCCTACAGGACATTCTCCACTTTGATGTCCTAGAGACCTGAAACTCAGCATACCCCAGCCTGAAATTCTTCTATACCCTTCTCTTGTATTCTTTTATCAACGTTCTAGAATATCACCACTGAAAGATCCTCTTCTTGACCAAACCATTCATGCTCTCCTGAACTCTTCTTTCTTTTTTTAAATATTTATTTATTTTTGAGAGACACAGAGCATGAGTGGGGATGGGCAGAGAGAGAGAGAGAGAGAGAGAGAGAGGGAAATACAGAATCTGAAGCAGGCTTCGGGTTCTGAGCTGTCAGCACAAAGCTCGACAGGGGCTTGAACTCACAAACTGCAAGATCATGACCTGAGCTAAAGTCAGACACCTAAATGACTGTGCCACCAGGTGCCCCTGACCTCTCTTTCTGGCTTGTGTTTGTCCTCTATATTGTTCAGATTTACCAAGAACCATGCTAAGACAATTTAATCAGAATCCCTAACCTCAATATCTAATCAGGTTCCTCATTCTCCAACATCTCCCAGTTGATATCTGATCACCTTGACCTGGCTTGAGTATAAACCCTATTAGGTCGGTTTAGACAGAATCCTCCCTTACCCCTAGCATTTCCCTCAGTAAATTTTTATCCACTGATCTGCACACTACTCCTTGGTTATTAATTTCCAGTTTTTCTTTCAGTTGTACTTGGAGATAAGCCCAATGTTTCTCACCTACTATAAAACTTCTTTGTAATAGCTCCCCCTTGAATAAAGTCTACCTTACCACCATTAAGTGTCATGGCTAATTTTTCTTTTCCTTTAACAGCATATACCAAAGGTGGACACCTGCATTCTTAATTTCTTTCTTCCTTAACCTTCACATCCAAATAGACCACTAAATTACATAGTCTCAATCTTTATATTTCTTTTTTCCATTGTCACTGCAATAGCCTTGGTTTGAGGCTTTACTTATCACTCAGGATACTGTTAGGTCTCTTAACTATGTGTCTCTAGTTTCATGTACCTCTAACTTAGTCTTCAAAATGCCAACATCGTGGGCTTACTAAAATACACAGGTGTTGGGGCACTTGGGTGGCTCAGTTGGTTAAGCGTCTGACTTTGGCTCAGGTCATGATCTTATGGTTGATGCATTTGAACCCCACATTGGGCTCTGTGCTGACAGCTCAGAACCTGGAGCCTGCTTCCTATTCTGTGTCTCCCTCCCTCTCTCTCAAAAATAAAAGAAACATTAAAAAAAAAAAAATACACAGGTGTTCTGCTTTCTCTTAAAAATCTTCAATGGTATCTGGTGCCTACAGAATAAGAATGCAACCAGTAATCAAGAACAGCAAGCTCCAGGGCATCTGAGTGGCTAAGTAGGTTAAATGTTCAACTCTTGGTTTTGGCTTAGGTCATGATCTCAAGGTTCATGAGATTGAGTCCTGCTGTGAGAATGGAGCCTGAGTGGGATTCTCTCTGTCTGTCCCTCCCTGCTTGTATGCTCTCCCTCTCTCAAAATAAATAAACTTAAAAAAGAAAAAAAAAAAAAAGAATAGACAAGTTCCTTCATAACTATGTTTTTGTTTCTCCAGATCTAATTGCAGTTTCAACCTTCGCCAGGGATGTAATCTTAACAGGTCAAGTCTGGAATTTGTTAGCACCAATGAGGTAATAATCTGCCTAATAAGACCATTTTGTTCCTCAAGGGGAGGTGACTTTGCCTGAAATAATCCTCTTTTTTGGTTTATGACTTCCTTGTCCTGCCTTTAAAAACTTTCCTTTCTATAGTCCTTTGAAGCTCTTTTCTGTTTGTTAAATGGGATGCAGCCTGATTCATGAACTGTTGAACAAAGCCAATTAGATCTTTAAATTTACTCACTTCTTTACAAAACTAGAAATGCAGCCCTAGAGACAATACAAAATTCATCTATTTTTATTTTAAACAATCCCCAAACCTCCTCTATTTATCTTAAATGACTTGTAACTTGTATTCTTTCCTGGTGCCTTTGAGATGTACATGTTAAAGTACAACTTCAGGAAGGTAATTATTATCAAGAAAAAAAATGAAAAACACAAGTTATAAGGTCTCTGTTTACATGTTTACGTGTGTCTATTATATGTGAGTTATAGATGTGTGGTATTTTCTGCCTCTGGACGGTCTTACTAAAATTAGTCTGTAAAAAAGCTCTATTTAACTGGACTTAAATAAGTGCTTAAAGTATTCATAAAAATTGTTAAAATATAATAGAAACTAACCCAAATGCTTTCTTTCTTTCTTTTTTTTTTTTTTTTAAGTTTTTTATTTTGATAGAGCAGAGGAGGGGCAAAGAGAGAGGGAGAGAGAGAATCCCAGGCAGGCTCCGCACTGTCAGCACAGAGCCTGATGCAGGGCTGGAACTCATGAACTGTGAGATTGTAACCTGAGCAAAACCCAAGAGTCAGATGCTTAAACGACTGGGCCACCCAGGCACCCCTAACCCAAATGCTTTCTGAATGCATATCACGTAAGTGCTTAAGTTAGCTTAACTTTGTTGATTTAATTAAAATAAACCTTCCTTAAGAGTTATCAACATTGAATAAAATACTTACATACAAGTCTTATTCCACCTGGGCTTATCAATCAAATGAGTTAATGTTATCTGTTACAAAATTTGTCAGCAAGAAAAATTAGCTTGGGCTGATGGGTGACTTTGTTTAATAAACTTTTGGTGGGTAAACTAAACATAGTAAAGGGGCACCTGGGTGGCTCAGTCAATTAAGCATCTGACTCTTGATCTCAATCAGGTCATAATCATTTGGTTTGTGAGTTAGAGCCTCAGCACAGAGCCTGCTTGGCATTCTGCATCTCTCTCTCTCTCTCCAAATAAATAAATAAACTTTAAAAATGTTAAAAAATAAACACAGTAAAGAACAAGTATATTAAATGGATGTAAATTAGATAAAAAGTTTTTAGGTGAATTTTTAAATAGTTTTCCCAAATCTTTTTTTTTAACCTGGAACTTTAAAGTTTTGCTAGGTTAAGTTAAACGATGAGTTGCATTAAATTCATTCACTCTTCATATTATTTCCAAATAAGATAAAATACTGAAACATTAATTACTGAATATCGGTTTATCCACTTTTTACTTCCTTTTACAGAGGAACTATAAAGCTATGTGGGTCTACTAGTAAACATGTGTTATGCTGCTCTGACAAATCTTCTGTGAGAAAGCACATGTTTCTTAAAGTCATAAAAAAGTATTTATTAGTCTGCTAATTCATATAATGGTAATGGAAAAGACAATTTATAATTTCTTACTTAGATTTCACTAGAAATTAAAAGTTTCCGAGGGTTAAAAATTCTACTATGTGTAACTGAAATTGCTAGAAATAATAAGGGAAACACATTCTATGTGTGGTCAGGGTTGGCTGATTAGAATGAATTTAGGGGCTGTTGTGTGGCTCAGTCGGTTAAGTGTCCAAATCTTGATTTTGGCTCAGCTCATGATCTCACGGTTTGCGAGTCTGAGCCCCGGATCAGGGACTTGGGATTCTCTCCCCCCCTCTCTGCCCCTCCCCTGTTCTCTCTCTCAAATAAACATTAAAAAAAAAAAAAAAAGAATAAATTTAATTAAGTAAAAGTTTTAATATAAAAAATAAGCTAGTACAAACTTAGAATGTGGTTTTCTTTCTGTTAATAGAGCAAAGTTTTCTTAGATTACTGGCCCACTCTTATTCAGAAATTTAAGCAAACTTTTTTCTTAACTTTTAAAGTAATCTGCCTAGGGGCGCCTGGGTGGCGCAGTCAGTTAAGCGTCCGACTTCAGCCAGGTCACGATCTCGCGGTCTGTGAGTTCGAGCCCCGCGTCAGGCTCTGGGCTGATGGCTCAGAGCCTGGAGCCTGTTTCAGATTCTGTGTCTCCCTCTCTCTCTGCCCCTCCCCCGTTCATGCTCTGTCTCTCTCTGTCCCAAAAATAAATAAAAACATTGAAAAAAAATTAAAAAAAAAATAATTTGCCTAGAAAGCAAAGATTTTGTTTTCTTAAAATAATTTCCTGTGTTGTTTTTTATCAGGTCTTTGATTACTTAAGAAAGCTGAGCATTCTCTACTAGAAGAGCTAAGTTTTACTTATAACTATTTTACTTTCTGTATTTGTCTGTGAAGTCTTTGTCACCATAGTTAAATGGATAACTAAGTATTATTTCAGTGACCTATGATCTTATTTGACAAAGTATCTTAAAACCTCTTGATATTCCTACAAACTTCTCCAAAGCGAACTAACTTTTCAACCTCAAACTAACTTTGAGATTTTCTGGAGGGCTTCTAGAACCTCCCAAAAGACTTGTTATCTCTCCAGAAAAAGAAGAGATGCTAAACTAATTAGGCTTATTTGATATGTTAAATTATGCGGGAAGTATTGTCAAGTAAGAAGACTAAGCTTTCGTTCTATTGTATTTATGTAAATATATGTTTTCTAGAAATTGTACTAAATCCCCAAAGTCTAATATATCTTGGTATAGTGTTATCAGTCATAATTTCACTTATTATCTTAAAATATTCCATGTTACTGAAATAACCAACTTTCCTTGTCAATTCCATTACAGTGAACTTTAACCAGATTTCAACAATGGACATTTTTACAAGTCTTTTGTCATTCACAGACTGTTATTGTTTTACCCTGATACTCTGCAATAGTTTCCTGCAAAAATACTTCATCTTCAAGGAGATGTAAGGAAAGGGCTTTTGACAAGTACAGATTTCTGATAACTTTATGATCATAAAACTGAACTGGGTAAGAATTTCCAAAACTAACAGTAAACTGTATTCAAGTATAATAAGAATTAGTAACATGGAACTGAATGAACTGAGGAGGATGATAACTTTTTATGATTTGTTGTTTGAAATGCTGTTGTCTAATGTTTTGCTTTTCCAGATTTAAGGACACCTTTGTCTTAAAATATGTAGGATTTACAACAATTTGGTTATATGTGTGTGTGTGTGTGTGTGTGTGTGTGTATATGTATATATATATATATATATATATATATATATATATATATATATATATATATATATGTTTAAAGTTTATGTATCTGGGTGGGGGAGAGGCAGAGAGAGGGAGAGAGAATCCCAAGTAGGCTCTGCGCTTGTCAGCACAGAGCCCAATGCAGGGCTCCATCCCACAAACCATGAGATCATGACTTGAGCCAAGATCAAGAGTCAGAGGTTTAACCAAGACTGAGCCACCCTGACACTCCTAAAGTATATCTTTATAAGCAATGATGAAACATTTTTCTACCTGGTCCAGATTTTGGAAACTCTTTTGAGTATTCTTTTCATGATAATACAGTTAGTTATTTGTATAAGTTCATTAACAATCTGTCTCCTTGTAATAAGACACACAATTGGAAATATTGGGTATATTATCAAGGCTTTGATTGGATTTTCATATTTGAGAGAGGTTTGCATAGACTCATATATGACTGGACACTCTTAAGGAACTAAGGTTGACTTTAAGGGAGTCAATAAAGCCCCTTGCAAAAATCAATCTGGTACACCTTGCTTACAAGTTTCCAGCAAAGTAATTTTAAAAAGAGCTTATATGGTCAATCACTTTTCTTGCTATTCTTATGTAATTAATCAGGCCAAGTCTAATGCATATAAATTAGTTTTATTGTGGTTATCTTTGGTAAAATGGGGGTAATTGTAGAGAGAAAAATTATGTTTGAACCTGTGTAGATATTAAATTCTAATCCTGTTGTCTCTGAGGTTCTGTTACATACCTATAGATTGGACTAGGTCCTGGATTCTTCTAATTTCTTCAAATATCTGGCTATAACTGTCCAAATTAATGTTTCCATTTTTCTCCCCGACTTCTGATTTGGAACATTAAGAACCAAGACTGCCTTGAATCTCCTTGAAAGGGACTATTACTACTTCCTTACTACCCAGATGGCAGCAAGATTTCAGGGACTTGAACCCTAAATACATATCTCACAGCTGAAGAAGGCTCTGCCTGACATCTAGTCCTGTGCAAATGATGGAGACTTCCCAATCAAATTGACCAAGAAGAGAAATAGCTGACAGCAAAGTAGATGGCTTCTTCTCAAGACACTGGATCAAGACTTCATACTTTAACTAAACATGACATCTTCTATTCTCTTCCTTTACTTTGGCACTATTCTGGAAAGATAAAGCCATCATCTGTATCTCCCAGACCATTGCTAATGGGGTATTTGGAACAACTTTTTATTTCAGGCTAGGACAAAACCTAACTGACCCTTGGTATGTATAGGTAAATGCAGCAATCCTTGTGATTTAATCCATTAACAGGACTTCCTTAATGGGAATGATTTGTGCCCCAACAGGGTTTTTCTTTGTCTGTGGTGGTTATCATCCCCCCTGGGACTATGAAGGCCTAAATGGCTAACATATAATTGGATAATGCCTCTTAGGTTATTTAACTCTGCCTCTAACTGCCCATACTGAGACACCTCACTGGTCAACTCCCTAAATTTAAACTGTCAAGTCAGAGGGATTTCGTAGGAGGCATTCATGACTCAAAATTTGCTTCCTTTGACTCTGGCCAAAGTTGTTCTTGGTAACAGGACAGCCCTTGATTATCTTTTAACTGACCAGGGAGGTGTTTGTGCTATGGCCAACACTACCTGTTGCACCTGGACTAACATTTCTGGGGAAACTGAAACTCAGTTATATAAGATCACTGAGTAAGCCACTTGGTTTAAAAAGATGACTCCTTTAGTGGGGTCTTTCTTTGACTTACTTGATTTTGATTGGTTTGGGTCTTGGGGACCATGGTTGGAAAGTACAGTCCAAACATTGGACTTATTTGTTATAATCATAAAAATCTCCTACTATGTTATATTCTCTCAAAAACTTTAAGTGTATGTTTGCAGCCTTGAACTATCAAGCAAATGATCTCCCTAGGACTAGAACATCAGAAAAGTGAAAAGAATGACAGACTTAAGGAATATGAACCTAGAACTGAGACCTGTGACTGTCACAGAGATTAAGCACAAATGTCATGACTTAGGTCATGGATATCACACAAAGGAACAACAAAAGCTGCAAGTGGTGCTGATGCCTTAAATTGCGATCGTATCTCTCAATCAAGGTGATAGCATGATCAAAAGGGGAAAACTAAAGGAAACTACCAGTTCAAAATGGAGTTACTTGTGCTGGGCCCATGTCACCAAACCAGAGCTTAATATTCAACCTAACTGCAATTTCAACCTTCCCCAGGAATATAATCTTAACAGGTCAGTCTGGAGTTTCTGGTTAGCACCACTGAGGTAATCCACCTCATAAGACCCTTTTGTCTTTCAAAGGGAGGTGAAATCTTGCCTGAAATGATCCTTTTGTGTGTATGTGTGTGACTTCCTTGTCCTGTATTAAAAATTGTTTTCCGGGGCGCCTGGGTGGCGCAGTCGGTTAAGCGTCCGACTTCAGCCAGGTCACGATCTCGCGGTCCGTGAGTTCGAGCCCCGCGTCAGGCTCTGGGCTGATGGCTCGGAGCCTGGAGCCTGTTTCCGATTCTGTGTCTCCCTCTCTCTCTGCCCCTCCCCCGTTCATGCTCTGTCTCTCTCTGTCCCCAAAATAAAAATAAACGCTGAAAAAAAAAATTAAAAAAAAAATTGTTTTCCTTTCTGTAGTCCTTTAGAGTTTCTAATTGTTAAATGGAATACTGCCCAATTCATGAATTGCTGAGTAAAGTCAATTAGATCTTCAAATTTACCCATTGAAATTTTAGCATTTGTTTAATTATTTTAATTCATTAATTTACGTTTAGTCATTACTATGTCAAATAGCTATTTTATCTTATGCCATCTTAATTTGGTTAAATTGTCAAATTTAAGAAATAGATTAATCTTCAGTCGCTGAAGCATATGATATTACTAATCATTTCTTTTTTCCTCTAGTTTTGATATAATGTATATATACCACTGTATAGGTGTAAGGTGTATATGATATAAGAGGGGGGGAGGAGGAGGGAGGAGGGAGGGGGAGAGGGGGGAGGGAGAGAGAGAGAGAGAGAGAGGGGAGAGAGAGAGAGAGAGAGAGAGAGAGAGAGAGAGAGAGAGAGAGAGAGAGAAAACTAACACTACAATAAGTAGTTGAGTTAAAATCAGGACTTTCTTGAAAGTCTTCCCTACTTTGGCTTTTGGCTTTTATAGCATTTTCTCTTCCAGTGATCTCCAACTATTTTGTCCACTTCTAAGAGTTTTCCCCATAATTTCCCCATAATCTCCTTCCTTGAATTGCTTAAGTGGTGCTATTTCTCAAGATTTAATCCTCTGCCACTTTCCTCTACATATGCTAAGAAATATCACTCACATCTGGCTTCAAAGTATCATGTATATGGTAAAGACCCTGAAATGTACATTTTTAGACTTGATCTCTCCCCTATGTTCTGAATCTACTGTTTCAGCTTCCTTTTGGAGGTCTATGTTCTGTAAACAGTAAGCTCAACATCTCTAGTACTCTCCTGGTCACATGCACTCATTTTTTTCTCTGCAGAGTTACCCGCACAGGGAAAATGGAAGTCACTGTCAGTGCTTCTTTCTCTCTTAGCTTTAAAAGTCCATCAAAAATGCTTGGGTTCTACCTCAACATTTCCTAAACCTGTCCAGTTCCTTCTATTTGTACTTTGGTTTAACCTCTTAACAATTTTAGTTACTTCCCCACAAGTCATTTTTTTCTATGCCCAAAGGGGTTTTGCAAAAATGCAAATCTGATTAGCATAACCGCAGGTCAGTCTTTTTCTCCAAATGGTAGTTTATATTTCATATAAACTTGTTATATTTACCTTTGGAATATTAATATTGGGCCTAGCCTATAGTACGCATCTTATAATCCCCATTTTATTCACCCCCCTAAATTTCCTGCTTATAGCCCTTAAGAAGTTTCAAGTCTGGGGTGCCTAGGTGGCTCAGTCAGTTGAGTGTCCAACTCTTGGTTCAGCTTGGGTCATGATCTTGTGGTTTGTGGGTTCGAGTCCTGTGCTGGGCTCTGTGCTGACAGCCTGCTTGGAATGCTCTCTCTTTGCACCTCCCCTGTTCTATCTCTCTCTCTCAAAATAAACATTAAAAAAAGTTTTAAAAAGTTTCAATTCAGTTTGAAAATCTACAGGTTTAGTGCCCATTCCAACAGAAGAGAGAAATCAAACTGAAGGAAGCTAAGGGAAGACTTCATCTTGAATAACAGTCACATCTGTGGAGTACCTGTTAAAGCAGTCCCAATTCCTTCTTTCCAATGTGTGATGTTACAGAAACCCCAAATTATAATAATAGTAGTATCATGAAACTGCCCACTTATCTAATGTTACAAAGTTTACTATTTTTTTGATTGGAAATTCTTTCTAATACAAAGTAAATCTTGATACACTTTGTTAACATGTAAAAAACGTGAGTTACTTGCATAATTATTCGTTTAATGCATAGGTTTTATTTCCAGATGAGAAAAAAAATTTTTATTCCAGGTAAAGATAGGATTTTGTATCTTGAAATGCCACAACAGTTCTTGAAGATACGAATTAACTGGGGTTTTCCTTCAATTATTTGGTGTCACATAAACAATACCTTTTGTTTGCAGTTGAGAAGTAGCTTCTTAACTTTTCTTAATCAAGTATAACAATATTTAAAGATTATCAAATCAATAGTACTGTTCTCTCTGAGAGATATTGGTCATATCATGTTTCAAGTATCTTAGAAGCAGGAACTTTCTGAAACTTACTTTTGGAAATAGACTTTTATAGGCATTTGAGTTCCCCTGAATTTCATGGTGCGGAGTGAAAAATTTGATAAATAAAAATCTCTTAATTTATCATAGCTACTTAGCCTCTAGCCCCAAATGATATATATCTACTTTTAAGGGAGCCATGTCAAATTCCTTTAAGCACAAAAAAGGATATTAAGGGGTGCCCGTCCGGCTTAGTTGGAAGAGCATGTGACTCTTGATCTTGGGGTTGTGAGTTTGAGCTCTACACTGAGTATGAGATTACTTAAATAAAAATAAAACTTAAAAAAAAAAAAGGATATTAAATTATTTCAAGTTGAAGGAGGAAATTCTCCATTTAAAGTCAAGGGAAATTTATTCAGTTTTGTATCACTTCATCAATGATATGTAAAGCCTAGAATGTTTAAGTTATTTAATTTTTTTTTTCAACGTTTTTTATTTTATTTTTGGGACAGAGAGAGACAGAGCATGAACGGGGGGAGGGGCAGAGAGAGAGGGAGACACAGAATCGGAAACAGGCTCCAGGCTCCAAGCCATCAGCCCAGAGCCCGATGCGGGGCTCGAACTCACGGACCGCGAGATCGTGACCTGGCTGAAGTCGGACGCTTAACCGACTGCGCCACCCAGGCGCCCCTGTTTAAGTTATTTAAAAAATTACTTCAAATGTTTCCAAGTCAAGGGTATACCCACATCTCATTTTCCATAATATCTTATTAAAAGTTCATTCCTTAACAATTAAAAATTACAAATCACATTTAAGTGTTAAATATCTTACTCTTGCTTTTATTTTTTTTACTTAAATTTTTTTTAACATTTATTTTTGAGAGACAGAGAGAGGCAGAGAATGAGCAGGGGAGGAACAGAGAGAGGAAGACGCAGAATCTGAAGCAGGCTCCATGCTCTGAGCTGTCAGCACAGAACCCAACGTGGGGCTCGAACCCACAGACCGCAAGATCATGTCCTGAGCCGAAGTCATTGCTCAACCGACTGAGCCACCCAGGCGCCCCTTACTTTTACTTTTAATAACTGTTTTGTTACTTACTTGTTCTAAAGTATCCTCTAAGCTCATTTTTTTATTTAGAGCTTTATTAATTTCTTCTTCAGTTTGGTTCAACAGTTCCTTAAGTGGCACCTACAAAAGACATAGGATTAGGAGATCCATACGATATATGAAATTACAAAATTTCTCATGAGGCATCTACACATTGCAATAGAAGGAGCCAATTTTGGAGGAAAAAAAAGTGAAGCTATGATATTTTTAAACTAAATTAATACATCAGAAATAAGACAATAAAACTAATTTTCAATTTAATTTTTCTAACTGTAGAATGCAACTTGCTTTTGCTTCTCAATACCTGGAAAATTTTAGATTTGCTTTATCCATTCTGGAGATTCACTGCTATTATTTAAACATTTTATAAGTATACTTATTTTAATGCAGTATCTTTCTTGAAAACAATTTGTATTTTTCTCTTAATCCTTTTCAACTGCTTAGTTTCAAAATTATCTGCTTGTATTTCTTCTTTTTGCTATTCATTGGAACTCCACTATAGTAGAAAAGACTTCAAACACAGCAAATATCCACCAGCAGGGAATGACTGAATAAGTTACACATGGAGGAGTCTGAGGCTGCAAAAAGAACTGGGAAGATCTTGAAATACAACTGTGATGAGATAACCAGGGGAGGTTGTTCCGTGAAAAAAAGCAAGATGGGTGTCCAGAATAAGCAGATGTTTACCAGTTTATTTAAGTAATGATAAAAGTCGGGAACAGCCAGATGGGAGAGATGCAGAGCGTAAGGTACTCGGAAAGGGATGCAGAGCTTCCATGCCCTCTGGGTGTGCTACTCTCCCTACTTCTCCACATGTTCACCAGTCTTGAAGCACATAATCTGCTTGCATTCCTTATGTTTGTCCTCTATTCTAATAGTTTCCCATCACTATTTTTTAATTGAGGTCAAACTCACTTTAAAATGGTTAAACTGAAATCATTAAGTTAAAATGAATTTAATATAAAACTACTTCTTTTAAAGTGTATAGTTTAGTGGCATTTAGTACAATGTTGTGTAACCACACCACCTCTTGTTCCAAATCATCTTCATCACCAAAAGAAAATTTTGTGTTACTATGTTTTTAGTAGGTCTTTTGAAGTTATTAATTGCGGAGTTTTAATTTTGGCTGCTCTTTTTCTTTGAAAGATGCAATGCCTTTTTAATCTAAGAACTTTTCTCCAAATATTATTTGCGATGGTTGGGTTGCACCTTCTGGATGCTATTTCTATTTCTATTGTTCTATTATTATGTAACACTATGTCCAAAGATCACAGAAAAACTTTCCCCTTTTCCAAGAATATGCATTCTTTTTGTATTGGGTAATCCTTCCTATACTGATTTGATGCAGGTTTTATTTTCTTGCACTAGTGTCCGTCTACCTGCCTACCCAGCTATTGCTTGAGAAACAATTCAGTAAAAGATTAAATGTTTACTGGGTGGATTTTTTTCTATTGAAAATGAGTCTGACTTTATTTCATCACAGTCTGTTCACCAAATAAACTGTGATCATTGGGAAAGTAGGAACTGTGTCTTTCTGGGTGTTTCATCTCTAGCACCAGCTGGTATGGAACTTAATATGTACTCAATAAATAATGTATTGAATGAATGATTCTCAAGGGAAAAATGCATAGCTTTATACTCTGATATTCTTTATTCAAAAACTAAGTATTTTGAAAGTTGACATTTCTGTGGGGGCTACTAAAATACTAATATCTGTGAATAACTAAGAAGTTGCAATAGAACGATTTAAAAATTTTCTTCTCCAAATTACATCCTTGGACATATTTAAAAATTAGGTGCACACTTTTCATTATTGACTACTGGTGTTACTTAATGTCCTGTTATATTTCATGCCTTCATGTGTGTCCTTGTACCTGAAACTCTTTCCCACAGACCATCGCAATAAATACCTCATCTTTTAAGACTTCATTCCAGGTTCACCATTTCTGTAGAAACTTTTCTTTCTCTTTAATTCTGGCAAGAATTGATCAATACCATATCTTGCAAACATTTCTAATAAAGTACATATATAGCAATTATTTATTTATATCTGTCTCTATTGGGACAAGTAGCAATTTAAGATTAAGAGTCAGGTAATTTTTCTCTTTATAATCCTGGTGTGTATTTTAAATGTAATCAAAGTTTCTATTGGATAGTTGAGTTGATAAAGTAGGTAGAGAGGAAGAAAAGGCTTTGTAATTCAAAGAGAAAAGTATAATAGATTTCTAATTATCAAAAAGATGGAAGATAAAAGGTTTTAGTGTTTTATTTCCATGCTCTGACCTCAGTCATGAACAGGCTGATGTTTAAACTATTAGTTATAAATAAATAAACATCAATCATATCATTTAAAAATCTTTTGAAGATTAATTAATCTCATGATTACTTACATAAACTTGAGCTCTGTATTTGACAAGGCAGTTGGCACCAGCTTCAGGATTAAACTTAATTTCAAAGTCATAACCTTTGGAATTTTCAGCACCCTTAGGAATAAGTTTTAATTTTCTGGCCAACTTGTGATACTCAGATAATTGTGTTTCAATCTGTAAGAACACCAAAATAAATGTTAAAGTAAACCAAATAGCCCTATTCCATATGGTTTTCAACAGGCATCTGCAATTTTACACAAAATTATACATATTTTTTTTAGTTTTGTAATTTGGTATATAAGAATGAAAGATATTATTCACAATCTGTAGGGTAATTTAAAAACTATAATTAGTAAGCAATATCCTACTGTTCTTTCTTATCTGTTCTTATCTTACTGTTCTTCCTAATGTTCTTCTCATTTCCAAATAGCTTGGAACAAGAATCCATATCTAGGTATAAACTAAAATTTACTTTTTAAAGTGCCAGGCAGAGAAATCATGAAAACAACACAAACTTTAGATTTATCTTTCAAAAAAAATTTTTTTTACATTTATTTATTTATTTTTGAGAGACAGAGACAGAGCACAAGCGGGGGATGGTCAGAGACAGATGGAGACACAGAATCCGAAGCAGGCTCCAGGCTCTGAGCTGTCAGCACGGAGCCTGACGTGGGGCTTGAACTCACAAACCGTTGAGATCATGACCTGAGCCAAAGTCGGATGCTCAACTGACTAAGCCACCCAGGCGCCCCTGGATTTATCAATTTAAAAAGTAAAACATTTCTTCTTTTTTTTAATTTATTTTTGAGAGACAGAGAGAGGGCACAAGCCGGGGAGAAGTGGAGAGAGAGGGAAAAACAGGATGCGAAGCAGGCTCCAGGCTCTGAGCTGTCAGCACAGAGCCTGATGTGGGGCTTGAACCCATGAACCATGAGATGGCCCGAGCCAAAGTCGGATGCTTAACCAACTGACTGAGCCACCCAGGAGCCCCTAAAAAATAAAACATTTCATTTATCTAAAATAAGTGAAATGTAATCATTTAAGTCTCAAATGTTATTTTAACAGAAATATTTTATTTTTAAAAAAATGTTTATTTGAAAGAGAGAGAGAGAGAGAATGAGAGGGGTAGGGGCAAAGAGAGAGGGAGAGAGAGAATCCTAAGCAGGCTCGTACCCCTTAACAAAAATATTTTAGTAAAACAATTCCATATTACCTGGTCTCTATCCCTTCCTTCAGGGCTCTGTTCAAATTACATTATCAGAAAGGCTTTTGCTCAAATGTAGCCCCCCAAATTTCTTAATCCTCTTACTTTATTTTTATTCACAGCACTTATTTTTATTTTTTAATATTTGTTTATCATTTTTGACAGAGAGAGAGAAAGAGAGAGAGAGAGAGAGACAGAGACAGAGCATGAGTGGGGCAAGGGCAGAGAGAGACACACAGAATCCGAAGCAGGCTCCAGGCTCTGAGCTGTCAGCACAGAGCTCGATGTGGGGCTTGAACTCATGGACTGTGAGATCATGACCTCAGCCAAAGTCAGATGCTTAACTGACTGAGCCACCCAGGCGCCCCTATTCATAGCACTTATTACTACCTGACATGTTTATTCACTTTCATTGTAAGCTCAATGAAAGCAGCTGCATCCCCTCAGGACCTAGAAGAGTACTTGGCATTTAGGAGATATATATTACATTTAAGTTTTCTTACTAATGAATCAGGAAATAATTTCAACTACTCCAATTTGTAATACAGTAGCTCTCTAGGGAGTACTAAGATATGTAGCTCTATTTGTCTTTATACTAAATGGTTTTAGAGGTAGTTGCTTCTGTTCTTCACTAACATTTTATTTATCTAAATGAAAACAGCTTTCACAAGCCCATGCACTTCATCACGTCTTATTGCAGGGAGAGTAAATGTGTGGCACATTTATTCTTTCTACAGCCAATTAAGACAGTGAAAACTGATCACACCTTTTCCTCATGAGCAGATGCAGGCTCAGTGTCTATCTCAACATAGATCCAGAAGGCTACTACCAGCCAGAGGTGGCATGAGGAATAAAAATAAGTTCAGAAAAAAAAGATGATGGATAAATGTTTAAATTGAGCTGTTACATTCTGCTATCATTCTTTAATCTCTCTCTCTCTTAGTACCCTAAGGTTTTCTGGTCTATGGCCTACTCTGGCCCTCATTAGATCACTGCTTACCTATTTCCTAAATAATATTCTTCTTTAAAAAAAAAAAAAATTCTTCTTTTATCCTGATCTTCCAAATAAACAGTATTTATACAGCTAATTTTAGCTAGCTAAACTTAAGAGTTCACCTGGTCCAGAGATTCATAACCTCCCCTTTCCCACATAGTGCTTGAGAGAAAAAATATATTCGTTAATGTATGTTGAAGGAACTCATTTCAGATTCACTGATGTAGTCCAACAACACCTCACTTTATTAATAAGGAAACTGAGGCTATGAGAGGTTAGATAACAGGTTGAGGTCACACAGGTATGCAATGGCAAATCCAGGGTTAAAATATAGGTTTACCAAATTCTAGGTTCAAAGACTTCTGGGATCACCACTATAGTCTACTTCTTATAAATGTCTATGTTTCTCCTTGATACACAGGACAGAGATTCTGTAGACGATAAGGAGGATGAGAGAGTACAGATAGGCAAGGCAAAGCAAAAATATGGTGAAATAGGGCTAAAAAAGTTGACAATGTTTACTGCTCATGCTGAACTGTCCATTCCACATTAAAAATTACATATGTAAGTGTGTAAAATATAGATTTTTAAAAATGTAAAATAGTTAAAACCTGACAAAGAAACTATTGTATTATGCCTATAATGATAACATACTTTATAAGGTGACCAGGATTAAAAACCAGTATTGTCTTGTTGGGCAAAAACAGCTGCTTTCTTTGAACTACTTTTTTTTATTTTAACAATAGCAGTAAATATATGTAAGAAATAATGTACTAAGGAAAGTGTTTGAAGTAGTAGAAGAGAAAACCTCATTACTTTTGGAACAAAACAGAGATTAAATTTTTCTCAGTGAAATATAAATTTTAGTACTATACCTACTGTATAGATAAACAAATATTAGGGTAGACAACTTCAAACCAAAATTTAATTTTGAAACTCTGTAGTCTGTCTTTTATCCATTAAAAAAAAAAAAGAGAGAGAGAGAGAGAGGGGCGCCTGGGTGGCTAGGTCAGTTAAGTGTCTGACTCTTCATTCTGGCTCAGGTCATGATCTCGAGGTTCATGAGTTTGAGCCCTGTGTTGGGCTCTGTGCTGACAGTGCAGAGCCTGCTTAGGATTCTCTCTCTCCCTCTCTCCGTGCTCCTCCCTGGCTCGTGCTTTCTCTCTCCCAAAATAAATAAACTTAGAGAGAGAGAGAGAGAGAGAGAGAGAGAGAGAGAGCCCTTAGAAAGACATGTTTTACTACCTTTTCTTAAAAAAGAGTCTTACCTTACATTTTTTTTTCTTAGGAATGTAATGGTGTATATAGCGAAAAAGATCACTTTGGAAATATTTGATAGGAAAACATTTGGTCCCTAGACAACTTGTTAATTTATTGTTTTAGAATACATTGGTGTCATGTCCATAAATTATGCTGAACCATTAAGAAAAAGTTCACATCTATTGAGAGTTACATTAAAAAGTGAGAGGGGCACCTGGGTGGCTCAGTCAGTTAAGCATCCGACTTCAGCTCAGGTCATGATCTCGGAGTCCATGGGTTCAAGCCCCACATTGGGCTCTGTGCTGATAGTTCAGAGCCTGGAACCTGCTTCAGATTCTGGGTCTCCCTCTCTCTCTGCCCCTCCCCTGCTCACATTCTATCTCTCTTACTCTCAATAATAAAAAAAACATTAAAAAAAAGTAAGAAAAATAGTGCATAGCTCTAAGCAAGGCAGAAGTATGGAACATTTATAAGGGACTGCCAACAAAAATAAGGACAGACTTTAATTATCTAGAAATTCATATGGTCAATGAGCCCACTTTTTCAACAATATTGGCTAAAAGGATAATGTACCACCTACAAAATTGAAATAAAGTCAAATAATTTGGTTGTGGTAAAGTTCGAGAGTGACGGCCGTTACTGAATCTGACAGAAATGTTTAAGTCCTGTTATTGCATTTGACACTGTTAATTCCTTCCTGACTCTTCCTTTCTCAGCTTCTATCTTCTTGACCTCTCTGGCTAGTCCTCAGTCTCTTTTAGGCTTCTCTTAAGGGACCTTCGTCCTTCAAGATGCTGGTGCTCCCTTCCTCCTATGTATTTTTCCTTGGTGAATTCATCTACCCTTATGCCTTCAATCACAATACATACTGAGTTTTACTTAATCTACATTGCAAACCTACATTATTTTATCCTGAGGTTCAGATACATAATAGATTAGTAGATATTTTCACTTGCACACCCATGGACACAACAGGTCAGCATACCATTTCCATTCCTGACTAGCAACTTCTATTTCAGAGTGAGTTTTACTATTGCTTGTCCCATTGCTCAAGCCAGACACTGTGAATGTATCCCTTTTCTTTCATCAAGTCTTATTTACTCTACCTAAGTAGTCAGAATCCACCTACTTCTTTGAATTTCCACTAATACACTCTAAATTCAGCTCATAACTTCTCACCACATTGCTGCCAAAGATCCTTATCTGTTTTGCTCCTTTCCAATCCATTTTTCACATGACCAAAAACAAGATCTTTCTGAAATACAGTTATCTGTTTAAAAATCTTAAGGGCTTTTTGGAACTTCTAGGATAGGATACAGTCCAAACTTTTAAATAAGAAAAGAATCTTTATCATCTAGTCTATACTTTTTCTCTTGAGTCTTTATCTGTTGCTATGTGTCCCTATCCCTTGCTATTAACCTGCAGCCATATGAAAAGATTCTGATGCCAGAGGGCATCATGCTGTTTGCTGACTCCCCTAAACTTGCCAAGATAACTCCTCCTTATACTTCCCAATTCAGTTCAGGTGTTATCTCCAGCAGAGAGCCCAACATAGGCTTGAACTCATGAACTGTGAGATCATGACCTGAGTTGAAGTCAGATACTTAACTGAATGAGCCACTCAGGCACCCTCAAGGAAGCCTTTCTAAAAATCACCTCATACATCTCCCCATACCACACACACACTACATCTGGGTTAGGTATACTATATGCTTCCTCAGTACCCCATGCAAACGGGGTCTGATCTCATGGTAGAAAAATATTGACTAGATTGGAAGTTACTCAAGGGGAGAGTGGAGTCTGGCTTCTTCTAAGCCCAGCTTCTTCTAAGTGGCACACAACAGGTGTTAAATAAATGTTTGAATAGTAAATAAGTAAAGGAAGAATGGACTCACATTGAATGAAAGGCACAAGGTTTATGAAAATTATTTTCATGGCTTTAGAGACTTTTTTATTTCTTGGTTCACTGCTAAAAAACATAGTTAACTTAAATCTGACTGAAAGAAATTGGGGTGTTACTGATTTGACACAAAAGGATGAGTGGATTTTAGTAAAATGTCAATGCAAAAAGTTTTACCTTTTTAGCCAATCTATTCTACCCACTCAGTTTTTCTTAACAGGGATAGGTCTTTACAAACTGTCAGCTCTGAGTTGCCACTCTGAAAATGGTATGACATACCGCCTCTTTGCCTCTGGCATATTTTAGCTCTTCATTCCACAATTGCTGTTGTTCAGCCTCCAGGTCTTTGGTTAATTTATTAATAGTCTGCTGCAGTTCATTCCTTTCATGATTTATTCTCTCAATGTCTGCAACTGAGTACTTCTGGTTATCAACAATATTCTGTAGGCGAGTATTCTCCTGTTTCATTGTCTCATATTCTAGTTCTGCATTGAAAAAAATTTGTTAAGTTCTTTCAATTCATACAAAGAAATTGATGCCATTATTTAATAGAGTTGATTAAGATTTCTAAATTTCCAAGTTATGTATATATATATATTTTCTCTTCTTTTTTGGGGGGGGGATAATTCTATTTGATCTCACTTTGTTAATAACATTCCTGAAAGATGGTACAATTAAAGTTTTATGTTAGGAACATATTTCCCTATTGGCTTGCTATGATTTTCAGAAAGTGCTATATGAAAAAAATATGGCCCCACACGTAATGATTAGGATTGAGAATTACTACACTTAAGAGGGATAGTCTGGGGGCACCTGGGTGGCTCAGTCGGTTGAGCGTCCGACTTTGGCTCAGGTCACAATCTCGCGGTATGTGAGTTCGAGCCTCATGTCGGGCTCTGTGCTGACTGCTCAGAGCCTGGAGCCTGTTTCAGATTCTGCGTCTCCCTCTCTCTCTGCCCATCCCCTGTTCATGCTCTGTCTCTCTCTGTCTCAAAAAATAAATAAACGTTAAAAAAAAAAAAAAAGGGATAGTCTGCTGGTATTCAAACGCTTTTAATACTCCAGTATGATTCTCTTCAGTAAGTCAGAAAACCCACAAGTTTTTCACAAACAAAAAAAAAATTTGTATTTAAATACATCTTGTTTCACTGACATTTTCAGTAGTTTTATCAGATACTAAGTAACTATAATGGTTAAGTTCTTGCTTTGTCTATTTACCAAAATTTGTAACAAAAAATGACTATATTGTACTAAGACAAAATGGTACTTACAAACAGGAAATGATCATGCAAAGAGAAAGAAGTTTTCAAACTTAAAATATTTGGGGTTATACAGAATAGTGTTTTCTAACCTTTTGTTATTCATAGCTTATAAAGAATGTGATAGTACTTTTAAGCAGTCTGGGATAGGTGGATGAGGAAGTTCATGACCAAAGGGGCCATGAGAATCACCCCAAAGGCTGACAGGATCAAGATCTTGGCTTTGTTATAACTCAGTTGTAGCACTATACTTGGAAAGCTCCAATCTGAGCTCAAAATAAATTAATAGTTGGTTTAAGTAAAATTTTTTATATTTATCACAGGAATCTGCACAAAAAATCCACAATGTACATTATCCATACAGTTTAAATAGGTCTCTTTCATTCTTGGCCACAAATGACTTTAAATAATCAATAAAGTTAAAATACTCAGAATAAAAACATTTTAGATTAAGTTATCAAATTATCTCAAACGAAGTCAATCTGGAATGGTAAATGATTGCTAAAGTATCTCTCTCACCTCTTCAGCTTGTAATTATTGGAAAAAAATTCTCACAAGTAGAAAGTATGAAAATTGTCTTAATTAAATACCAATGAGGAAGACAGAGTATTAATATTATAAATTATTGATTTAATTACAAATATTGCTGTAATAAAAAATTAGTCTGGCTTCTTGTCATCACGGAGAACAAACATTAGGGACCAAGTGTAAATTATTTAGAGTTGGTTTAGAGTAAATCTAATATATGTAATTAGAGTTTGGAAAAAAATAAACCAATTAAACAAATATCCCAGACAAATATTATCCTTGACTTGACAGATGGTCAATATTCCATAGACTAAGAAATAAATCAAATATCCTAAGGACTATCTACACAAATCCTATGTGGGAAAGACACAGCCTGTAAAATCCTACAAGAATAAAACTGAAGCAGGCAAACACCTGGAAAAAATAGCACAGTAGGTCCACAGAGTTATTCATTTGGTAAAGTGCCATCCAATGGCTCTGCCTTTTATGGATACCTTTCTTTGCTCTCCTTCTGGCACTACAGAACTATCAATTAATTCATGTGTCACAGTATTATTAGAGTTTTATGACTGATATGTGCTTATGAAAACAAAGTTAGGAACACACAAGGATATAAACAAACGTTCTTTAGTTGGGCTCTTCCTTACAGAGAATTATAGTAGTTCCATCTTTTCATCTTACTTTCCAATCAGCTTAAGCTGCCAAGTAGCTTAGGAGGCAGTGATGGATCATAAGATAATTGTAGTAGACTGAAGCCAGCAAAGATTAAAGAATCTGGTTTACTAATTACAAGGTGGAATAGAATAAATATTTATATCAGGTAGTATATGCTCTTAAGTTAGGTCCCTCTTTGCTTCAAAAAAATCAGACACCTGAAAACACGTTAGAAGGTATAGTAGGTTAACTAATTAATGGCCACCCAAAGTTATGTAGTCCAAATCCCTGGAATTTATAAACATTTCCTTATTTGGAAAAGGGGCTTTGCAGGTATAATTACATTAAGTATTTTGAGATGAGATTACCCTGGATTATCTAGTGGGTCCTAAATGCCATCACAAATGTCCTTAAAAGATAGAGGCTGAGAGAAATTAACATAAAGAGAAGAGGAGAGACAGATACACAGAAGAACAATGTGAGGATGAAGAAGAGACTGGAGTGACATGGCCAAAAGTTCAGGAATGCCAAGAACAACAGAAGCTGGAAGAGATGAGGAATGAATTCTCCCCTAGAGTCCTTGGAGGAAGCTTAGCCATGCTAAATTTTGGACTTCTAGCCTTTAGAACTGTGAGCCAAAAAATTTCTATTGTTCTAGTCCACCAAATTTGTGTTTTTTTTTTTTGTTTTTTTTTTTTATAGCAGCCTCAGAAAACTAATACATGTAGAAGGCACTGAAAACTTGGTAGCCTGCTATAGCCACTCACCATTAAAGGAAAAAAGCTATGGATGACAAAGCTCTCTCTGCATGTGATAAACCCCAGGAAGTCCACATTCCAGTCTGAATGTCTTCTTTTAGCATTCATTGGTTGTACTTACCTACTCTAGAAATTTCTTCATCAAGACCATTCAATTTCTGGTCAAGAATGGCTGAATGAGACTCCAAATTGCTCATGTATGCCTGATATTTTTGAACATCTGCTTGTAAGGAAGTTTTCAGTTTTCTCAATGACTCTAGACGATTCTTTAAAAGAAAAGAACATATTATTCTTATTGATAACCATTCCATACTTTACTTAAAAGTGACACAATACTATTTAAATTCATCTTAGAGAAAAGTATATTACATTTTCCTTTCACTTTTAGAGGAAGTCAAAAGAACTAAAAGGAAACTTTGGCATTACTACCTAATTAAGATGTACTTTTCAGGAAGTCAGTTTGGGATACAAAAAGTCAAGGGCCAGGATGAAGGAGCAAAAACATTTAAAATCTGATATTTTACAGAACACTCTAGATAGTTCAAAAATATAATACACAAAATAAAATTAGGTATCTGGATATTATCATTTAGCTTTTAGAAAACCCTAAGAATATAATATATTATATAAACCCACTTAACACCATTCCCTTTTCATTAACTACATAACTCAGGGCTTCCTGTAAATAGTGTTCCCTAGAGGTGTGTAACATGGGGACCTTGTTCAAAAGATCTTTTTGGTCTTATGTAAGTAGGTTAGACTCTTTCATCATATTGTGAACACCATTAGCACAAGACTGATCAATCACAAGGGAAAACAAAGCTCTAGAGACACCAAACATGTTTTCATGGGGAGTTCTGTCCAATGTAAAAAAAAATTAACTTTTAAGAAGCTTATTTTGCTATTTATTTATATCTTAGGGAAAGAAATAGCTGGCGTTCTCTAAGGAAATCCAAAAATCCAAAAGAGCTAAGTATATGAGCCTACTGATAATAAGCATGTTTACTAACCGGTTCTTTTTCTCTTTCTTGTTCCAATCTTGCAATCTGTTCATTCAATGCTTTGTTTTTTGCTGCTAATGATTCCAGCTTGGAAGCATCTACATTAAATAAATCCTCTGGAGAGAAAACCCCAAAACTTAGTGAGATCTCAATTCTGTCTAGAAACATTTTCCCCCAGGTTTTCACCACTGGTTTCTCCCTCACTTCCTTCTAGACTGGTCAAAATACTACCAGTGAAGGATATACTACCCTCTAAAATAGCAAACCTTTCCCTTTACTACACTGTCTATTCCCTTACCTTGCTTTATTTTTCTTCATAGTACTTGCCACCCTTTGGTTTACAGTTATTTGATTATCATCTCTGTTAGAGGTAGCCTCATAGAGCAGGGATTTTCTATCTCTTATTCATGACTGTATTCTCAGTGTCTAAATGGTGGCTTGCCCGATGTAGGCATATAATAAATTACTGTTTGAATAAATGAATACTATTAATTGGCTTAGCTAATTATAAAAAAAAAAAAAACCAAAAACTTCACTAGATGCATTTTATATTAGATCACTGAATTTTCCTCTTTTAAAATGAAACATCATTTACCTTGGTCCCTTTCTTATGTTGGACAAGTTGAAGTTGTCCTGTTACTTCAGCAAGATACATCCCATGGCAACATAAGGGAAATGCTTTCAACTTTTCTGCCAGTAGTGGCAAGGTGATATTCTCCTGTTTGGATTGATTCCATTGGATTCCACTGATTCCATTAAATTTATCTATTTTACCCACAGTTCTACTATTTTATATACAAGACTATGTCAATAAAAGGAAAGAAATGTAAAAGAATACCTCTGGAACATTTTAGAGTTAGCTAGTATACACTGAAGGTCACTAGATTATCACTGAGTGGAAAAATAAAGAATCTTTTTCTTTGGAAATATAATGGCCCATTAATTTTAATTACTCAAACAGTAAAGCAAGAATATTATAGGGATATCACAGGAATAACATTTGGTGATTATCTTCTGTATTCCTGGTAGTGTGTTTGATACTTTATGTACACGGCTACCTAATCTTGCAAAACTTTGTTAGAGAGGTTAATTAATTTGTTAAGGTCACATAGGCAGGAAGGGGTTTTGCCTCAGGTCTGACTCTAACATCAGCATTCTTTCAGCTTAACTAACTTTTCTCCATCAAAGAAACAATGAAGACAAAAATCAGTAGGCATCCAAACAAATTTAGAATAGCTCATCTAAACACTGGGTGTGGTTAAATAAGCTATAACTCCATGAATAGAGTTTAATACATGACTAAAAGCATGCACACTAGGAATGAGAACACTTACTCAGCTTTGACTGCAACTCTGTGTTCATCTCTTCAAAGCTGTCGGCACCAGTCATGAAACTCTCATAGCATTTTATGGTGTAGTCCAAAAACAACTGATTGGGTTAAGCAGATTTTAGAAAAAGCCATTATTCTCTATTTAGTGTGTTCCATTTTTCTAAGTGGGAATTTAAATTTGAATTAAAAAAAGAAAGGTCAAGACTACTAAGTAGTTATATGAACTCCTATGAGTTCATATATGAGACACAAACCTAGGATATATAATTATGTTACACAGACTTGCTTAGTCTGCTGTTTCTAATGTGAATGAGAATGAAAAGAACACTTAAATTTGGATAATGGTGATTTTTAGTAAAGAAACCACACCTTCAGAATTTTGAGGTCAAATAAGGAAGCCTATTAATAAACGTAATTCAGGGGTGCCTGGGTGACTCAGTTGGATAAGCCTCCGAGTTCGGCTCAGGTCATGATCTCATGGTTTATGGGTTAGAGGTCCACGTCAGGTTCTGTGCTGACAGCTCAGAGCCTGGAATGGAGTCTGCTTTGGATTCTGTGCCTCCCTCTCTCTCTGCCCCTCCCCCCCTTCTTGCTCTGTCTCTCTCTCTCAAAAAAAAAAAAAAAACAAAAAAACATTAAAAAAAATAAACAAATTCAACATAAAATGCACATTTACCTTTAGGGATAGATCATCCCTATGAATGAACCTTATGAAAAAGGTAAATGAACTGATGATCACCTAGGTACAATCAAACTGACAATGTCTAGCTGTGAAAATCAGAATGAAGGCTATAAATACATTGTTACTTCAGTCTCAAAAGTGGCATGGTTAGTAGAGATCTAAACAGTAGAGTACTAGAATCCTTAATATTTATCCAAAAGAAAGTAACACTACAGTTTGTAGTTATGTGGTGCTTTGGTCACTTTAAAGATGCATACTTTGTTTGGAGGTGAGGATGGCTGATCAGAATTTTCCAAAGCCTAGATGAAAGAAATATCCCTCAAGACAAACCAATTCCCTTTGCGCGGATTCTCTAATTAAGCAACCTTCATATTATTTGGTTGATATGGAAAGGATACCCTGAATAGCATTCTTCTAACTGGAAAGGTATACCACTAATGATAAATTAATACATTTTCATTCTCTTTCAGATCAGTCTCTTATGAATTTGGTGACAATGAATCAGTTTCTTTAAGCTTGGTCAATTTTGATTTTGCAGATTAAAAAAACAAATTGAATTTCTGCAGTCAAATGCTCTGCCAGTAACAAACTGAGTTTCTGGATCTACAAAGCTGAGGCAAAGAATCTGGTGAAACTGGATATTTTGATAACCCTCTTTAATTTAAAAATAGCACTTTATAATTTCCAAAGTGCTGCTTTGTATATTTTCATCTGAAATAATAGCTAAAAGAGTGAAAATACCTTTTACTGGTTTAACCTTTAGGATAAATATAAAAAAATTAATATTTAATAAATGCTGTAATTATATTTGGCTTGAAAACTGAGGTACAACTACATCTAGTCCAGTACACATATTGCAACATGGGAGGAAAATTCTCTCAAGTAGGATCAAAGGCTTTCTAACTATTTCACCAGCAGGGGTCATTGCTGAAGCAGTAAAAGGTAGGGTTACTCTCTGTTTAAAAAAACCCCAAAACAAAAAAACTCAGATACCTCTTTGAACTATCTCCCAGGTAGAAATAAAAGATGAAACTGAAGTTCTTGCCACTTTCAAGTCAGATGCTCAAAGAGCGTAGGTTAGAATTAGAAACAGAAAATAGTTTTTCTTCTTAGGGACCTGCATGGTGATCTTTTACATGTACTAGGGCACATTAATGTTTAATTTCAATATTATAAACTATTCCTTGGAGTTGGTATTTGCTCCATTTACACACGTAAATTTGCTTATTTTAGGAAACAGGGTGGGGTTAGTTACATAGTTTCAGTTCCAATAAAGTATGGTTTGGGAACCAATTTTGACCACCTGTTTACTTTTATCTCAACCCCTTTTTGAAGTGATAACTCAGATCTAAGTGGCAATATGCTTAACTAAAAAGGCCAAAACAAAACAAAAAACCTACAATGTAATATTTTAAGACTCAAAGATTATGCTTTGTATTGGCAAAGAATTATATTAGACTTATGTTGTCAGTATTGATATCTTCATTCTAAAACATAAAGAAATATTACATCTATACATAAAATAATGTTATGATTTACTTCTAATTTCATTGCATTTTTAACTTAGTTAACATTTCAATTTCCTTTTTTTTTTTTTAATATTTATTTTTGAGAGAGAGAGAGAGAGAGAGAGAGAGAGAGAGAGAGAGAGAGAGAGAGAAAGAGAGTGAGTGTGCACTGGAGCATGAGCCGGGAAGAAGCAAAGAGAGGGAGACAGAGGATCCGAAGCAGGCTCAGTGCTGAAGCCCTGATGCAGTGCTTGAACTCACGAACCATGAGATCATGACCTGAGCCGAAGTCTGATGCTTTACTAACTCAGCCACCCAAGAGCCCCAACATTTGAAATTTCTATGCCTACTTAGTTTTAAGAAATTACAATGTGATTCCAAGAGTAAATCTATTAATATTTGTTTGCTTATTATTTATTTATAAATGTTTGTTTATTTTTGAGAGAGAGAGAGCACATAAGAAACTGAGGGGCAGAGAGAGGGAGAGGGAGACAGGATCCAAAGTGGGTTCTGTGGAGATCCAATGTAGGGCTCAAACTCATGAACCACGAGATCATAACCTAAGCCTAAGTTGAATGCTTAACCGACTGAGCCACCCAGGCACCCCTCTATTAACATAAAAAAAAAAAAAAATCAGTTTTAGAAGTTTTCCAGGAAGCAAAAAGACAACTTATACAAAAGACTAATTTCAATAGTGACACAGTTAATAATACCGATAACTCTCATGTTTGTGGTACCTTATTATGCATAATTCCATCTTCAGTTTCTTCTCCCCAAGGCTGTCCATCATCAAATAATGGTGAGCTTTCTTTCATGGCAGTATGTAACTGATAAGTACACAAGCAACATATTTAAGTTGATAAAGGTTAGGAGAAAAACACATAGTTTTCATGTTTTGACAAATTTGTTTTAGTGTCATTTTTAGAAGGATTTAAATTACTGCATGAATGAAAGTCTCTTGAGACGTTATTTTATTGAGGCTTAAAATATAATCCTTTTGATATTTCAGTAACTAAATCCATTAGGATTAAAAAAGGATGAATTCCATATTTAGTTCTATAAAATAATGCTGATCTTTATGCTGCTATTAATCCATTGAAAGCATATATACACATTTTAATGCAACTCTGAGAATCTAAAAAAAACTTGCCACAGGTGAACCAGAAAGATTATGAATTCAAGTTTGGTGCTTACATATCAACAACAGACTCCTTTGGTATGTATAAATATGAACTTCAGATTGATTATAATAGAAAATCTTTAGAAACACAATTGTTTAAGCTTGAAAATGAAAAATAGAGAATACATTATAGCAAAATATTCAGATATTTATAATTGATAAGCTAAAAAGAAAATGGCTAAAAGTTTTTAAGGCAAAGAAATTCCATTTTGGAACACGTGTTTTTATATTTTTTGTTTTCTGAGAGAGAGAGAAAGAGAGAGCAAACGAGTGGGAAATGGCAGAGGGAGAGACAGAATCTTAAGCAGGCTCCACGCCCAGTGCACAGCCAATTGTGGGGCTGGATACCACGACCCTGAGATTATTACCTGAGCTAAAATAGAGTCAGATGCTTAACCAACTGAGACATCCAGGTTCCTCTATAAGTTGTTTTAAAAAAAATATAACCTTCCAAACATGAAAAATACTCTAGAAAACATGTGAATTTGCTATAAAATATAAATATATAAATGTGTATCTAGTATAATGCACACTAAGCTTCTAAGAAAAGGACTATGCATTAGGAATGTAAAAGAATGTGGTTTCTGCTAAAGATATTTCATTAACTTTTCTTATCCTAGGACTTACACACCAGATTCCTGAGCGAGAATATTGTTCTTAGCCCAGAGCTGCTTGCCGTATCTACACCTTTCCTATTTCAAAGGCACTCATAAGACTTTTTTGTATATCTAAGGTGGATGTAGTTGAGCTCTATCAACTCATCCTTTACTTCTTCCTTTGACAAGGTCTCAAGTGACAATCAGATTTAACTAAATCTGAAAGACATGTATAGCAGAGCCCAAGATTAAGAACAGAATCTTCTACCTTGTCATTGGGGTAGATAAAGAAAGTGCTGTCATGTCAAAAGTCCATGTGAATATTGTTGATACTCTGCAAAGTTCAAAAAGACCCTTATACAGGGACAAACGACTCTGCCCAGGCAGGGGAGTTAATCACTGCTCGGTTGTAGCTCCTAGCCCCATCTGACCGGCTCAGAAACACTTAGAATTAAGAGCCTGGAAGGCAGAACTGATCATCCACAGAGAAAGCTGGTGACCTTATTTGGACAGAAAACTTGGGACATGGGTTGGCTTAAGTGAAGACCACAAAGAGCCTTTGGGGTCTGTTCTGCTCCGCTCAGGCAGGGGAACTTATTCACGACCCCACCCGTTGCTAGTGTAGCTTCTGGCCCTGGCCAACCTGAAAGCCTAGCTGGAGCACCTAGATAATAACTGCCTAGCTCAGGAGCATGTGAAGAGAGCTTGGCTGGGGCTTTGTTCATTTGCAGAGCCAAGCCAGCAAACCTAGTCTGGCCAAAGGTTTGCTTGATTAGCTACCCAAGAAGAATCCTGCTGGTCTTGGGGTCTGTTCTGCCTCCTTCTTCTACTCTGGTAGGGAATCTAATCCACAGCCCTGCCCACTGATGACTACAGCCTCCAACCTTCCTAACCAGAGCTCATGGAAATCTCAGTAGCCCACAAAGCCAAATACAGCCTCTGGTCCCACCTAACTAGAAAACCTAACCAGAGCACCTAGGAGTATATTTAGCTCACCCTGTAACTCTGATTACAGTGGCACTGGAGTAAAGAATCTGACTGGTTGCCCTACCATCTGCAGGGCTGGGATGGTGGCCTGTTAGGCCAGGGAACTTAGAGCATAGTCCTGCCTAGTTTGATCCCCAAACAAGAGTCTTTCCAATCCTGGGGCATGTATATGCCCCCCTCCCTCCCCCTTAGATTCCTAGGCATGGAATCTAAGTTGCTGTCTTGTCCAATGCTCTTTACACTCTTCAGCCCACCTGACCAGGGAACCTAATAAGAGGATATGTGAGGCTGTGTAGCCCATCCTACAGCCCTACTGACAGTGACACTTAAAGAGAGAGCATAGCTCATGGCCTTCCTTGTATGTAGACAAAAATCAGTGGTAGCCTCTTCTGACCAGGGATTTCAGCACATACTTATACCATTGGTTTCAGATCCCAAACAAGCCATGGAGGCTTTGGGGCTATTCTCCTGCCCCATCAAAGCAGGGAAGCTAATTTTTAGCACTGCCTACAGCTGAGTACAGTAGCTGGTCCCAACTATCTAGGAAGCCTGACCAGGAAATTGTGGAGCCTACCCTATAGCTTCACTTGGACAGGGAACCAAGCCAGCAGTTCTCTCTAACTGTTCTCAGACAGCAGCACTTCCCTCTCTCCCCTATCCTCAGAGCATGGACAGTGACCTTTCCCACAAACAGACCTTGATATAAACCCCACGTTTATAAGGACACATCTAAAAACCCAATCTGAGCTGACTGGTAAAGAACTGTCTCTGCCAAAGAGATCCTCTCAAGTGTGGAAGAAGAGACCACTTACTCAAATGTGCAAGTACCATCACAAGGAATCAAGGATCATGAAAAATAAGGTAAACATAGCACTACCAAAGGAAATGAATAAAACTCCAATAACTGACCCTAAAGAAATGGAGATCTATGAACTAATTCAGAATAATCCTCTCAAAGTGGATTAGTAAACTATAAGAAGACAGAGCCAACTAAACAAAATTAGAAAAATGATATAAGAGGGGCACCTGGGTGACTCAGTCAGTTAAGTGTCCAAATCTTGGTTTTGCCTTGGGTCATGATCTTGTGGTTCATGGGTTTGAACTTTGTGTTGGGCTCTACATTGACAGCATGGAGCCTGATTGGGATTCTCTCTGTCCTTTCTGTCCCTCCCCTGCACTCTCTCTCAAAATAAATAAACATATTTTTTTTTTTTAAACGAAAAACATGTGGGGCGCCTGGGTGGCTCAGTCGGTTCAGCATGCGACTTCAGCTCAGGTCATGATCTCAGAGTCCGTGAGTTCGAGCCCTGCATGAGGCCCTGTGCTGACAGCTCAGAGCTTGGAGCCCGGTTCAGATTCTGTGTCTCCCTCTCTGTCTCTCTCTCTGTCCCTACCCTGTTCGTGCTCTGTCTCAAGGATAAACAAACATTAAAAAAATAAATAAATAAATAAAAGGAAAACATTCAAGAACAAAACAAAAAATTCAGCAAAGAAACAAAACTATAAAAAAAAATTAAACAAATGATAGCTGAAAAAAAAAAAAAAAACAACTTATCTAAAGAATTAAATAGAGTTTCAAAATCAGAGTTGACCATGCAGAAGAATCAGTGGGCTAGAAAGACAGGACATTTGAAATTATCCAGTAAGAGAAGCAGAAAGGAAAAAGAATGAAAAAACAGTGAAGAAAGACTATGGGACTTATGGGTCATCATCAAATGATACAGTATCTGCATTATGGGAATCTCAAAAGGAGAAGAGAAAGAGAAAGGGACAGAAAGTATATTTATTTTTATTAAAAAACATTTTTTTAAACTTTATTTTCAGAGAGGTGGAGACAATGTGAGTGGGAGAGGGGCAGAGAGACAGAGGGAGAAAGAGAGAGAATCTCAAGCAGGCTCTGCACTGTCAGCACAGAGCCCAATGTGGGGCTTGAACTCAAGAACTGTGAGATCATGACCAAAGACGAAATCAAAAGTCAGATGCTTAACTAACTGAGCCACCCAGATGCCCCATCAAAAAATATATTTAAAGCAATAAGAGGTGAAAACTTTCCAAACCTGGGAAGAGAAATGGACATCCAGATCCATGAAGTTCAAAAGACCCCAAATAGGTTGAACCCAAACTGGGCTATGTTGAAACATATATTGAAAGGAAAAAAAAGGTTAACCCCAAATGCATTATCTGGCAAAACTGTCCTTCAGAAATGAAGGAGAGATATAGGCTTTCCAAAACAAAAGCTAAGGGAGTTCACCACCACAAGATCTGCCTTACAAGAAATGCTAAAGGGAGTTCTTCAAGTGGAAGCAACAAAATGCTAATCAACATTGTAAAAACATATGAAGGTAGTGTAAAACTCACTGGTAATGATAAACATACAAAGTCTGGTTTTCTAATATGGTACTGTGTAATTAATTTACAACTCTAGTTTAATAGTTAAAAAACAAATGTGATAAAAAGAACCATAACTAAAATAATCTGTTATCGGAAACACAATATAAAAAGTATGTAAACTGTAACATCAATAACCTAAAATGTAAAAAGAGAAGTGAAAGTGTAAAGTTTATGAAGTTATTGAAATTATCACTTTAAAATAGAATGGTATAGTTTTAAAGATGTTTTATGTAAGCCTTATGATAACCACAAGGAAACAACACAAAGTAGATACATAAAAAATGATAAAGTCAAAGCATGCTGATACCAAAGATCATCAAACTGCAAAAGAAGATAGTAGAATAAAGACCAAGCAGAACAACAGACCTACAAAACAGTCAGAAAACAATTTAAAAAAATGGCAATAGGTCCTTACCCACCAATAATTACTTTAATATTTGTTTATTTTTATTTCATTTTTAATATTTTTGATAGAGAGAGAGAGAGAGAGAGACATAGTGTGAGCAGGGGAGGGTCAAAGAGAGAGGGGACACAGAATCTGAAGCAGGCTTTAGGCTCTGAGCTGTCAGCACAGAGCCTGATGTGGGGCTTGAACTCACGAACCATGAGATCATGACCTGAGCCGAAGTTGGACTCTCAACTGAGTGAGCCACCCAGGCACCCTTCGCCAATAATTACTTTAAATGTAAATGGATTAAACTTTCCAACCAAAATACACAGAATGACTGAATGGACAAAAAATAAGATTCAAAAATATGCTGCCTACAAGAGACTCAATTTAGTTTTTTTTTTTTTTAATTTTTTTTTTTTTCAACATTTATTTATTTTTGGGACAGAGAGAGACAGAGCATGAACGGGGGAGGGGCAGAGAGAGAGGGAGACACAGAATCGGAAACAGGCTCCAGGCTCTGAGCCATCAGCCCAGAGCCCGACGCGGGGCTCAAACTCACGGACCGCGAGATTGTGACCTGGCTGAAGTCGGACGCTTAACCGACTGCGCCACCCAGGCGCCCCTCAATTTAGTTTTAAAGACACAGACTGAGAGTGAAGGGATGAAAAAAGATATACCAGACAAAATAGACTTTAAAGTAAAAATGGTAAGAAGAGACAGTGAAAGTCATTATATAATGACAAAAAGGTCAATTCACTAAGGAGATAAAACATTGGCCCCTGGTAGGCTCTGTGCTGACAGTGTGGAACCTGCTTGGGATTCTCTCCCTCCCTCCCTCTCTGCCCCCACCCCAACTGGTGCACTCCCTCTCTGTCTCTCTCAAAATAAATAAACATTATAAAAAAGATAAAACATTTGTAAATATTTATGCAAACAACATTGGAGCACCTAAATATATAAAGCAAATTCTGTCAGAACTAAAAGGAGAAATAACAGCAACACAATAGTTGGAGACTTTAATACTACACTCTTAACAATGGAGAGATAATCCAGACAGAATAAATAAATAGCAGTTTGAAAACCCTACAGAACAAATGGGACTCAACAGACACTTATAGAACATTCTATCCAACAAGAGCAAAATATACATTCTTCTCATGAGTACAAGGAAAATTTTCTAGGAGATTATGTTACGTTACAAAACAAGTCTTAGTATGATCAAGTATCATACCAAGTATCTTCTCTAAATATGAAACTAGAAATCAACAACAGGAGGAAAACTGGAAAAGTCATGAATACATGGAAGTTAAACGTCACTCTCCTGAACAACCAATCTATCAAAGAAGAAATTAAAGGGGAAATGAAAAAATATCCTGAGACAAATGAAAATGGAAACACAGCATACCAAACTTATGGGATGTAGCAAAAGCAATTTTTAGAGGGAAGTTTATAGCTATATAAGCATATATCAAGAAAACAGAAAGATTGCAAATAAAGAACCTAACTTTATACACCTCAAGGAAGTAGAAAGAGCAGAACAAAATAAATTCAAAGTTAGAAGAAAAGAATAGAGTAGAAACAAAGAAAATTGAGAACAAGAAAACAACAGAAAAGATTACTAATACTGAGTTGGTTCTTTGAAAAGATAAACAAAATCAACAAACCTTTAAGCTAGACTAACCAAAGAAAAAAGAGATGAATACCTAAACCAACAAAATTATAAATAAAAGAGGAGACACTAATACTGGTACCACAGAAATACAATGGATCATAAAAGGCCACTGTGAACAACGTATGGCAAAAAAATTAACAACATAGAAGACAGATAAATTCTCGGAATCTTACAACCTACCAAGACTGAATCAGGAAGGAGAATATCTGAACAGGAAAACAGATCAATTACTAGATTGAATCAGGAATCTAAAATCTCCCAGTGAAGAAAAGTCCAAGTCCAGATGAATTCACTGGTGAAATTTACCAAACATTTAAAGAATTAATGCAAATCCTTAGAATCCTTCGAATGATAGGGAATAATCCCAAACTTATTCTATAAGGTCAGCATAACCCTGATACCAAAGACAGATGAGGACACTATAAGAAAACAGGCCAATATCCCTGCTGAATATAGATGCAAAATTCTCCATAAAACATTAACGAACCAAATTTGGTAGTACATTAAAAGGATCTCACCATCATCAAGTATGATTTACTGCAGCATGCAAGGATGGTTCAACACGCATGAATCAATAAATGTGATATAACTCATTAATAGAATGAATGAAAAAATCATAATTTCAGCAAACGGAGAGGCAGCATTTGACAAAATTTAACATCTGTTCATGATAAAAACTCAGCAAATTAGTTATAGAAGAATTGTACCTCAACATAATAAAGGGCATATATGAAAAGCCCACAGCTAACATCATACTCAATGGTAAAAGGTTGAAAGTTTTTCCTCTAAGGTTAGAAACAAGACAAAGGTGCCCACTCTCAACCACGCGTATTCAACTTAGTACTGGAAGTTCTAGCCAAGAAAATAAAACAAGAAATAAAAGGCATTAGAATTGAAAAGGAGTAAGTAAAATTATGGCTATTTATAGATGACATGATTTTATATATAGAAAATCCTAAAGACTCCATAAAGAACTGTTAGACCTAATCAATGAATTCAGTAGTGTTGAAGGACATAGTATTAAAATATAAAACTCAGTAGCAGTTCCAAATACTAATGGCAAATTATCTGAAAAAGAAAGAAAACTACACCATTGACAATACCATCAGAGCAATGAAATAATTAGGACTGAATTTAAATAACGTGAAAGATCTCTATGTTGAAAACTATAGGACATTGATGAAAGAAATTGAAGACACAAATAAATGCAAAGATAATCCTGTGTTCATGGACTGGAAAAATTAATATTGTTAAAATGTCCATACTACCCAAAGCCATCTATAATCTACAGACCAATGCAATCCCTTTCAAAATTCTGATGACTTTTTTTTTTTTTTTTTTTTTACTGGGGTAGAGAAATAATTCTAAAATTTATATAGAAGCACAGAAGACCACAAATACCCAGAGCAATCCTGAGAAAGAACAATGTGGGAGACATTATACTCTTTCAATTTCAAGCTATCTTATAAAGATATTTACAATACAATGAAATTAAAAACACAGTAGAGAAAAAAGTAGAATTTTTTTTTTTTTTCAAATCAGAGACTAAAGGAGCCATCCTAAGTCTGGCTAAATTTCTAGGATTCTTAACTGGGAAAGATAATTAGAACAAGAGGCCTATGATTTCTCATTGATTCTAACACTGTTATAGTGTTCAATTCTACCACCTCAAGCAAACCAAGATAGGAAGGAGGGGATTTCAACCTATATAACACACTTGGAGGCATCTCAAGGGGTCTCTCTCCAACAGAAGCCAATACAGGTACTCCATGAGCTCCTGCATCACTGTGGAAATGCTATCTCCCAATCACATAAGAATGACATAAGCTGCTTAGTCAAACAAGGGTAAAGTGTTCTTCTGACAATACAAGGATTTGGTGGTGGGAACAGAGAGGTAGCTATCCACTGCCCATGGATATCACTGAGAAGAGACAAACTGAATGCACAAATGTTATATATAAAGTTCAGTAAAATGTGAGTTGTATTAATGGGCTATAGTATTGGATTTCTACTCCTATCTTGACAATGGTGGTGCTGCAAGTACTGAGATGTCTTCTGGGTCAAAATCCATCCATGTGGTGCCTGCCTGTATTTTGTTAAGGGATTGCCAATAGCTAAGAGAATGCCAGGGGGACAGTATTAGTTTTAAGGATTCCAAGCACTAGGAAGGACAGGAAACTCGGAAACTATAAGAGACTGAATTAGACTAGATAAAATTTTATATTTCTCAACAGTCAAAATACAGTAAATAAATCAAAAGAAAAAAAAGGAAAAAAATAATTGCACCATATCCATAAGAGTTAATTTCCCCAATTTGATTGTTTTTGATGTACAAAATGGTGCTCCTACAAATCAGTAAGAAAATAGAAAAATGGCAAAAGACAGGCAGTTGTAATAAATGTGAAAAATGTTCAAGTTGAAAACAAAAATTGCAAATACGAAAAGATGATGTTTTTGCTTGTCATGTGTTCATTAAAAATATTGATAAGCTAACATATAAAGCATTTAATATATAAAGGTTCAAATTAATAGCAGAAGCAAAAAAATGAAATATAAAATAGGCTAAAAAAGCACACACACAAAATATCAATGACAAACCATACAAAAACATAATTGCTTTAATAATATATATATTAAACAAGCTTTTTTTTTCACCTCTCAAATGGTAAAGATTTTAAAATAATGATGTGTACAGAGTGGGAAAATGCATATGCTCACACATTGTTGAGGAGCTTTTAACTGGTGCAAGTTTTCTGAAGGGGAATTTGTCAGTATATATCCAAAGTTAAAAAAAAAAACAACACATTAAATTGTGCAGCAAAAATCCATCTTTAAAACTACAGTCCAGCAACATTTTTAAATTGTTGTCTCTGAGCTGTGGGGATTATGGGTACATTACTTTCTGTGTATGCTTTTCTGTATTTTCCAAAATTTTTTGCAGTGAATATGGATTTCAGTTAAAAAAAGAAAAAAGCAAATTATGTATATAATGGAAGAAATAATTTCCTACTAACTTTTTTTAAAAAGCTTTAAAACCTTGTGAAAATGATCTTCTTGCCAATGTGTTACTTACTTCCTCTCACCTCTGGAAGCAATTTATTAACAGTTTGAAGAACTTAAAATCAAATGTGCTTTGAAAAATTAAAACTGATGCAGACTGTGACATAACTAGCAAAAGAAAGACTGAAAGAGAAATAACACTACCTTGAGGGGAAAAAAAAATCTTTTCTACATATACATTTTAAAATGAAAAATCAAATACCTTGATGCAGTCTATTAGCCAAACCAAAGCTGCCACAATGTGCGGCCATGTATGAGGGGCCCCCACTGTATACATGGAGCTTTTGGATAATGCAAAAGGATACCTATGAAAAATTGGGAAAAAAAATAAGCTAACAATGTTCATTTTGTGAAAATAAGGGCTAAATTAAGCATGAAGTTACATTAGAAAAATTCCACATATATATCAACAGTCTTGACTTGTTTAGAAGTAACATTATTTATCAAGATTCTGTCCTTGGTTATCTTATTCTCAAATGATTTTGTGTATTTTTTGGTTTCTTCTCTGCAGATTACTGTGTACATATATCCCTAAAGCTGCAGAGCTTGATTTACAACCAGTATATTGGACTTGTAAAAGATGTTTGTTCCCTCAAATTCAATGTATTCCAATGAGTGTACTCCTCATCCTCAAATCCATCCTCTTTGTTTATTCTACACAGCCCTTCTTGACTTCATCCCATCCCACTTTCTCCAGCGCTTCAATCCTGTCTTTTTTGCTTCTATAGAATCTGTTGAACCCAGCCCATCCTATTTATTTTTCACATCAGTAGTTGGAAGGCCTTATGATCTATCATCTTCAATAGTCCAGGAATAACCTCCAAACAGTGGTTTTTCTCTCCTTTTAAATTTATCCTAACATATGCTGCCCACAGTGACCAACTTAAAAGATATGATTTCTCTGACTCAAAATCTTCACAAATCAATTGAGTTTGATTCTTCTCTGTGTTCCAACAATCTCTTTAGGCTAATAAGAAATATAACATACAAACCCAAGATCTTTAAAGATTCTTGGAACCTCTTCTTCAAACTTTGTGTCAGGAAGTTCATATGATGGGCACAGGAAACCATAAAGAAAAGTGAAGATCTTTAGGAAGTCTTTAACAGAAGGAGCTTGTAGAGATTTCATGGACACGCTATATGCATATCCGTTTTCTGTAAGAAACTACAATAATTTTTATGAAACATCAAACATTTGATAATAGAAAAACTAGTGGAAAATACTTAAGAGAACATTAAATACCTCACAGAGTTGTCGAATACACTGCTGAATGAATGCTTTGTCATTAAGTGGCCTTGGGTCCTTGATTTTTTCAGAACTGGAAAATATACCAAATTGACTATTCCGGGATCCATGTCCACTCGTTCTGGAAACATAAATAGTCAACACTATTTCCTTCTGTGGTCAAGTGTAAATTATTTCAAGGTGATTTTATATTTTAATAGCATCAAGCATTAAAGTTCAATTCTTTTCTCTTATTCAAAGCAAAGAAAAAGAGCAAACAATGAGAAGTATAAAGTGAGGTGGAAAGAAAAATGCACTTGTGGTGCTTTGCATTATTAACACTTATACTATCATCTAAACTTTGAGTCTACTAGATCTTCTGTTATCAACCATTCTCCAAGTCTATTCAATAATCTAAATCCTTTCACCATCCTCTTTAGCTTTTCATCATCACTTCTACACTCTCAACCCCTTCATTTGCCATCATTTCTTGTGGGAAAATTGCTTTTGAGATGTTAAAATAGGTTGTGCATGCTTTTTTTTCATGAATACTTTGTGTCATGCAATATTATTTATCTGATTTTTATTTACCATAAATATACAGGGTTCTACTTTTTAGTTATTAACGGATACAACGTATATGCTCCATTTTAAGCCCTTTCCCCCCCAAACAAAACTTTGTTTATATCTTTATAATAGTTCCTTTTGCCTAACTTTGGGGCCCAATTTAGCTAACAACTGTAGTTTATTAAGTATCCTGAGAATAATAATTTTTCTTATTGAACAAGTGCCACAAAACTAAGTTGCAATGAACATTGCTCTAACACCTGAACTCTGTTCATCAGAGCTTTATTTCTCCCTGCAAGTTTGCTTGTTGCTTGCAAGTTCTCTCCTGCCAAGGCTCTAAAAGTTCTTTAGCTTGGGCCTGGATTAATTGGCTATTTTTCTCCTGACAATTTGCTAATTTGAAAACCACTTTTCTACATACTGCTATTACTTAATCTTTTTTTTTCTTTTTTTTTTTTTTTTACCATAAAAGGAATATGTGTATAGACTTGGCTGTTTTTCTTTTTTTTTCTTTTTTTTTAAGTAGGTTCCATGCCCAGTGTGAAGCCCAATACAGGGCTTGAACTCATGACCCTGAGATCAAGACCTGAGATGAGATCAAGAGTTGGATGCTTAACAGACTGAGCCACCCAGGTACCCCAGACATAGCTTGTATTCTACACAAAACAGCACCCTTAGATATTTTTTTAAATTTTAAGAGAATTCCTCAACCAATCCAAATACTGTATCATTCAATTTATAGCTCAAGAACATAGTGTCTAGAACCAGAGTCTGTGGTTTCAAATTCTGTCTCTGTTGCTAGTTCTATGACCTTGAGTAAATAAGCTCTCTGTGCTTCAAGTTCCTCATCTATAAAATGGATACAATGACAGTATCTATTCATAGGGTGCTTCTGAGGATTAAAAGAGTTAACATAGATAAAGCATTTAAAACAACATCTGGCTTATAAAAATGTTCAGTAAATGTTAACTTTTATAATAATCATCATTATCTCTTAAGTTCACCACCAAGAGAAAAGTTACATTACAAAAATGCCTTAAGGGGCACCTGGGTAGCTAAGTCCGTTAAGCGTCTTAATTTCAGCTCAGGTCATGATCTCATGGTTGGTTAGTTTGAGTCATGCCTCAGGCTCTGCACTAACAGCATAAGCTTGCTTGGGATTCTCTCTCTCTCCCTTTCTCTCTGCTCCTCCTCCTGCCGGTGGGTGCACACTTTCTCCAAGAGTATAAAAAAAGTTGGGGACTAAAATGTCGAACTAGATGATGGTTCCTTTTAATTTTAAAATGCTATGATTCCATACTATTTGAAAGCTAGATACAGGATTTTCAATCAACTATTTACTTATAATATGAAACAGTGGTCTGAAGTGCTGATATATTTCTTAGCTCTATCTAAAGCAGATATAACCATGTAACTATTTAAAACAGAAGAAAGCTAGTTTATAACTTTCTCTTGTAAGGGACCATGTCATCTAATTTTTTGAGAACACCTTCATTAGAACTAATAAAAAAACATCATTACCTTTTACCAAATACAGAGACTTTTCTTTCAGATGTGGGTTTGTTTATACTCAACTTTCCAAAGCCTGGTTTCTCTTTGCTTTAGCAAAATGGAAAAACAAACAAACAAACACTTTAAAAAATAAATACAAAAAATATTGGTTTAAGAAATTTTTAGAAATACATTGGAACTAAAACCTTTTCCCCATTACCTATAAAAATAACTCAGAATCATGAAAATTTTTAGTAGCAATCATAGCTTGTTATAAATGGGATAGGCTAACCTAACAACATGTATAAGCAGGAATACTAAAGTGTTAAGAAGCAGAAAACAAAACAACACATCTACATTCTGATTTCAATTATCTTAAAGTATGTACATTTATGGGTAACAGGAAAAAGACTTAAAAGTAAGTATCTCCAGTCAGAGGATGATAGCTACATTTAACATTTTTCTTTTAAGGCCTACTCTGTCGGATTGCAGCTACACTTAAAAACACATATTATTTAAACAACAGAATCAAAACATTGACAATAGCAGCCTTCTGGCTTCCAATACAATTTGAGGCATAAATTTAATCTTTCAGTGTATGTAATGTGTAATAGTACAACAAATTTATCTGATTCAGAAGGAAAAGATACAAATATTTCAAATTTCTAAAAGTAGCAGGGGCTTATACTACATAAACATAAGTAGCCTAAGTACAGTTAGCAAGTACCTTGTACCTTGGTATTAGGGAAGGACTGATACAACTCTACAGTGGCTCACTAATAGTCTTCTCTTAATTAGAAGAAACTCACAGAGAAAAACTAGTTTATGATAGTAAACTATACACCCCTTTTTCCAGTGAATAATGAGAAAACAGTTTGAAGAAGTGGTTCTGTAGGTTATTCTAAACCAGCTTATCACTGAAGAACTCTGATTAAGAATTTTGCTGGTTGGATATACTTTAGTAAATTCAAAGTTGTAGCAATGAGCCCACTCACATAAGCAGGTCTAGAAAAAAAGGAGGAAAATAAGGAAAAGAGTGCTGGCTGGGAATTCAGTCTTTTTTAGAGGTTGCCTGGCAAAGGGTGTAGCTTCGGAAATTTAAGGAACAAATTAGATAAAACACACGTAATAACATGCCAGTTTTTACCCTTCACTGACCCCAAATTGGGGACCACCGTGAACAAACAAGATTCATCAGAACATCACTCATAGTACATTTTTGTATTAACCGTCTTTACAGATTTCTTTGTCCAAGATAGTAAGGTGTGAGGTACTTACGTTTGAGGGGTATGAAGGCTTTGTTTATTGAAATCCTGAGACCTTAAATCCTGCATAGAGAGGCGGCCAGCACCACCGGTGGAAACTGAACTGCGCTTCATGCTTATTACCTGCATTCACGAATTCAGTATTAAAAAATCTTTTCAGATATAGATGGTGCATTAAGCACCAACTGTTATCTTCATCCTCAAACAGAAAGCAGCCAAGTTCCGTTGTTTCTTCAAGATAATGTTTTCCTGGGCCCTCATGTTCACGTAGGTGAAGCCCTCATTTGCAGGGAAATCTATCTAACTTCATTTAAAACTACTCAACACACACGAATATTTACTTACTGCCTACCGTGTACACTGGGAGTGTGCAAGGCAACTGAAACGATACACTGATAAATAAGGTATAATTCCTGCCTTTGCAAGGGTATCTATGGTAGTTAAAGCCTTGAATCCTCACCTAGACCACATTACTGCTGTTGGCTGTACTGACTTCACCGGGAAAAAGTCAGAGACGGCCTGACAAGAACTACCTCAACATGTTTCCTTTTCTTTGGTCTTAGAGAACACAGCTATTCTCTTTTCCTAACCTCCATCTCTCTTGTTCTGTCCTTAACCCACTGTTTCCCATTTATACTCAATCACTGCCCCACTTACTTCAATCCCTCTTCTAACAAAGGTTAATTATCGGTCCACAAAATGGTCTACTGATTCTCATTTCTGAGAAAATTAACACTTCATTTCCTGCATATCTACTGAAACTGTTGCCTCCTAGGATACTCATGACTGACAAAACTTTCGATCCTTTCTCATCTCTGTGTGGCATTCGACACTATACACTTAAGATTTCTCAGGTCCTGGCCTGGCTTCCTGGGAAGTGGACATTTGCTGTTATCCCTTCTTTTTTCTGGGCTCTCATTTGTCTTTTGAACTGATTACATTTTCCGGGGCACCTGGGTGGCTCAGTCAGTCCGTTAAGCAACCGACTGGGGCTCAGGTAAGTCATGATCTCACAATTTGTGAGTTCGAGCCCCGCATTGGGCTCTGTGCTGATAGCTTGGAGCCTGGAACCTGCTTCAGATTTTGTATCTCCCTCTCTCTCTGCTCCTCCCCTACTCGCTCGCTCGCTCCCTCTCTCTCTCAAAAATAAACAGACATTAAAAACATTTTTTTCAAACTGATTACACTTTCCATCTTCGATAGGCCACCAATTTCTTCTCCTTTATACATTTCTACTATCCATTCAACTTTCCCACTCACCTATATGTGCACTCCAAATCTCTACTTAAAACGTAATTCAAGATTAAGACTTCCTTAAACGCCCACTAGGAGTATCTCAAACGCAACATCTGAAAGAGTTCATCTGGTCCTTCCACTCCCTGCGCGTATCAATTCTTCCCCTTTCCTCCAGCCTGTCTTCTCCCCACCACTATGCTCCTAGTCCCTCCTCTTCTCCCTCGGTAAATCACTGTTAGTAGAAATTTATTGATAGACTCCGGGAAATGCGCCTCGCACAGACTCCGCCCCGGAGGCCTCTCACAACAGTAGACACTAAAACGTCCCTTAGGACCTCTAAATCTAAGTTGTTGGCGCTATCACTTTCTCCCTTCAGAACACTTCTGCCTGCACGAAATTAACCCAAAGTTACCTTTCTTCCAGTTTCGTGACACGACCCAGGGACCGAATTTCTGTGACCTGTGCAACTATCTGAGGGACGGGACAGCAGCCGCCAAAACACCAATTCTTCCTTCCACCCGCCAGCGCGGTTCGAATTTTAAAATCTCCGCCGGCGCTTACGTCATCACGTACGTCGCGCGGCTACGCAAATCTTACGCGCCACTCTCAGTCTCTGGAACTCTGCGTATTGAGCGCGTCCCATCGTCTCACTCAGCATACTGGTGTCTCTGGTCAGTGCAAACGTCCGCTCCGACCTCTGGTCCGATTTCTAAAGTTAGCGCTGAAGACGCGGGCGCTCTGCGTCGCTAAGTAGTGGGCAGAACGCTCCAAATCGCCCTGGAAACACGTTTTCCGTACAGCAACATGGCCGCGCCCGTCGGCTCGTAGGAAAGGAGAAATTGCTTTGCTGTGCAAGTGGCGTCTTTCATGACCACTCTTTAGAAGGGTGCTGTTTTCATAATGCAAGTCTGGGAGGCGTCGTGCAATTTTCTGACAGAGGAAGCGGTGAGGTAGGAGATAGTTAATGCTGAGGTAGGGTGTAGTTGGCTTAGAGGATCGAACCCTAGTGGTCACCGCTAGGGTTCGGGTTGGCAATTTGCTCGCTAGGGTTTCATGGTCCTCTAGCGGTGGCCGGCGAGTGAAGCTAGGAGGAACCCACGGGGCTGGGGGGTGGGGTTCGGTGTGAAGCAGAGAGGTAGGTGAAATAGTTTAAGCACAATAGTTTACTTTGCTAAAATAAGACTTTCCGCTTCGCTGAGTTTGAAGTCAGAGACGAGTACTGCCCAGTACCTGGAGAGTGGTGGGGGTGGAAGGAAACCTTTGAGCCAAAGTCCGGATACCTGATTGTTGGAGCAATTGTGCGGTTAACTAGAATTGAAATTTGGGGCACGTCGCCTTTTCTGAGTTTCAGTCTTCTCGACTAAATTTTTGGCTCTCCCTAGATACTACATTAGTGGTGACTCTGAAGGCAGGGCCAGCACCAGCATTGCCGTTACTAGTAGCATTTGAACAGTTGCGATGTGCCGGGTACTGCACAGCACTTCATGTAGATTATGTCATTTAATTCTCTAAACTGCCATCTGAGATGTCATAGAAAATGATGAATTTGGGGCTCAGTGAGATGAAATAACTTGCCCATGGCCGTACTGCTAATACTACCTGGAGTTGGAAGGTTGGATCTAAGTACTAGTATTACTAACTGTGCTTTTAACCCCTTATATATATCTTATTCTGTCCCTTTCTTAAATTCTCCATTACACTGGATTTAGTAAGCAATGTTGAGAACTTTACCATCTTTTATAAAAAGATAAGGCAGTTTTGAAAAACCCAGTTGCTGGAGGAGGACTGCTCAGAACCAATTACCTTAACCATAACCTTGCAATTTTGAATTTTGCTAGGGTTTGATACTTATGATATCTGTTAAAATTGTGCTCTGCCTAGACCAGTCTTTCATTTTACCCTTTTTGCACTCTGTTGGTAGCAGTGGTTAAACAGGGTAGTATTATTACTGGAGAATGGGCTGACTTACAGCAAATGTGCTTTGAAAAAAAAAAGGGGCTGATCAGCTAATAACTCCTCTTGAAATTCTGTGACCTCTCTAGGTTTATCTCATTAAAAAGGGTGGATTCACATAGGTAATGTAGTATTCTTTGCTTTGACAGGACACTATCTTGAATGACTCCCTGACTTGGAGGATGTGGACCTAGTGGCCAGATTCAAGGACCAAACAGAAAGTTGTGTGGAGGGCCCAGGAAGATGGGAGGATTCAATTGAGATTCCAGAAATAAGATCAAGTTTTAATTCTCTTTTGCTAAATTGGCTGAAAATTTTGAATTAACCCTGAAATTAAAAGTTTATATTAAAACATTACATTTTTCCTTAATGTATCATGAATGTCAAATTCTCTTTTGTTTAAATGTCAAGTTTATATTCTTATATGTGAAATCTACCTGTGTATATGAAGTGTATTTTTATGGAAATGCAGGACATTTACGAAATTATCTGGAAAGTTGGGTTTTATATCTAGACCTTAATTTCCAGAGTTTTTTTTTTTTTTTTTTTTTTTAAGAAGAAAATGTCTGTGGTGCATCAGCTGTCACCAGGATGGTTACTAGATCATCTTTCTTTCATTAACAACATAAACTATCAACTTCACCAGCATCACGAGCCTTGTTTGACCTCTTTTGGAACCTCTACTACGTTTATTGCTTTTGACTCTACCTCTAAGCCAGATTATGATGACAGAGGAAATAGTGAAGTCTTCATACAGAAATATGTTTTTCGATCTGAGCTATTTAATGTCACCAAACCTTACATAACTCCAGCTGTTCACAAAGAATGCCAACAAAGGAATGAAAAGGAGGATCCAATGAGTGGTGTTAAAGAAGAAAACTTCAATTCTATTATTGGAAAGGTAGAAAGTTTTAATAAATTTTTATTTTTCTACAGAACACACAAAAGAAGTTTGTTATTCCAGTATCTCAAATATCTTGTAATTTACTATGTCTAAATAATCAATAAAGTGTAGGAAGGCTTTAGTGTATCCAATGTAATTTTGAACTCTTTGCTAACGTTCTGGCATTCTTAGAAGACCAAATTTGCATATTTCAAAAGCAAGCAATGTTTGCTCAAAAGTGAATGCTGTGTAAATTAAACCAACCGAACTAAACAACAACAAAACTCTTTCTGCTTAGTCATTTGTATTAATTGCATTTTTTACATTTGTTTTTTTCAACAACATGCTGCTTTCTCTGCAACATTCTAAAGCAGTATATGGACTTTGGGAGATTTTTAGAGACCTGTCCATTTATACACTGGTGCAGTCTTTTGGTGAAGTTTCAAGAGTACCATACAGGATCAAATTATACTTTAATTCTTCTTATGTTTCTGAAAAGTTCAGAGGTGATTATATAAAGTCCATATCAGATTATATTAAGATAGGAATAACATTTATTACTCATCCACAAATGTTTGAGATCTTTTTTATTTGTTCATTTTGTTTTGTTTTGTTTTGGATCTTTCTGTGTGCTGTTGTACATACAGGGATGAAACAAGACCAACACAAGTCCTGCCCTCATGGATCTTATAATTGAGGTCCATAAAGAAAGATATTAAATGAGAAAGCATGTTAAGAATTAGAATAAAGAAAATAATAGAGATAATTTATTACATTGTTCTAGTTTCCCGAAGTAGAACTTTTAATATTCTTATAATTTTTTTCTTTCAACAAATATTTATTGACCATTTGCTGTGTGTCAGGCATAGAATGGAAAATATATAGATAATGTCTGAGATTTCAGTAAAATACTATATAGATTTATCATTACTGTTACTAATTCAGACAAATAATAACCAGCATTTGCAGTTTACCAAGTATGGACATCTTTTAATGTGTATACTGTTATGTTGGATAAGTTTCTTACTTCAGTATGGAAAAATATAGATAAACTTATTTAATGAATTTTCTTGACGAAACTTACCTTATTTCTGATATGCCAAAGCAAATTGTACAATTAGCTTAATCTTAAGACCTTTTATTTATTCATCCAGCAAACGTTTATTATTAGCCTACTAGGAATTTGCGACTATGGCAAGCACTGCTGTTTCAGCAGTAAGAAGTAGGAAGTTCCTGCTCTATTTTGTACTGTCTTACATGTTCTTTTCTATGGAGTTGTTACAGATAGAACTGTGTTAGTATGTTTGATTTGTACCCAGCTCTCAAATCAATCATAAAGAGCTATTGAAAATACATTGGATTTTTTTTTTTTTAAGATAGAACATGGATAGATCCTCTCCTCAGAAACGAAGAAGTTGGGAGTAACTATACCATATATATTAACTGATAGATAACACTTGTAACTTTATACAGCATCAGCTTTCTTGTGTTACCTGGATGTCTGTGCTACATTTTATCATTGGTACTAGTTCTTATTAATGGCAGATAAAGCTAAGGTGACCTTGTATCACTCATTAAGCTTATAATAATAATAATAATAATAATAATAATAATAATAAATAAAAATAGAATTTTTTATTTGGGAAAGCTTACTTCCTTAGTCCATGCCCTTTTCACTGATTTTGACCTTAGTTGTCAATTATCACCTGTTAAAGACTGAGATACATGCTATGGAAAAGTGATGAAAAAGAAATACTAATATATTTCAAATTACCAATATTGTGATAGATGGCAACATAATTTTTTCCCTGTAATTTACTCTTTAGAAGCGTAAAAGATGTGTTGTTTTCAATCAAGGTGAATTGGACGCTATGGAATACCATACAAAGGTAAGGTATAAAATATTCATTGATGACATTGGAAGATTAATGTGAAGTTGTATAAATGTACAAAATAAATATGGATATTCTTAAAGATTAATTATTTTGATCAAGGCTAGAATTTAATAGTGGAGTGATTTATTGTTACTTTAACAGTAATAAACAGTTCAAACCAGTTTTTATTAAAACTTTATATACTTTTATTAGTTTACTGTTTAACATAAGTGAACTTATGCTATATTGGTTAAGTTTAGAAATTTGATAAGTTTTAAAGTCTGTTGTCCATAGCTAAAACAACTTATTAAGATGCAGAAGAAAGCATGAACAATGTAAAAGATACATTTTTAGAACATAGCAATAAAGGGATCTAGTAGTTAAAGAAATGAGGGAAAACAGAGGGTATGCAAGTATTTTAAGCTGTAACTCCCTGAGGAACCCTTTGACTGAAATGGAAAAAGTTGGGTTTGGAATTTGGCTTAGGAGGGATGATAATAAGTACAGTCTTGGACATGTATTAATATGATGATAGGACATTAAAGGTTTTTTAATCTTTTTTGTGGGAGAATATACATAACAAAATTTGCCATTTTAACTATATTTTAGGTGTATAATTCAGTGGCATTAAGTACACTCACAATATTGTGCCCTAATCACCACCATCCGTCTCCAGAACTTTTTCATCATCCCAAATAGAGTCTACACTGGTTAAGTAACTCCTCATTTTCCTTTTCCCATAGCCCCTGGTAACCTCTGTTCTACCTTCTATATTTTGAATTTGCCTATTATAGGTATATAAGTGGAATCATATATTTATCCTTTTGTATCTGATTTATTTCACTTAACATAATGTCCTCAAGATCCATTTCTTTGTCAGAATTTCATTCCTTTTTAAGTTTGGGTAGTATTTCATTGTATGTCTATACTTCATTTTCTTTTATGCAATCATTTGTTGATGGACATTTAGGTTCTTTCTACCTTTTGGCTGTTGCGAATAATGCTGCTATGAATATTTGGTGTATAAGTATCTATTTCAGTCTCTCCTTTCAATTCTTTTTGGTATGTACCCAAATGTGAATTGCTGGATCATATAGTAACTTTATGTTTAACTTTTTGAGGAACTGTCATACTTTTTCACAGCAGCTGCACCCTTTTTACATTATCACCAGCAGGGCACAAGTATTCTAGTTTCTTCACACTCTCACTAATACTTGTAATTCTTTCTTTCTTTCTTTCTTTCTTTCTTTCTTTCTTTCTTTCTTTCTTTCTTTCTTTCTTTCTTTCTTTCTTTCTTTCTTTCTTTCATAAAAGCCATCCTAGTAAGAATGGAATGGTATCTCATTGTGGTTTCCACTAATACATTGGATTTTACATGTATTGAAGATAGTTGAATGTACAAATGCTAAATCTTTCAATACCAAAAGTCTTCTCTAGTTTGTTAATTTTAGAACTCTTTCTATTGCCTGGAAATGCTACTTGCAAGATTAAACTGCAGAAGTATGCAAAAATCCAGGGTCTGATATAAGAAAGGTTAATAATTTTAAGATGTTAAATGAAATTAGAGAATAGAATTTCTTAAATTCATGTGCATTCGGATTGCTAAATACTTGTGACTGTTAATGATAACTATAAATTGTGAAACATTTGTGTGCTACAGAGTGCAATCAAACTCTTAAGTCATAGAACAGAATATTTACAAAATCTAATTTACAACTCTTGTTTCAGTAGTAAATTTGAATAAAGATAATATATGGCCATTTTGTTATCAATTAACGATTTTATAGAAATTAAAATCTGTTGGCTATAATAGAATTTTCAAGGTTGGTACGAGGACTGTTAATAGACAAGATATGTAGATGACTTTAAGGAACATATATTAAGGAAAAGCCTGTAGTAGAGCTTGTCTTATGATTTTCTTTACTGAATCTATCTGTGCCCCTCCCTTTCTTCCTGTCTAATTCATTTACTTATTTATACATTTATTCACTAATTAAATTAATTCAGTTTACTTATAAATATTCATTAAATGCCAACTGTATACCAGACATTGTTAGCCCTGGGACTTTAGTAGAAGTAGAGATAGATATAATGTTTCCATCCCAGAACTTATGTTCTTGAGGGACACAATTAAACTAAACTGTTATATATATTAAAAAGCACTATCATAGAATTCTAGGATGCTAGGAGGGCACAGAGGGTGGGTGTCCAACTGAGACTTGAGGACGGGGCATCAAGAAAAGCTTTATGGAAGCAGTGATTTTGTGTGAGTCTTTGCAGTAGGCATTAGTCATATGAAGAGGGTGATGAAGAGCATTCTAGTCTTTGAGAAGAATAGGATTTGCTAAAGTTCAGAAGCAAGATGGAATAAAGTTTATTTAAGGAACTGTAAAAGGTTCAGTGTGGCTGGGCTGTGGAATGTAGAGAGAATGGTTAGAGGTGAAACTGGGGAGATAAGTTGCAGATCATGTAAGGTTTTACAAGCCCAGCTTAAGACATTTAGACTTAATATTAAGGGTGGTGGGAAGCTGTTGAAAGCAGATGACATGACCAGACTTGCATTTTATTTTATTTATTTAATATTTATTTATTTTTGGATGATAATGCATTCATTTGGTAAACTTCAGAATGTACAAAGAGTATGCAGTAAAAAGTCTTTCTTTAATCCCCATCCTTCAGTCACCTGCTTCCTCCTCCCAGTGCATTCGTAGAGTGGTGGTGTTCATATGTGAAAGATGGTAAATACATATATTCCCCTTTTTTATTTAGATGGTAGCATACTTGACCCAGTTTTTCACCTTGCTTTTTTCCCCTCAGTTGAACATTACAAACTGCTTTATGTCTCATTATTTTTCATACTTTAATTAGTCTTCAGCTGCTAACATTTAGGTATATTATACACATGCCATTTTCCACATGTATATCTTGCAGGATACAGTTCAAGAAATTAAGTTTCTGGATCAGAGGTTTGAACTTTTTGGTAGATACTGTCAAATTGCTACTGTAGAGGTTTTATCCTCTTATTAGCAAACCAGAAATGTGTACTTCTGCGTATTTTCCCACATCCTTACCATTACAGTATGTGATGTATTGTTTTTGATCTTTTCCAATCTGATAGGTAAAAAATAGTATTTCAGTGTGATTTTAATTTGCATTCTCTTATTAGGAGTGTAGTGAAGTATTTTCACATTCGTTTATTTTTTTGTGTGTGAACTGTTTCTTTTGTATGTTAAAAAAATTGTGTCCTTAATTTATAGGCTCTCTCTATATGTTAGGGAAATTAGTTCTTTGTCTATGATATAAATTGCAAATATATTTTTACCAGTGTGTCATTTTAATTTTAGTTATGATTTTTTTTTTACCTCATAAGTATTGTATTTTTATTTAGTTGAATTTATTATTATTTTTTCTTTTATGAGTTCCGGATTTTTGAGTCATAGTTGAAAAGGTATTTCTTCTTCAAGACTTTAAAAGAATTTCCCCATGTTTTCTTCTAGAATATTTATGATTTCATTTCACATTTGTATCTTTGATTCATTTAGATTTCATTATGGTGTAAAGCAAGAGTTAAGGGTCTAACTTTGTTTTTTCCGGATGACTGCCCATTTGTCCAGCCATCATCTGTTGAGTTTTTTCTCTGCTGTTTTGAGATGCTAGATATACTAAATTCACATATGTATTTGAGTTTATTTCTGCACTTTATGATTTTATTTAATTCATTTATTTTCGAGTCTCTTTTCAGGTTTTATAATATGTTTTACTATTTGATGTGCTCACCTCCCCCCCATCCTTATTGCTTTTGTTCTACACGGTTTTTCTATTTTGTTTATTTTTCCATATGAATTTTAGAGCATTTCCTTCTTTTTTTTTTTTAATGTTTATTTTTGAGAGAGAGGGAGAGAGTGTGAACAGGGGAGGGGCAGAGAAAGAGGGAGACACAGAATCCAAAGCGGGCTCCAAGCTTTGAGCTGACAGCACAAAGCTGGATGTGGGGCTTGAACTCACAAGACTGCGAGATCATGACCTGACCCAAAGTTGGAGGCTCAACCGACTGAGCCACCCAGGCATCCCTCTGTATCAATTTTAGGATCAATTTTAACTTGGTTGGAAAAAATAAGCAATTGGAATTCTTATTGCATCAAGTTAAACTTAAAATTTTAAATTAGGCTTACTGAGGTCTTTAAGATATTGATGATTCTGCCCCCAAACATGAATATGTCTTTCCATTTGTTTCAGTTTCTGTTGTCTTTTTATAAGATTTTCTTTATAAAAGTCTTGTCAATTTCTTAAGTTGCTATAGTTTTTTTTTTCTTTTAATCTCTTGTGTTTTCTAAGTAACACTTAAAACTCCTGAAAATAGTAATACTTTTACTTACAGCTTTCCAATTATTGTATCTCTAGTTAATTTGTGTTCTGTAATTCTACAGGGTGGAAAATAAAATACAATGTTAAATCATATTTAATAGAGTATTTATCATTGTCTTGTTCCTGAATCCGTAGGCATGATTTCCTCACTACGCATAATACTGGCTTTTGGGCTGAGCTGCAAATAGCATGTTAAAGAAATTTTCATCTCTTCTTATTTATTGTTATTATCAAACATGCTTATTGAATTTTATGAAATGTTTTTTTAGGCATCTGTGGAGATTGAATAGCTGATTTTTCCCCTAATATTTTCCTTTGACTTTTTTCCTCATGTGCAACCATCCTTGTATTTGAAGTATGTATTCCAAATGACCATGATGTATTATTTTCCAAATGTTCTGCTAAATTTTATTTGTTAACATTTTATTTGAGATAATGATAAGTGAGGTTAGTCTGATATATATTTCTTGTTTATGCATAATTATATACACATATTTGTATACATCAATATTGGAAGTTGGAAATTTTTCTTTTTTTTCCCCCTCCCCAAGTCTTTGGTGTAATCTTTTTTCAAAGTTTGGTAGAGGGACACCTGGGTGGCTCAGTCGTTTAAGCATCTGACTTTGGCTCAGCTCATGATCTCATGGTTTGTGGGTTCAAGCCCCACGTCAGGCTCTGTGCTGACAGCTCAGAGCCTGGAACCTGCTTTGGATTCTGTGTCTCCCTCTTTGTCTGCCCCTTCCCTGCCTGTGCTGATTCTCTCTCTCAAAAATAAATAAATATTAAAAAAAATTTTTTTTTTAAGTTTGGTAGAGCTCTTCTTTGCAACTGTTTCAGCATGTTATCTTTTCTGGACATACTTCCTTTGACAATTTAACCTTTTTCTTCTTTGGAAATAAGTTTTAGATTAAAAAAATTTCATTTTCTTTTGTAGTCAGTCTTGTAAAGTATGTTATATTAGAACATTATTTGTTTCATTAAGTTTTTAAAATTTATGCATAGTCTGTGTCTATAGTTATTTCACCTTCATTATTCATATTGTATGTTTATTCTCTTTCTTGATAGATTAGCGAATGGCTTACCTAATTTATTAGTTGTTTCTTAACTTTATCATTTTTATTTTCTAACTTATGCTTTAATCTGTATTTATTTAATCCTTCCGTTAATTTTTTCCTGACTTTTTGAGTTTTCTTAATTCACATTTTTACTTCTTTTTTGTTTATGGGAGTATTCAGCGTTACAAATTTTTCTCTGGGCACTGAAACATCTCATATTATGATATGTTGTATTTTAACCACTGTGATACAAAGTTTCATTTAAATATTATAGTTTTCTAGAGATTTGCCTAAGAGTAAATTTTTATTTTATTTATTTATATTATTTTATTATTATTTTTTAAAGAGTTGTTAGTAAATTTTTAAGTTTCCATGTTGGGGTAGTATTGTTGGATTGACGGTAAATGTTTATTAAGCTCTATTAAAAAAATGCCAAATTGTTTTCCACAGTGACTGTACTGTTTTGCATTTCACACCAGCAATGCATGAGAATTCCATTTGCTTTCTATCCTCAATAGAATGGAAACCCTAGTCTTTTAAATGGGTTGCAAGCACATCTGTCTAACCGTTTAGCCTAAAGAGCCTTTTTATTAACTTGGACAGGAAATAAATCTGCCCTCTACCTTGGAGGGAGATGCAGTATCTATCTTCCATGCTGTACACATAACCTTGAGGATTTATTCTGGAATGAAAACTGTCAGTGCCTCTCCTCTCACAGAGACTCATGGTGAATTGTCTCCCATTTGTCCTGTGAATCATGAGGTTTTTCAGTCCGAATATTGTAAACAGGCAATATTGTTGGCTCTGTGGGAACTGGCACTTTTTCTTCTGTCCTTTGGGTGGTTCTTTTCTTGGCCTTCGATAGTTCTCTCACACACTTAAGCACATGAGTACTTAGGGGAATTTTTCCAGGGTGACTACCTATACATCTACAGAGTTCTCCCTTTGGGTGGCTCTTTCCTCTCTGGTGCTCTGTCCTGTGAAATCTTGTCATGATCTCCCCATATTCTCTGCTTTGTCTGCTCAGCTCTGGATTTCTCCCAGCCTCTGTCCAGATTCTTCCTTCTGTTGTCTTAGCTGGGGCAGTCAGTAGGCCTTACCTATGATTTCTTTCACTGTTCTTTATTACTTGATGTTCTGTATCTTGAAAGTTATTGTTCCTGTTACTCCATCTTGGTTGAAAGTAGAAGTCTTTGGCTATTTTGAACATTTTTTCTTTATCATTGAGTTTTAGCAATTTGATTATGATGTTCCTTTAGGCAGTTTTCCCCTCCTTTGTTTGTTAAGCTTGAATCTGTGAATAATAGTCTTTAGCAAATGTGGAAATTTTTGGCCATTACCTCTTCAAATATTTTTTCTGTCCTTTTCATTTAGACACTTGTGTAGTGTGTTGTTTTCAAGTGCACTAATCTTTTCTTCTTCAGTGCCTGCTATTAGTACAACCTAGTGTATATTTCATTTTTATATTGAACAGGCATACCTTGTTTATTGTGCTTTGTTTTATTATACACTTTGCAAGTTTGTGGGACCCCTGCATCAAACGAGTCTGTCAGCGCCATTTTTTTCCAACAGCATTTGCTCACTTTGTGTCACATTTAGGTAATTCAAATTTTGTTATTATGTTTGTTATATTTGTTATGGTCATCTGTGATGAGTGATTTTTGATGTTACTATTGCAATTGTTTTGGGGCACCACAAACTGTGCACATATAAGATAGCACACTTAATTGGTAAATATTATGTACTCTGACTCCTCCAGCCATCAGCTGCTCCCGTTTGTCTCTCTTTGGGTCTCCTTATTCCCTGAGACACAACGGCTTTGAAATTAGGTTAATTGATAGCCCTGCAATTTTCTCTAAGTGCTCTACTGAAAAAAAGAGTTGCATGTCTCATGCATTAAATCAAAAACTGGAAATGATTAAGTTCAGTGAGGAAGGCATGTCAAAAGCTGAGGTATGCTGAAATGTTGGCCTCTTGCACCAAACTGGTAGCCAAGTTGTGAATGCAAAGCAAAAGTTCTTGAAGGAAATTTAAAGTGTTAACCCAATGAACATAGGAATGATACATTCAGCCTTATTGGTGATATAGAGGAAGTTTGAGTGGTACGGATAGGCGATCAAACCAGCCACAACATTCCCTTAAGTCAAATCCTAGTCCAGAGCAAGGCCCTAACTCTCTTCAATTCTATGAAGGCCGAGAGGTGAGGAAACTGTAGAAGAAAAGTTTGAAGCCAGCAAAAGTTGGTTCATGAGATTTAAGAAGCCATCTCCGTAACATCAAAGTGCATGGTGAAATAGCAAGTGATGAAGTAGAAGCTGTATCCAGAAGATCTAGCTAAGGTCATTACTGAAGGTGGCTACACTAAACAAATTTTCAATGTAGATGAAGCAGCCTTCTATTGGAAGAAGATGTCATCTAGGACTTTCAGTGCAAAAGACAGGCTGACTCTCTTTTTAGGGACTACTGTAGCTGGTGACTTTAAGTTGAAGCCAGTGCTCATTTACCCTTCTGAAAATACTAGGGCCCTTAAGAATTATGCTAAATTTACTCTGCATGTGCTCTCTAAGTGGAGCGACAAAGTCTGGATGACAGCACATCTGTTTACAACATGGCTTACTGAATCTCTTCAACCCACTCTTGAGATTTACTCACCGGAAGAAAAGATTCCTTTCAAAATAGGGCTTATAAATAATGCAGCTTGTTGCCCAAGAGCTCTGATGGAGATGTACAGTCAGATGAATGTTGTTTTCATGCCTACTAACACAAAATCCATTTGGAAGCTTATGGATCAAGGAGTAATTTTGACTTTCAAGTCTTATTATTGAAGAAATACATTTCATAGGGTTATTGCTTCCACAGACAGTGATGCCTCTGATGGATCTGGGCACAAAGTCAATGGAAAATCTTCTGGAAAAGATTGACTATTCTAGATGTCTCTAAGAACATTTGTGATTCATGGAAAGAGGTCAAAATGTCAACATTACTGGGAGTTTGGAAGAAGTTGATTCCAACTCTAAAAGATGACTTCGAGGGGTTCCAGCCTTCAGTGGAGGAAGTAACTGCAGATGTGATGGAAATAGCAAGAGAGCTAAAAGTGGATCCTGAAGATGTGACCCAGTTGTTGCAATCTCATAACAGAACTTTAAAGGGTGAGGGTTTGCTTATGATGAATGAGGGGTGCTTCTGAAGGATGAGCAAAGAAAGTAGTTCCTTCAGGTGGAAGCTACTCTTGGTGAAGATGCTGTGAATTGTTGAAGTGACAACAAATACCCTAGAATATTCCATAAGCTTGGTAAAGCAGCAGCAGAGTTTGAGAGGATTGACTCCAATTTGGAAAGAAGTTCTACTGTGGGTAAAATGCTATCAAACAGCATTCATGCTACAGAGAAATTGATGTCCATGAAAGGAAGAATCCATTGATGTGGCAAACTTCATTGTTGTCTTATTTTAAGAAATTGCCATAGCTGCTTCAACCTTTAGCAACCACCACCCTTATGAGTCAACACCCATCAACATGGAGGCCAGACCCTTCGTCTGCAAAAAGAATATGACTTGCTGAAAGTTGAGATAATAGTTAGCATGTTTTAGCAATAAGGTGTTTTTTAATTAAGATATGTACATTATTTTTAAAGACATAATGCTCTTGAGCACTTAATAGACTATGTCCGATTTACAAAATATAGCTTACAGCCCTTGCCTTCAAATAATTCCCTTTATTATAAAGATAACTTGCTTTATTCTGGTGGTCTAGAACCCAACCCACAATATTTCTGTGGTATGCTGTAGTTTTCTTCTCTGGAAGCTCAATTTTTTTTTAGTAGTTTTTATGTCTCTGAACATTCTCATTTTTTGCTTTACATTTTAGGACATATGAATATGGTTATGATAAGTGCCTTATTATCCTTTTTTTTTGCTCTTGTTCTCAATCTTTTGAATGGGCTACAAGTAAATCTATTCATACATTTCTACTGTTTGTATCATCTGTATTATTCCTATGTGTGATTATTCCAACATTATGTTGTGTTTTCCTTCTTTATGTACCTGATAATTTTTTTAAGTTTTTTTTTTTCATTTGTGTTTTTTGAGAGAGACAGAGTGGGGGAGGGGCAAAGAGAAAGAGACAGAGAATCCCAAGCAGGCTCCCCACTACCAGCACAGAGCCTGACATGGAACTCCCAACTTACAAGTTGTGAGATCATAACCTGAGCTGAAAACAAGGAGTCAGATGCTAAACTGACTGAGCCACCCAGGCACCCCTATACCTGGTAATTTTAAATTTTATTGTAAGATGTTTCAATTGTAGCTTATTGGGTACTAAATATTTTCATTTTCCTATAAATAATCATTTTCAAAAAAAATTTCAAAATGTTTATTATTGAGAGAGAGAAAGAGAGCTCATGAGCAGGGTAGGGGTAGAGAGAGAGGGAGACAGAGGATCTGAAGCAGGCTCTGTGCTGAAGCAGAGAGCCCAGTGTGGGGCTCAAACTCTTGAACTGAGAGATCATGACCTGAGCTGAAGTCAGATGCTTAACGACTGAGCCACCTGGGCACCCCATCATATTCCTATAAATATTCCTGAACTTTGTCTTGGACAAAGTTACTTTGAAACTGGCTGATCCTTTTGTGATTTTCCTTTTTCTTTTTTTTTTCTCTTTTTAAAAAATTTATTTATTTTTTAATTTACACCCAAGTTAGTTAGCATATAGTGCAACAATAATTTCAGGAGCAGATTCCTTAATGCCTGTTACCCATTTAGCCCATGCCCCCTTCCATAACCCCTCTAGCAACCCTCTGTTTGTTCTCCATATTTAAGAGTCTCTTATGTCTTGTCCCCCTCCTTTTTATATTCTTTTTCATTTCGCTTCCCATATGGTCATCTGGTTTGTATCTTAAATTCTTCATAGGAGTAAAGTCATATGATACTTGTCTTTCTATGAGTGACTAATTTCACTTAGCATAATATCCTCAGTTTCATCCACGTAGTTACAAATGGCAAGATTTCATTCTTTTGGATTGCTGAGTAATACACCATTGTATATATATACCACATCATCTTTATCCATTCATCCATTGATGGACATTTGGGGTCTTTCCATTCTTTGGCTATTGTTGATAGTGCTGCTATAAACATTGGGGTGCATGTGCTCCTTCAAAACAGCACATGTGTATCCCTTGGATAGATACCTAGTAGTGCAATTGCTGGGTTATAGGGTAGTTATATTTATAATTTTTTGAGGAACCTCCATACTGTTTTCCAGAGTGGCTGCACCAGTTTGCATTCCCACCAGCTGTGCAAAAAGACCCTCTTTCTCCACATCCTTGCTAACATCTGTTGTTGCCTGAGTTGAGTTGTTAATGTTAGCCATTCTGACAGATGTGAGTTGGTATCTCATTGTGGTTTTGATTTGTATTTCCCTGATAACGAGTGATGTTGAGCATTTTTTTTCATGTGTCAGTTGGCCATCTTGATGTCTTCTTTGGAGAAGTCTTTTGCCCATTCATGTCTTTTGCCCATTTCTTCAGTGGATTATTTGTTTCTTGGGTGTTGAGTTTGATGAGTTCTTTATAGATTTTGGATCCTAACCCTTTATCTGATATGTCATTTGCAAATATGTTCTCCCATTCCATCGGCTGCCTTTCAGTTTTGTTGATTGTTTCCTTGCTGTGCAGAAGCTTTTTATTTTGATGAGGTCCCAATAGTTCATTTTTGCTTTTGTTTCCCTTGCTTCTGCAGACATGTTGAGTAAGAAGTTGCTGTGGCCAAGGTCAAAGAGGTTTTTGCCTGCTTTTTCCTCTAGGATTTTGATGGCTTCCTGTCTTACATTTAGGTCTTTAATCCATTTTGAGTTTGTTTTTGTGTGTGGTGTAAGAAAATGGTCCAGGTTCATTTTTCTGCATGTTGCTCTCCAGTTTTCCCAGCACCATTTGCTGAAGAGAGTGTCTTTATTATGTTGGATATTCTTTCCTGCTTTGTCAAAGATTAGTTGGCCATATGTTTGTGGGTCCATTTCTGGGTTCTCTATTTCATTCCATTGATTTGAGTGTCTGTTTTTGTGCCAGTACCATACTGTCTTGATGATTATAGCTTTGTAATACATCTTGAAGTCTGGGATTGTGATGCCTCCAGCTTTGGTTTTCTTTTTCAGGATTGCTTTGGCTATTCAGGGTCTTTTCTGGTTACATACAAATTTTAGGATTGTTTATTCTAGCTCTTTAAGGAATGCTGGTGTTATTTTGACAGGGATTGCATTGAATATGTAGATTGCTTTGGGTAGTATTGACATTTTAACAATATTTGTTCTTCCTATCCAGGAGCATGGAATCTTTTTCCATTTTTTTGTGTCTTCTTCAATTTCTTTCATAAGCTTTGTATAGTTTTCAATGTATAGATTTTTCCCTCTTTGGTTAGATTTACTCCTAGGTATTTTATGGTTTTTGGTGCAATTGTAAATGGGATCAATTCCTTGATTTCTCTTTCTGTTGCTTCATTATTGGTGTATAGGAACGCAACCGATTTCTGTGCATTGATTTTATATCCTGCAACTTTGCTGTATTCATGAATCAGTTCTAGCAGTTTTTGATGGAATATTTTGGGTTTAGCATCATGTTATGTTTGAAGAATGAAAGTTTGACCTCCTCCTGGCCGATTTGGATGCCTTTTATTTCTTTGTGTTGTCTGATTGCAGAGGCTAAGACTTCCAATTCTATGTTGAATTAACAATGGTGAGAGTGGACATCCCTGTGTTCTTCCTGACCTTAGGGGCTAAGCTCTCAGTTTTTCCCCATTGAGGATGATATTAGCAGTGGGTCTTTCATATATGGCTTTTATGATCTTGAGGTTTGATCCTTCTGTTCCTACTTTCTTGAGGGTTTTTCGTCAACAAAGGATACTGGATTTTGTCAAATGCTTTCTCTGCATCTATTGGGGTGATCGTGTGGTTCTTTTCTTTTATTGATGTAATGTACCACATTGATGGCTTTGTGGATATTGAACCAGTCCTGTATCCTAGGTATAAATCCCACTTGGTCGTGGTGAATAATTCTTTTAATGTATTGTTGTATCCGGTTGGCTAGTATCTTGTTGAGGATTTTTGCATCCCTGTTCATGTGGGAAAGTGGTCTGTAGTTCTCCTTTTTAGTGGGGTCTTTGTCTGGCTTTGGAATCAAGGTAATGCTGGCTTCATAGAAGGAGTTTGGAAGTTTTCCTTTCATTTCTGTTTTTTGGAACAGCTTCAAGAGAATAGGTGTTAACTCTTCTTTAAATGTTGGGTAGAATTCCCATGGAAAGCCATCTGGGCCTGGACTCTTGTTTTTTGGGAGATTTTTGATTACTAATTCGATTTCTTTACTGGTTATGGGTCTGTTCAAATTTTCTATTTCTTTCTATTTCAGCTTTGATAGTTTATATATTTCTAGGAATTGTCTATTTCTTCCAGATTGCCCATTTTATTGGCATATAAGTGCTCATAATATTCTCTTGTTATTGTTTGTATTTCTTCTGTGTTGATTTTGATCTCTCCTCTTTCATTCTTGATTTTATTTTTTTGGGCCATATCTTTTTTCTTTTTGATCAAACTGGCTAGGGGTTTATGAATTTTAATTCTTTCACAGAACCAGCTTCTGGTTTCATTGATCTGTTCTACTGTTTGTTTTTTTTTTGGGGGGGGGTTTGATAGCGTTGATTTCTGCTTTAATCTTTATTATTTCCTGTCTTCTGCTGGTTTTGGGTTTTATTTGCTGTTCTTTTCCAGCTCCCTAAGGTGTAAGGTTAGGTTGTATATCTGAGACCTTCCTTCTTTAGGAAGGCCTGGATTGCTGTATACTTCCTTCTTATGACCACCTTTGCTGCATTCCAGAGGTTTTTGGCTGTGGTATTATAATTTTCATTAGCTTCCATGCACTTTTTAATTTCCTCTTTAACTTCTTGGTTAGCCCATTCATTCTTTAGTAGGATGTTCTTGAGTCTCCACATGTTTGTTACCTTTCCAAATTTTTTCTTGTGGTTGATTTCGAGTTTAATAGCATTGTGATCTGAAAATATGCATGGTATGATCTCCATCTTTTTGTACTTACTTAGGGCTGATATGTGTCCCAGTATGTGATCTATTCTGGAGAATGTTCCATGTGCACTGGAGAAGAACGTATATTCTGCTGCTTTAGGATGAATGTTCTGAATATATCTTTTAAGTCCATTTGGTCTAGTATTTCATTCAAAGCCATTGTTTCCTTGTTGATTTTCTGTTTAGGTTATGTGTCCATAGCTGTGAATGGGGTGTTGAAGTCACCTAGTATTATGGTATTATTATCAATGAGTTTCTTTATGTTTGTGATTAATTGATTTATATATTTGGGTGCCACCACATTTGGAGCTTAAATGTTTACAATTGTTAGATCTTCTTGGTGGATAGACCCCTTAATTGTGATATAATGCCCTTCTGCATCTCTTGATACAGTCTTTATTTTAATGTCTAGATTGTCGGATATAAGTATGGCTACTCTGGCTTTCGTTTTTTGACCGTTAGCATGATAGATGGTTCTCCATCCCCTTACTTTTGATCTGAAGGTGTCTTTAGGTCTACAGTGGGTCTCTTGTAAACAGCATATAGATGGATCTTATTCTATTACCCTATGTCTTTTGATGGGAGTGTTTAGAGTGAGTACTGAAAGATACGAATTTATTGCCATTATGTTGCCTGTAGAGTTGGAGTTTCTGATAGTGTTCTCTGGTCCTTTCTACTCATTGCTGCTTTTGTTTTGTTTTGTTTTGTTTTGTTTTTGTTTTGTTTTTTTGGTCTTTTCTCCCCCCAGAGAGTCCCCCTTAAAATTTCTTGCAGGGCTGGTTTAGTGGTCAGGAACTCCTTTAATTTTTGTTTGGGAAACTTTTGATCTCTCCTTCTGTTTTTTTTTTTAATTTTTTTTTTCAACATTTTTATTTATTTTTGGGACAGAGAGAGACAGAGCATGAACGGGGGAGGGGCAGAGAGAGAGGGAGACACAGAATCAGAAACAGGCTCCAGGCTCCGAGCCATCAGCCCAGAGCCTGATGCGGGGCTCGAACTCACGGACCGCGAGATCGTGACCTGGCTGAAGTCGGACGCTTAACCGACTGCGCCACCCAGGCGCCCCTCTCTCCTTCTGTTTTGAATGACATCCTTGCTGGATAAAGAATTCTTGGCTGCATATTTTTCTGATTCAGCACATTGAATATATCCTGCCACTCCTTTCTGGCCTGCCAAATTTCTGTGGATAGGTCTGCTGCAAACCTCATCTGTCTTCCCATGTAGGTTTAGGACTTTTTTCCCTTGCTGCTCTCATGATTTCCTCCTTGCCTGAGTATTTTGTCAATTTGACTATGATATGCCTTGTTGATGGTCAGTTTTTGTTGAATCTAAAGGGGGTCCTCTGTGCTTCCTGGATTTTGATGTCTGTGTCTTTCCCTAGGTTAGGAAAGTTTTCTGCTATGATTTGCTCATATAACCCTTCTACCCCTATTTCTCTCTTCCTCTTCTGTGACCCCTATGATTCTGATGTTGTTCCTTTTTTTTTTTTTTTAAATTTTTTTTTTCAACGTTTATTTATTTTTGGGACAGAGAGAGACAGAGCATGAATGGGGGAGGGGCAGAGAGAGAGGGAGACACAGAATCGGAAACAGGCTCCAGGCTCTGAGCCATCAGCCCAGAGCCCGACGCGAGGCTCGAACTCCCGGACCGCAAGATCGTGACCTAGCTGAAGTCGGACGCTTAACCGACTGCACCACCCAGGCGCCCCTGTTGTTCCTTTTTTAATGAGTGACTAATTTCTCTAATTCTTAAATCGTGGTCTTTTTTTTTTTTTTTTTTAAAGATGAGGGAGATTTTTTTTTTTTTCAACATTTATTTATTTTTGGGACAGAGAGAGACAGAGCATGAACGGGGGAGGGGCAGAGAGAGAGGGAGACACAGAATCGGAAACAGGCTCCAGGCTCTGAGCCATCAGCCCAGAGCCCGATGCGGGGCTCGAACTCACGGACCGCGAGATCGTGACCTGGCTGAAGTCGGATGCTCAACCGACTGCGCCACCTAGGCGCCCCATTAAATCGTGGTCTTTTGCCTTAATCTCCCTTTTTTTTCCTGCTTCATTATTCTCTGTACATTTGTCCTCGCTGATTCTCTGTTCTGCCTCATCCATCCTTGCTGCCACAGCATACATCTGTGATTGCAGCTCAGTTATATCATTTTTAATTTCATTCTGACTATTTTTTACTTCTTTTATCTCTGCAGAAAGGGATTCTAATCTATTTTCAACCCCAGCTAGTATTTTTATTATTGTGATTCTAAATTCTGGTTCACACATCTTGCTTGTACTGTGTTAAGTCCCTGGCTGTCATTTCTTCCTATTCTTTCTTTTGGGGTGAATTCCTTTGTTTCATCATTTTGAAGAAAGAAAAGAAATTAATACGGTAAAAAAAATAAAATTAAAAAATTAAAGCAGCACAAAAAAATCGAATAAGTGATGCTAGATCCTAGGTGTGTTTTGGTCCGTTTGTTGAAAGGAGCTTGGTATAGTAGAGAAAAAAGGGAAAGATATGAAAAGAAAGAAAAGGAAAAAATAAGAAAAGAAAAACAGAAAAATAAAATGTTTGAAAATTTGAAAAAGTGAATACACTAAAATATAATACAATGAAATAATGGAAGTAAAATAGAATGTAAAAAATTTACAGAAAAGTGAAAAATATTGTAAAAAATTAAAAAATATTTTTAATAAAAATGGAAAATAAAAATAAACTTCTTCTGTTTCTGTATTCAAGAATAAGAAAAGAAAAAGAAAAAAATTGAATAGATGGACCAGGGAACAGGTTGAAGATAATTGAAATTACATCAGTTTCCCCTAGAAGTCAAGCTATGAAGCACTTTATAGTCTGTAACTAAGCAGGTGGAGAGACTTGTGTTCCTGTAGCACGAGGTTGGCCAAGTTGGGCAGGGTTTAGTGTAACGGCTCCATTCTCCATTAGATGTCGCTGCTTAGCTTACTGGGGTGGATTGTTGTGGTGCATGTAGGTGTGTATGCGCATGTGTGTGAGGGCTGAGTATGGTGTCACCCAGCTACCCAGACTCTAGTATCAGAACTCTGTGCTCTCCCTGATTGGCAATTGAGCACCCCTCCTTTGTCTCCGGTTCTATCCACTCCCCACTTTTACATTCCATGACCAAGCCATTAGGCTGCCAGGTGGCACCTCCCTCCTGAGTTTTTCCCAGGTGTGGCTGTATTTCCCAACTCCTCACTTCTGAGGGACTGTGACTTTGACCCATTCTGACCCTCTGGCGGAGCATCTCACTGAGCAATGGCCAGGTGCTCGGCTGCCCCCAGGAACATTCGTGGGACCCTGCTGCTGCTGATTCCCAAAGACAATGGCTGGGTGCCAGCCTGCCCCAGAAAAAGTTCATGTGATTGTATAGCAGCAGCATTTCAGGGATTATGGTAAATTACAACACACATCTGGCACCAGGCTTCCCCCTTAAAGTTCTTGTTCTAGCACCAGCCAATGTGGTCATTCTCAGGTCCACTGGGATCTTTGCCTATGGGGTGACCACACATCCTCCACCAAATGTCCTCATAGCAGGGGAACCACCTCTCCCTGTGTGGCCTGAGGACCCCTTGGATCTCGTTCTCTGTTCCTGGGGATTCGCTGTTCCTATCACAGCAGCTCTGGGTAATGAGCTGTGGAGTTTCAGACTCTGTGCTCCCTCTGTTTATAGAGTCTTAGTGGAATTTAAACCCTCTCCTTTCTCCTTTCCCCCACTTTTTTTTTCAGTCCCTTGCGTACTCTTTCTTTTCTCTCCAGCTGCTTTTGGGGGTTGGTGGATGCTTTCCTGTGCTCTCCCCCTGTCTCTATCCTCTCTCCACAAGCAAAAACAGCTCCCTACCCTCCGCTGTTTCTCTCTCCCCCAGTTCACCTCTCCATGCTATGTACCTGCCGAGTTCTGTGGTTCAGGTTGTTCAGATTGTTGTGTTAACCCTCACATCAGTTTTCTAGGTGTACAGTATGGTTTAGTGTTGATCTGGCTGCATTTCAGGGATGAGAGGCCCCAAAAAAACTTCCAGGCTGTTCCGCCATCTTGGCACCCTGTGATTTTCTTAAACAAAGGTTTTGAAGCTTGCTCTAAGCTTTTTTAGTTAGAACCAGAGCAGCCTTTATTTTAGAGCTATTTTTCTCCCCAACATTGAGGCAATACCCTTTTGAGTAGTCTACCTGTTGCTTTGTAAATTAGGAGATTTTCCATTCTGGCTGTTGGGAGCATTGTTCCCAGCTCTCTATGAGCTCTGTGTATTGTTTCCTATGATCATTTCACATCTATTTCTTTCCCTGGCCTTGGGTAGACTTAAGTGGACCCTTCTGCAGCTTATAAGAACTCTCTGTGTAGTCTCCTCTTTGGTATCCTGCCTGGCAAATTCTAGCTGCTTTGACCTTTCCAGACCTTTCCAGCCCCATCTTCCCAAGTCAACTCATGGACTCTGAATGGGTCTCCTTCTCTGTGCTGCTGCCTGGAAACTCTCAAGGTAGTAAGCTGGAGAAATCATTTTGTTTCTCCTTTTTTTTAGGGACCACTGTTCTTCATTACTTGACATCCATCTAAGGCCTGAAAGCCTTTTTAATAAATTACACATTTTATACATTTGTAAAAAGTAATTTCAGATGAAAAGTGAAATCTGACTTCTGGTACTCCATCTTGTCCAGAAGTGGAACTTAGATTTCAATTTTATAATTATTGTAGTTATATTTTCGCAGAACTGTGTTTTTATGTTCATTTAACAGTTTCTTTTTTTTTTTTAATTAAAAAAATTTTTTTTAATGTTTATTTCTTGAGAGACAGAGACAGAGTGTGATTGGGGGGAGGGGCAGAGAGAGAAGGAGACACAGAATCCAAAGCAGGCTCCAGGCTCCAAGCTGTCAGCACAGAGCTCAATGCGGGCCTTGAACTCAGAAACTGCGAGATCATGACCTGAGCTGAAGTCGGACACTGAACCGACTGAGCCACCCAGGTGCCCCAACAGTTGCTTTTTTCTTTACAATTTAAGTACTATATTAGAGTTTAAAGGTATGTTTATTTTAAAAGTGGATCACTAAAGAAACAATATTATATGTGATTTAAACTTAGTTTGCTTTACAGATTAGAAATTCTGCTTTCTTTTGGAAACATGCATGTTATCAAATTCACCCTTGTTTTGTTTTTTTTCAAATTCATCTTAATACCTTTTTTTTTTTGGGGGGGGGGCGGTGAGTAGGGAAGGGCAGAGGAATAGAGATAATTTTGATCGGCTCTATGCTCAGCCAGAGCCCAACCTGGGGCTCAATCCCATGACCCTGAGGTCATGACCTGAGCTGAAATCAAGAGTTGGATGCTTGACTGAGTCACCCAGGCACCCTTCGTTTTAATACATTTTTAAGAATGTGTTTTTTTAATGTGCATTATTTAGTTATTTAACTGTAAGTGAATTTATGAGGTTTGTTTCATTCCACATTTAAGAAACAGTACTTCAAAGGTATACTCACATAGTTTTATTTTTACATTGTATGTTAAAATTATTTTAGTGTAAGCTTTAAAAATATTGATTTCATCCATAAGTTCAAATACTCAAAACATAGTAGGAATTTCATTATTTAGGTAATTGTTTTAATGTTAATGACTTTTTAATATACTGTAACAAATTTTTCTTACAGATCAGGGGACTGATTTTGGATGGCTCTTCGGAGTTAATCCAAGAAGGCCTCAAAAGTGGCTTTCTTCATCCACTTTCTGAAAAATGGAACAAGTGTAGTGAGCCCATTACTTTACCAGTTGATACCTGCAATTTGTCAGAATTATGTGCAATGGCAAAGCATTTGCCTTCTCTGAATGAAATGGAACTGCAGGCATTACAATTGACGGAAGAGGATATGTCTGTTACAGAACAGGATTTATTTTCACGGATTGTTGAAAACAACTCTAGCTTTACAAAAATCATTACGTTAATGGGACAGAAATACCTGGTGCCACCAAAAAGCAGTTTTCTTTTGTCTGACATTTCTTGCATGCATCCACTTCTGAACTGTAAGTAATTATGCTATTAGAAAAATACAATTTTTCTGTGGCATTAAAAGTCAAGAGCTAGTCTGAATGCTGAATGAGGGTCAACATTTTATGAGGATAGGGTAAACACTTCATTTTCTCTGTGTAATTTTTGTTTAAAAATTTTAAAAGTGCTGAGTTTGGGTTTAAAAAATTAAAAAAAAAATTAAAAAATAAGAATTATGAACAAAGCATCAAAAAGTAATTAGTCCCCATGAAAGCACACACAGTTGCTGCTCTGTACTTTGGAATTCAGGATACATTTGGTTTTGGCCAAACAATTTTATTTAAAATTTAAAAAAAAAAATTAAAAAATTTTTTTTGGAGAGAGAGTGTGGGTAGGAGAGGGTCACAGAGAGAGGGAGACACAGAATCCAAAGCAGGCTCCAGGCTCTGAGCTGTGAGCCCAGAGACCAACGTGGGCTGTAACCTACAAACCGTGAGATCATGACCAGAGCTGAAGTCAGATGCTTAACCAACTGAGCCACCTAGGCACCCCTAAACAATTTTATTTAACTTTTCTTTATAGCAAATTAGAAACACTGCAGATATGAATATTTACACCATAACCTTTTAGGTTACATATTAAGCTAATGTTCACATTTATTGTCTAAAATTTCTTGAAATATTTTCCTGTATAATGTTAACACAATTTAAAGATTGAAGTCCACAGCTGAATTTGGATTTAGATTCTGAAGCTTAACTGTTAGTCTTTGGGCTAATAAAAAGAGCCTTGGTTTCCTAGTTTATAAAATGGATATGGTAATAACCTACTTCTGAAAGTCATTTTGAGGATTAAGTGAATTAATCTGCATCAACTGCTTGTGTCAGGGACTTATATGTATTTAATAAATTGTTACTATTATAATCTAAGAGATGAGGTAGGAAAGAAATATTTAAATTTGCTATTTATTGTTATTTGGGCATTTAATAGCAACATTTTAAGGTATTAATTGACATAGTTCATTAAGGAAAACTTCTTTTAATTGCTATCAAGCCATGTTACATACGAGTGGTTATTCACGTCAGATTCTTCAGGGTAGATGACAGGATAATAAATTAATGGGAAATTATGCTATGTTTGAATGCTGTTTTCCATTCTTTTTGATATTTGTCACTCTAATAGTTTGAAAACTGTTACTTCCTCATTTTAATTTGCACTGTTTTGATTATGTATGAAATTCTAGATTTACCAAAATATAGCTATGTTTATAAAAGCTATGTTTATAAAAGGACAGCTCTTTCTTACAGTAAAATTCCAATTAATAAATGTGGGTAGACTGATAGAACTAGAAAGTTTGTATCTGGCAAACACCATAGTAATTGGATGTCAAAGTGGTAGGTGAAAAGATGAGACATGGGATATTTGCATGGTCTGAAAATATCTCCTTACGTGATATTTATTAATTACAAAGGGAAAACTGGAGAAACTTGGTAGACAGCACTTTAACCAAGTGATTAGAGTTAGTATCACCAATAATGAGACATTTTGACATCTCTTATTTCCTGATTACTTTGGTAATACTCTTGCCAAAAATTAATAACTAAATTTAATCATGAGGAAATACCAAACCCAAATTAGGAGACATTCTATAACTGGCCAGTAGCCTTCAAAGTGTCGGTAATAAATGACAAAAAAAGATGAACTTTTCCAGAGTGGAAGAGATTGAGGACACATGGCAACTAGATGCAATGTGTGATCCTGGTTTGGATCCTGGGCCAGAAAAAGGCAATTATAGACAATTGGGGAAGTTATATTATGGTGGGCATATCAGGTTTAAGATAAATTATTTCAAAAGAAAGTTTAAAAAAAGTAAAGCAAAAAACCCAAAAAACCCCCAAAACTAACCCCTCCTACATTTGAAAGGACCATATTAACATGGCTACAAAGATTTATAGGGCATTTACAGATGATTGGTATCTAGCTAAGTGAGCTGTAGTTATTTTCAGGTAGTCTTTGAATAAATAGCAATAGGTGAAATTATGTTAAAATTCTAGTTGTACTAAATTATAAGGGAAATTTAATTTTTCTAGGTTAAATTATTCTATTTGAATAAATGCTACAAATCCTTTTGTTGCATTCCATTATATTTGTATCTGTAGTAAATGCACTTTTAATATTTATTTATTTATTTTTTAATGTTTATTTTTGAGAGAGACACACACAGAGTGTGAGTGGGGGAGGGGCAGAGAGAGAGGGAGACACAGGATCTGAAGCACGTTCCAGGCTCCAAACTGTCAGCACAGAGCCTGACGCGGGGTGGCTTGAACTCACAGAACGTGAGATCATGACCTGAGCTGAAGTCATACACTTAACTGACTGAGCCACCCAGGCGCCCCATTGCACGTTAGTTTTTAAAGTGATCATCTATGGAAGGTATTTTCTGAAATACATTGTGTGTTTGTTTTCAGGTAGGAAAACATATGATGTAATTGTGATAGATCCACCATGGCAGAACAAATCAGTTAAAAGGAGTAACAGGTAAGAATAAATAAATTACTTATTAGATGTGATGTCTAAAAGATATTGTCCTTTGTAAATTCTAGTTACATATGCCAAAAGCATTATTTTGAGATAAAGTTTGTCTGAAACTACTAAAATATTTTCATTTAAATTTTGTTTATTTTTAAAAATATTTATGTGTCTATGTACATATGTTTGTATGTATTTATTTAGAGGGCACACGTGAGCCTGGGAGGGACAGAGGGAGAGGGAGAGGGAGAGAGAGAATCTTATGCAGGCTCCAGGCCCAGTGTGGTGGCTCAACTCAGGGCTTGAGCCAAAATCAAGAGTCAGATGCTTAACCAACTGAGCTACCCAAGTGCCCCTTTACACTTAAATTTTTAATTTCCCTAAATAGGTAATTCTCTTGGATTAGAACTATGTATAGGTAAAATAAAAGTGTCACAAGTGATATACTTATTAATGACTGAGGTTACTGATTGAACCAGTTCAGGGATATTTCTATAACACCAAATGGCAACATTTTTGCCTTCTTTGATATCAAATTTTTAACTTTGGAAATATGTACCAAAATATGGGCATACCTTGTTTTATTGTGCTTCACTTTGTTGTGCTTTGCAGTTATTGCCTTTTTTTTTTTTTTTAAATTGAAGGTTTTTGGCAACCCTGCATTCAGCAAGTCTTTGGCATCATTTTTCCAATAGTATTTGCTCATTTTGTGTCTCTCTGTCACATTTTGCCATATCTCAGACTTCTTCATTATATTTGTTATGGTGATCTGTGATCAGTGATTAACTCACTGAAAACTCAGATGATGGTTACATTTTTTAGCAATGAAATATGTAGTTTTTTAAGAAATATTGCTGTTGCATACTTAGTTGATGAGTGTAGTATAAGCATAACCCAAAATTAATTTGACTCACTTTTTTAAAGTGATATTAGCTTTGTTGTGGTGGTCTGGAACTGAACCTGCAGTCTCTCTGAGGTATGCTTGTATAGTTTTCCTCAGTAGCTGCTATGAATGAATTTGTCTACCCTATCTTTAACTTTTTTACTTTGTCAGCTTTTTTGTATGTCATCTCTTAGAGTAATCAGTTTAATTACTAAGAGGACATTTCCTTTTTTTTTTTTTAATGTTTATTTTTGAGAGAGGGAGGGGGAGGGGCAGAAATGGGGGGAGGGGCAGAGAGAGAGGGAGACAGAATCTGAAGCAGGCTCCAAGCTCTGAGTGGTCAGCACAGGTCCCCATGAAGGGCTTGAACTCACAGACCATGAGATCATGACCTGAGCCGAAGTTGAACGTGTAACAGACTGAGCCAGCCAAGCGCCTCTCCTTTTTCTTTTTTTTATTTATTTTGAGCGGGGGGAGGAGCAGAGAGAGAGAGAGAGAGAGAGAGACAAAGAGAGAGAATCCCGAGCAGGCTCCATGCTGTCAGCACAGAGCCCAGTGCAGAGCTCCATCTCACAAACTGTAAGGCACCACCTGAGCCAAACTGAAGAGTCTGCTTAATGGACTGAGCCACCCAGGTGCCTCGAGGACATTTCCTTTTAATAGTTTTTTTTTTAAAACTTTAAGTTTTCCTCTCTTATACTAGTGAATATCTTCAGTTATATTTCCTCTGAATGTTCAGGTCTAGACTTGAACACTTCCTATTACCTTGACTTCAACTTCATGTGAGATTTCTTTATCTCCACAATTATCTCCAGTTTTCTTGTCGTTTTTTGTTTATGAGCTGGGATATTTTTCTCTTAAAGTTGCAAGAATCATACAGAGTATTCTTGTATCCTCTATGTGTGTGTTTGTATGTAGATATCTATACATAGTTTTTTCTAAGCCATTTGAAAATAAATTATTTAAGAGAAAAAGTTACTCTGAAATATTTCATTCTATATTTCCTAAAAACAAAGAAATTCTCACATGTAATCATAATGCAATTGTCAAAATAGGTAATTAACATTGATATAGTACTGTTATTGATATAGCACTAGTATCTCATATATAGACCTTATTCAGGTTATCAGTTATCCCGGAAATTTTTGGCAAAATAAAATCCTGGATCATGCCTTATATTCAGTTGTCATGTCTCTTTAGTATCCTTTAATTTGGAAGTTCCTCAGTCTTTTCTCAGGAACTTTTCTCAGGTGTTTCAGGAAATTGACATTTAAAATTTTTTTTTATTTTTTATGTTTATTTTTGAGAGAGAGACAGAGCATGAGCAGGGGAGAGACAGAAAGAGAGGGAGACACAAAATCTGAAGCAGGCTCCAGGCTCTGAGCTGTCAGCACAGAGCCTGATTTGAGACTGGAGCTCATGAACCGTGAGACCATGACCTGAGCTGAAGTTTGATGCTTAACCCAAGTGAGCTATCCAGGCATCCTGGCAATTGACATTTTTGAAAGTAGCAATAAAAAAGTAATACAGCATCCATTGATGAGTCTTGCCCAAATCACTTATTTTTAAGGTAGTTGCTAAATGGTGATTGTACATGTGTGGGCTCATTTTTGGGCTCTCTATTCTGTTTTGTTGATGTATGTGTGTTTCTTTGTACCATTATCGTACATTTAATATACTTAGAAATCAGCACGATCTTCCTGCTTTGTTCTTAAGACCACTTTTGCTATTTAGGGCTTTTGTAGTTCCATACAAATTTTAGGATTCTTTGTTCTAGTTGTTAAAAATGCCATTGGTATTTTGATAGGGGTTGCGTTAAATCTGTAGATTGCTTTGTGTAGTGTGGACATTCTCACGATACTAATTCTTCGAGTCCATGAGCACAGTGTATATTTCCATTTATTTGTCTTGTCTTCAGTTTTTTCCATCTATGTCTTATACTTTTCAAGAGTACAGGTCTTTCACTTCTTTGGTTAAATTTTTTCCTAGGTATTTTATTCTTTTTGGTGCAATTGTAAATGGGATTGTTTTCTTAACTTCTCTTTCTGATAGCTCATTATTAGTGTACATAAATGAAATGGGTTAGATTTCTGTATGTTCATTTGGTATTGTGAGATTTTCCTGAATTATTTTTTTAGTTTTAATAGTTTTTCAGTGGAGCCTTATGGTTTTCTATAGATGATTATTATGTCATCTGCAAGTAGTGGTAGTTCTACTTATTCTTTTTCAATTTGGATGCCTTTAATTTTTTTTTTTCTTACCTAATTGATGTGGCTAGGATTTCCAATACTATGCTGAATAAGTGGTGAGAATGGGTATCCTGGTCTTGCTCCTAATCTTGGAGGAAATGCTTTCAGCTTTTCACCACTCAGTATGATTTTAGCTGAGGGTTTATCACATATGGCCTTTATTATACTTGGTGTGTTCTTTCTGTATCCACTTTTTTAGGGTTTTTATCATAAATGGATGTTGTATATGTCAATGCTTTTTTTGCATCTATTGAGGTGATCATATTTTATCTTTGTTAATGTGGTACATTATATTGGTAAATTCCACTGGGTCATTGTGTATGATGCTTTTAACATGTTGATTTTGATTTACTAATATTTCAAAGAGGATTTTTGCATCTGTGTTTATTGGGGATATTGGCCTGTAATTTTCTTTTTTAGTGGTATCTTTGTCTGATTCTGGTATTGGGGTTCTGCTGGCCTTGTAAAATGAGTTTAGAAGAATTTCTTCCTCTTCAATTTTTTGGAATAATTTGAGAAGAATAGTTACTAACTCCTCTTTAAATGTTTAGTAGATATCCTATATGAAGCAATCTGGTCTTGGACTTTTGTTTTCTGGGAATTTTAAAATTACTGATCCAATTTCATTACTTGTAATTGGTATATTCAGATGTTCTATTTCTCTGTGATTCAGTCTTGTAAGGTTGTGTGTTTCCAGGACCTTATGCATTTCTTCAATGTTTTCCATTTTGTTGGCACATAATTTTTTTTAGTACTCTTCTGTGATGCATAGTCTCCTACGTATTTCTGTGGTTTCAGTTGTAACTTCTCTTTCATTTTTGATTTTATTCATGTGAGCCCTTTCTTTTTTCTTGATGAGTCTGACTAGGGTTTTTCAATTTTAACTTTTTAAAGAACCAGATTTTAGTTTCATTGATTTCTTCCTCCTCCTTCTCCTCCTCCTGCTCCCCTTCTTCTTCTTCTTCTTCTTCTTCTTCTTGTTCTTCTTCTTATTCTTCTTCTTTTTTAGTTTCTATTTCAGTTATGCCACTATAATCTTTTTTTTTTTTTAATTTCCACTCTAAACTTTGTTATTTCCTTTTTTCTACTAACTTTAGGCTTTGTTCTTATTTTTCTAGTTTAGGTTATATTGTTTATTTGGGATTTTTCTTCTTTCTTCTTTTTCTTTTTTCTGCTACAAGCTGCTTTATTGCTCCTTCTTTCTACATCTCATGTCAGCTGTTGCTCGTGGCCTGGGACCAGCCTGAGTGTCACTACCCAACAGGCCAACCATACAGACTATCCACAAATTCCCTTCCTTTCTGGAAAGCAAGAACCCTCATTTATGCCCCCACATGCCAGCTTCAAGAGGTCTGACACACAGCTGTCACAGTGTCCTTTTGGGAAAACAGTTTATTCTCCCTAGCCTCAACTGAAAGCCCCTTTTCATTTTAGTACATGTTTACTCCAAATTACAGAATTCTCAGTTATCAATAAGTATAGTAATTTGGTTTCCTAATTATTAGACCTGTAAACTTAAAAATTCTTCCTTCCCAAACACCCAAGTACCCTACAGCCAAACCTCAGGGATTTTTCTTGTTTCCTTAGGTAGGTTTGTATCACTATGAACGTCTCTCTTAGAACTGCTTTTGCTGCAATTTTGGAAAGTTGCAAAAAGACGGAAAAGTGTTTCCATTTTCCTTTCCTTTCCTTTCCTTTCCTTTCCTTTCCTTTCCTTTCCTTTCCTTTCCTTTCCTTTCCTTTCCTTTCCTTTCCTTTCCTTTCCTTTCCTTTCCTTTCCTTCTTTTCTTTTCTTTTCTTTTCTTTTCTTTTCTTTTCTATTTCTTTTTTTAATTTTGGAGAGAGAATGCAAGTGGGGGGGGGGCAGAGGGAGAGAAAGAGAATCTTAAGCAGACGGGCTCAATTCCATGACCCTGAGATCATGACCTGAGCTGAAATCAAGAGTTGGACACTTAACTAAGCCACCCAGGCACCCTGTGTGTTTCTATTTTCATTTGTCTCAAAGTATTTTTTGATTTCCTCTTTGATTTCTTTGTTTACTCATTGGTTGTTCAGTAACAGTTTTTAGTCTCCACATGTTTATGGTTTTTTTTTAGTTTTGTCTTATAAATGATTTCTAGTTTCATACTATTGTGGTTGGAAAAGATGCTCCATGTCTTTTTAAACTTATTGAGACTTGTTTTGTGGCCTACCACATGACCTGTCCTAAAGAATGTTCCATGTGCCATTAAAAAAAATGTGCATTCTGCAGTTTTGGGGTGAATTGTGCTATATATATTAATTACATCCATCTGGTGTAGTGTGTTGTTTAAGGGCAATATTTCCTTATTGATTTTCTATCTGGATGATGTATCCATTGATGTAAGTGGGGTATTGAAGTCCCCTATTATTATTGTATTAACGTCAGTTTCTTCCTTTAGGTCTTTTAATACTTGCTTTAAATATTTAGATGCTACTATGTTGGGCTCATAAATATTTGTAACTGTTGTATCATCTTCTTGGATTGGCTCCTTTGTCATTATGTAATGCTCTTCTTTATCTTTTGTTGTAAAGTTTATTTTGTCTGATATGCGTATTGGTACTTCAGCCTTCATTTTGTTTTTATTTGCATGGAGTACCTTTTTCCATCACTTTATGTTTTTAGTCTATATGTGACTTTAGATGTGAAGTGAGTTTCTTCCAGACAGCATATAGATGGATCTTATTTTTTTAGCCATTAAGCTTCCCTATGTCTTTTGACTGGAACATTTTAGTCCATTTTATTTAAAGTAATTATTGATTGGTATGTACTTACTGACATCTTAATTGTTTTTTGGTTGTTTTTGTAGTTCTTCTGTGTTTCTTTGTCCTTCCTTTGGTCTCTTCCCTTGTGATTTTATGGTTTTCTTTAGAGTTATGTTTGGGTTCTTTTGTCTTTATGTTTTGTATATCTGTTGTTTCTGTTTTTGACATCATATTTTACATCTTTTTAAATTTTGTATCCCTTAACTACTTATTGTAGCTATAGTTGAGTTTAAGTTTTTAAAAAATGTTTATTTTTGAGAGGAGAGTATGTGTGCATACATGCGCATGTGCAAGTTGGGGAGGGGCAGAGAGAGAGAGGGAGAAAGAGGATCTGAAGCAGGGTTTGCACTGACAGCAGAGAGCCCTATGCAGGGCTCAAACTCACGAACTGTGAGATCATGACCTGAGCCAAAATCAGATGCTTAATCGGATGCTTAATTGACTGAGCCACCCAGGTGCCCAAGTTTACTTTTTTTGTCTTTATCCTAATACTAGCTTTTTAATTGGTTCATCTACTGCTGCCTTTACTATAGTTTTTGCCTTTATGAGTGAGATTTTTTTCTTTCATATATTTCCCTATTTTTAGTCATGGTACTTTATTTTCTGCTTGAAGAAGATCTTTTAACATTTCTTGTAAGGCTGGTTTAGGATGAATTCCTTTAGTTTTTGCTTGTCTGGGAAACCCTTTATCTCTCTTTCAATTCTGAATGACAGCCTTGCTGGGTATTTTTGGTTGTAAGTTTTACCTTTTCAGCACTTTAAATATATCCTGGTACTCCCTCTGGCTTGCAAAGTTTTTGCTGAAAAATGAGCTGATCAGGGTGCCTGGGTGGTTCATTTGGTTTAGTGTAGTGTCTGATTCTTGATTTTTGCTCAGGTCGTGATCCCAGGGCCATGGGATCTAGCCCTGCATCAGGCTCTGTACAGAGCATGGAGCCTGCTCGAGATTCTCTCTTTCTCTCAGTCCCTCTCCCCAGCTTGTGTGTGTGCTCTCTCTCTCTTTCTCTCTCTAAAGTAAAAATGAGCTGATCATCTTATGTAGTTTTCCTCATTTATTACTATTGGTTTTTTTATTGCTGCTTTCAACATTCTCTCATTAACTTTTGCTATTTTATTATTTATAATAGGTCTTGTTGGAGCTTTTTGGGCCCATTTTATTAGGGGCTCTTTATGCTTTCTGCATTTGGTATGTATTTCCTTTCCCAAGTTAGGGAAGTTTTCAGGCATTATTTCTTCAAATTTTCTGGCAGTTTTCCTCTCTCTTTTCCTTCTGGGACCCATATAATGAGAATGTTGTATGCTTGTTGTTCCAGAGGGCCCTTAAAACTATCTTCCTTAAAAAAATCTTCTTTGCCGTTCTCATTGTATAATTTCAACTGTTCTCTCTTCCAGATTGCTGATTCATCCTTCTCTCTTATGTAATTTGCTTTTGGTTCTTTTTAGTGTATTTTTCATTTCAGTTATTCCTCAGCTCTGATTGGTTCTTTTTTAATATTTTCTTTCTCTTTGTTGAAGTTCTCACTGTGTTCTTCCATTTTTCTCCTGTATTTGGTGAGCATCTTTATGACCATTACTTTGAACTCTTTATCAGGTAAATTACTTATCTTCTTTTCTTTAGGTTTTTCTTTTTTTCTGGTGTTTGGAATGTATTTCTCTGTCTCATTTTGTTTGACTTTCTGTGTGTGTTTGTATGAATTAGCTAAAAGAGCTAACTTTTCTTGGTATTGAAGGAGTGGCCTTGTGTAGGACTGCCTGCTGTGTAGGCAGTGTGCCTGATGACTTTGGCAGGCTGGCTAGAGCTGGAGTGGGCATGGCTTGGAGGTCCTGGGACATGTGCTGTGGCTACCTCTGTGGAAATGGTGGAGCTGGAGTGGGTGTAGGCTGGGTATATCCTATGTGGATGTGCTATGCTGGGCTGCCTTTGTGGAATGGCTGGATTTGGCATAGGCCCATTGGGTTCTGGAGGGTGTTATGTCAGGGCTGACTCGGCAGGATGGCTGGAGCTAGGGCTGACATGGCTAGGGACCTGTGTACTGTGTGGGGGCTGTCTTTGAGGGAGAGCTGGAGCTGGTGTGGGCCAGAGGTCTAGAGTATGCTGGGGTGGCCCTAGCAAGTTGGTAGAGTACCTGGACCCTGGTCTTGTTTATGGTATGAAGGTGGATGTAGAATGTAAAAATGCCTCTTAACCCCAGTGAGAGTTCCAGTGGTTTTATACCTATTTATTCAATGCTCTAGTGTGAGTAAATGTATTTCCTTCATTTACAGTCTATTTGCCTTTTAAACTGCTATGCCTGAGAGCAGGTGAGTCAGTGTGCTGTCCTCTCATCAACACCCTTCTCTCCTCTAGGTCACCTAGTCAGGAGTGGGGTTCCTGTTTTATCCATATTTCTCCTACTTTTTCCTATTGTTCCCTTTACCATTTGTTGTGTAGAAGCTGTGTAATCAGCCCTGTCTTCTTCCAGAGGAATTGTCTCTATATAGGCCTAGGTTTAGCATGTGGGAGGAGGTGAGTTCAGAGTCTTATGTTGCCATGTTGGACCCTCTTAGCAAATTTTAATGCTTTCAGTCTGTTCTGTATTTCAGTTACAAGGGTGAGTGATCTCTTTTTTCTTTTGTTATTATATTATAAACATTAGATTGTGTGCTCTTTGAGAGAAGGGTGCTAATATAGGTTTTTAAAAACTGGGATAAAATTAACCATTTTCTCCACTTTAAAGTGTACAGTTTAGTGGTTTAATTCATTTACAATGTTGTCCAACTATTACCTTATATTATTCTGGAATATTTCCATCACTCCCAAAAGAATCCTTGTTCTTCTCAGTTCCCCTTTTTGCCCATACACTGGCAGCCATTAATCTTCCTTCTGTCTCTATGAACCTACCTTTTGGGACATTACATGTAAATGAAATCATATAACATGTGGCCTTTGTGTCTGGCTTGCTTCATTTGATATTTGTTTTCATGTTTCATCCATGTTTTAGCATATATCAGTATTTCATTCTTTTTAATGGCTACACAATATTCCATTGAATGGATATATCTATACATCCATATATATCCATATATATCGAGGTAGATATATATATCTATATATAGATATATATAGATATAGATATCTATATCTATATATATCTATATATAGATATATATAGATATAGATATCTATATCTATATATATATACACCTTAATATATTATAGGTTCAGCAGTTGGTGATGTTTGCATGATTTCCAGCTTTTGGCTATAATGGTGCTATAAGCATTTGTATATAAGCTTTTCCATGAACACGTGTATTAAAGAATTTGGTCTTGCCCAAACAGAAGTTTGACCTTTGTCTTCAGCTTCTGGGAGGTAATCTATATTGTACCTGATAGGATTATTTTTATTTTAGTGTGCTTGAGTTGGGGGGTGGGGAAGTTGGGAGACTGGTTACATAAACCGTTTTAGGGTAGGGACTGTCTACACTAGAGACAGTCTGGTGTCAGTTAAGGTAGGAGCTTTGAGTCCCAATGGTATTAGTTGACCTGGAGACTGAGTTCAACCACCTGGGCAATTAGTCACTCTGTCATGCGTATGTAATGCATCTCCAGTTAAAACTCTGGACACTGAAGCTGGGGTGAACTTCCCTGGTTATTAATACTCTGTGTGCATTATCACACATTGATGCCAGGAGGGTAATGCATTCTGACTTCATGGGAAAGGACCGTTGGAGGCTTTGTGTTTGGAAGCGCCCCCCCACCCCCCAACCCCGCTCTGCTCTGAATTTCTTCCTTTGCCTGATTTTAATCTGTAATAAAGCATAATAACCTTTACATGATAAACTGTAGTAAATCGTTTTCTATAACAATTTGTAATCATGATTATAATAGCTTTCAGTAAGTTCTATGAGTCATTTTGACAAATTATTGAACTTCAGAGTGGTTTTAGAAACTGCCCAAACTAGTTAGTTGTAGAAGAGAGGCAGTCTTAAGGCCTGTTCCTTCAGGCATTGTAGTTGACTAATTCCAGGCAACATGTTTTCAATTATCTTGGGTATTTACCTAGGAATAGAGTTGCTGCATCATATGGTGATTCTACCTTTAGCTCGTGAGGAACCACTGAACTATTTTTCTTTTCTTTTCTTTTTTTTTTAATGTTTATTGCTTTTTGAGAGAGACAGAGACAGAATGTGAGTGGGTTAGGGGCAGAGAGAGAGGGAGACACAGAATCAGAAGCAGGCTCCAGCTCTGAGTTGTCAGCACAGGGCCCAACGCAGGGCTCGAACTCATGAGCCGTGAGATCATCACCTGAGCCGAAGTCAGACACTCAACCGACTGAGCCACCCAGGCGCCCCTGAACTATTTTTCACATTGTATGTGTCATTTTCCATTTTCCATTCCTGCCAGCAGTGTATGAGGGTTCCAGTTTCTCTACATTCTTAGTGACCCTTATTTTCTGTTTTTATTGTTGATGTTTGTTTTAAATGATAGCCATCCTGATGGGCATAAAGTGATGTCTTGTGGTTTTGATTTGCATTTCTCTAATGACTAATGATATTGAGCATCTTTTCATGTCCTTATTGATCATCTGTATATATTCTTTGGAGAATTGACTGTTCAGATCCTTTGCACATTTTAAAGTTATTTGTCTTTTGTTGATTTCTAAGAGTTCTTTATATATGCTGGATTCTAGGCCCTTACCTTGTATGATTGGTAAGTATTTTCTCCTATTTGCCATGTTGCCTTTTCACTTAATTTCTACTGTTTTCAAAGCACAAAGTTTTACATTTTGTGGAAGTCAAACTTAACCTTTGTTGCTTGTGCATTTGGTATTGTGTTTAAGAAACCATTGCCTTTAGGGCACCTGGGTGGCTCAGTCGTTAAGCATTTGACTCATAGTTCATGAGTTTGAGTCCCACATCGAGCCCTGCTTCAGGTGAGCTTGTGCCCTGCTTGGTGAGAGCACGAGCCCTGCTTTGGGTAAAACACGAGCTCTGGGTGAGCCCCACTTCTCTATTTCTTTCTCTGCCCCTTGCTCACTTGTGCCTGCTCTCTCTCTCAAAAAAAAAAAAAAAAAAAAAAAAAACCATTGCCTTAATCACGGTCACAATGATGTACACCTGTTTTCTAAGAGTTTCAGCTCTCATATTTAGGGCTTTGACCCATTTTGAGTTTAATTTTATATATGAAATCAGATAAAATCACAATTTTATTCTTTTGCATTTGGATATCCAGTTGTCCCAGCATCATTTGTTGAAAAGACTGTTCCCAATTGCTTCTCATTATTAAAGTGTTAAATTGAAAAGAATCAAAGAGTCCAATTTTATAATATTCTTTGGTAATGTATTCCAGTTTTCTCTAAGAATTACTTAAAAAAAATTTTTTTTTAATGTTTATTCATTTTTGAGAGACAGAGAGGGACAGAGTGCGAGCAGGAGAGGGGCAGAGAGAGAGGGAGACACAGAATCCAAAGCAGGCTCTAGGCTCTGAGCTATCAGCACAGAGCCTGACACGGGGCTGACCCTACAAACTGTGAGATCATGACCTGAGCTGAAGTCAGATGCTCTAAGAATTACTTTTTAAAATATTCAGTTTAGGGACATCTGGGTCGCACAGTTGGTTAAGCGGCTGACTTTGGCTCAGGTCATGATCTCGCAGTCTGTGAGTCTAGTCCCACATCTGGAGCCTGCTTCAGTTTCTGTGTCTCCCTCTCTCTCTGCCCCTCCTCAGCTTGCACTCTGTCTCTGTCTCATTCAAAAATAAATAAATGTTAACATTTAAAAAAATATTCAGTCTAAATTTCATTTGCTTTTTACTTTAATGAAAATTGATAGTTTTTTAGGTTATTCTTATCCTTTTTAGAAGTTTTAGAAAAGTAAAACTTTAAAAAAGTAAACTTTAAAAAAGTAAACAAGTCCTGCATTTTTGGGAGCAGCTTTTATAAATCAGAAAAATAGACTTATTCCTTTTATAATATTTTGTAATGGTTTTACACAGCATATTTTGACATTTTTTTGTTTTTTTTCTCCCATTTAGCTTATAGGTGTGCCTTTATGATCTTTTTGTAATGTTTATTGTATTGCTTCTTTCTCTTAACTTTTGATTTAAAAAATTCCAAATTTTGAGAAAATTTGAAAGAATAGTACATGAATGTCAAATTACCTTTCTTCTAGATTCATCAGTTATTAATATTGTACCACATTTGTGTGTATTTTCTCTCTCTCCATCTGTCTGCTTTTTTATCTGATGTTGCAGACATCATGCTTTCACCCACAAATTCTTTTGCATGTGTCTCCTAAAAACAAGTATATTCTCCTACATAACTATAATACCAGTATTACTCCCAATAAAGTTTAATATTGTCAAATATAATAGTATCAAATATACATTAAATACTAATATATATATATATTTTTATCTCTTCTCAAACTATTATTTATGGCTATATTTTTCTTTTTGGTTTTCAGATTTAAGCTCTAATAGAGGATCATACATTAGGTTTGGTCTTTATTTTTTTTTTTATTCCTTTACTGCACAACCATCTCATGGCTTTTTTTTTTTTTTTTTCAGGTTATTGACTCTTTTTTAAGATCCCATGCTACTTTTCTGTAGATTTCCTACCATTTGGATTTGTCTGATTATTTTTTCATGATTAGATTCAGGTTAAACATTTTTTGCCTAGAATACTACCTTGGTGATAAAGATGCATATTTTAGAATTTGTTGCATAACTTCTAGGAGAATAACACTAATAAATGGAATATTTCATTCTCCACTACCCCTGGCAAATAAACCCAATTAAATAAAATTAAGACAGTCAAAGAATCTGTAGTTATTGGGAACATCAGACTTCAAATTTTTGACTTGATGTTTTTCACACTGTGGAAACTTAGTTTTTAATTAAAAAAATTTTTTTTTTTAACATTTATTTTTGAGATATAGCGGCAGAGCATGAGCAGGGGAGGGGAGAGAGAGAGACACACACACACACACAGAATCCGAAGGAGGCTCCAGGCTCTGAGCTGTTTGTTAGCGCAGAGCCCGATGCGGGGCCTGAACTCATGAACTGTGAGACCATGACCTGAGCCGAAGTCGGATGCTTAACTGACTGAGCCACCCAAGAGCCCCAAGCTTTTCATTTTTTAAATTAATTAAAAAATTTTTTTTTGAAAGAGCAAGGGGCAGAGAGAAAGAATTCCAGGAGGGGTAGAGGGAGAGTGAGAGAGAGAGAGACAGAGAGGGAGAGAGAGAGAGAGGGAGAAGTGGGGCTCACCCAAAGCGGGGCTCGAGCTCACAAACTGTGTGTGAGATCATGATCTGAGCCAAAGTCAGATGCTTAATGACTGGGCCACCCAGGCTCCCCTTAGTTTTTTTTTTAAATTATCACTTTGATTATATGAAATGCTAGCCTACTGGAAGAGCACTGGTCTGGATGGCAGAAAACTTGGGTGCAGGAGATCTGAATTATTTTACTTATTTGTTTAAGAAAATACTTATTGATTACTTCCTTGTATCATATAGTTGCTGTGTATGAGAGTTGGATTCCAATATTTATTGCATTTGGCCTTTAGGATGTCATTTACTTTTTCTAGAACAGGTATAATAGTAGAAGCCTATTATAGTCCATTGAGGAATAACATAAAAGAAAGTAGAAAGACTAAATGCATACCAGTCCTTAGGTTAGATGTAAACATTAGAAGACTGAATTGAGAGAATTTCTTGTCTTTTTTCTCTTCCACTACCTCCTTCCCCTCTTTCTCTCTTCTTTTCTTCCTTTAATATTGAGGCTGATGGTAAGGAACTACTAGTGAGGTTGAAATACAAAGGAGAGGAATAATTAGCATTATAAGATAGTAGAAAATGGGAATAAGAGAACACAGCTGGACTGATAAGCTTTAAATAGGTGAAGCCATACCATTTCATTTAAGAGGAAATGTATAGAAATAAGTGAAGGTATATAAGAAGAGAGGGTTAGGAAATTGAAGGAGTCTGTTGGCTTTTATTTTTACTGATAATATGAGTTAACTTCATCTGCTAATAGTGAATTTGGGCAAGAGATTTGAAAAGAGATGAGGGTTTGTAGTTGACCAAGAATAAAAAGAATTGATGAGTAGTTTTAGTAGTTTTGAGATCCTCAGAATGGGTTTAATTGAGCCAATTCTTCACTTCTGCGTTTTTCACCATCAGATTTTCCCCATATGAAGAAGTAGAAGTGAATTGTGTGGAAGTTGATTTGAAGATTGGAGGTTTGAAGGAGCTGTGGGGTGAAGGATAAAGAGGGGATGGGAATTTAGGGTGCTAATGAGAGGACAGTGAAATGATTGATGATTGCTAGTCTGTGGAGAAGAGGAGCATGTGGTCAGGAAGAAATGATAGACTCAGTAAAAGTAGAGGGATGGGTCATGGGATGCTTTGGTAAGGTTAAAGAATAGGTAAGAGATAGGTATTTACTGCCAGAGATTGGTGTTTAGTTTGAGATGGAATTAAGTATGAGTGATGCCAAGGTCCAGGTTGGGGTCACTGGGAACGGAATATTGAGATGAATGTAATTGTATTTGTTTACGGGAAGATTAGGCAAGGTGTGCACATTATATAAATTGTGTCTTGAAATTGCCCAGGATAATGGCAAGATTTGTGTTGGTAAGGGAGAAGGTTCTTAGAGCTTAAGGCTTCATCAATTATGGGGAGTGCGGAAGAAATGGGTTTGTTAGAACATTACAGTCTAGCATAGCTGGATGGCATGTCCCTCAAGGAGAAGTGGATTTTATGCAGATGGAGGAGTATAGCCTAGAAGCAGCAATAAGAGAGCTAGGAGAATATTGACCCTTCTCTCTTTCTGGTGTGTATTGAGTGTTAGAGAAAGGGCCACATTCTTTAAATTGGATATTATAGAGCAAGTAGTTTTAGCAAGAGAAATCAAAGTTTGTACTGTTAATGATTCAGAGGTGCAAGACTATATAGAATATTTAAAAAATGAAAGTATGAAGGTTTCAGAGAGCCCAGTAGAATTGATTGGGAATAAAAAAGAAGCAGGATGATAGACTGAGGGTTGGTGGTTTCAAGACTCACTGTGATAGGGTCCCTGTATATTGTAGGATTAGGAAAAACAAGCAATAATGTTTGTTTAATTTTGAATGGGATAAAAGCATATTAGTGAAATTACTGAAATGTAATACAGTTAAAAATGATAAATATATCCTGGCAATTTTTCACTGTTAAAAATGAAAATAGGTTAATTCCAATTTGCATGTAGTAGTGTGTCCACTGGGTGTCACTGTGGCCTCATATTTAGTTATATAAATAAACTGCTATAAGAGCTCTGTGTTTGTGGAGTCAGTATTATATGGGTCTTTTCTCTGCTTATTCTTCCTTTTGGCAGTGAATTTTGCTAATATTTTTTTTCTGTTTATTTGTAGGTACAGTTATTTATCACCACTGCAAATAAAGGAGATACTTATCCCTAAACTGGCTGCTCCAAACTGCCTTGTTATTACTTGGGTGACCAATAGACAGAAGCACCTGCGTTTTGTAAAGGAAGAACTTTATCCTTCTTGGTCTGTTGAGGTAGTCGCTGAATGGCACTGGGTAAAAGTAAGTTCAGAAATTAACTTGTTATTATATAGCGTGCCATGTAAGTCACATAACTTACACATAAATGTAGCATGTAATTTTTAATGCTTAGCATGTTACTGCTCTACTCCTTTAACACGGTCTAATTAAAACTTTTACTTTGATACTTTTTTTTTTTTTTTTTTTTTTTTTTTTTTACTAAATACTTTTATTTTCTTATTCTCGGAGGCTTTTTGCTTATTTGTTCTGTGTCTTTTTATAGTAGAGTCCCAACGTGCTGGCCTTAGGAAGTCACTCAGGGAGATATCAGGATGACATTTTAAAAAGCTCTGATGTCTGTACTTTAAAAACAACAAACAAAAACTTTGGAAAATCTGTTTAGCACTAAACATAGAAATAGTCTTACCCTTCATTTTCTTCCTCTTTTCACATCCACAATTTCAGTCACCGTTTGCAACTTCTTTCCTTCTTTTTTTTTTTTTCTTTTTCTTTTTTCTTATGTTGCTGGGGATGGGAGAGAGAGAATACCCAAGTAACTCAGCATGGAAGAGGTGGAAAGAACCAAAAACCTTACATACTTTGAATTTTAACATAGGTCCTCAGTGCCTATGTGCTGCTATGCCTATTTTTGAAAGAAATGATTCCAACTCTTGGATTGGTTGACTGGTCTTTAATATCTCTGCTTGCTATAAAAATAAAAAAATACAGCAAAATAAGGCATCAGTTCAGAGTCCGTTGGACATCTTTTTAAAGATTATTGTCTACTTAGATGAATCCTGCAAAAGCACTCCTATATTTTAAAAAGATAAGCCAACTTGTCAATTGAATGTTTAATATTTATATAGCTGATATATTCATTTTAGACAGGAGAGTTCTATGTTTATGTTCTTCCTATGTATTTTGTAGTCTACTGGTATATCTTCTTTTATTTTTTAAAGTTTATTTATTTATTTTGAGAGAGAGAGAGCATGAGTAGGAGAGGGACAGAGAGGGAGAAAGAGAATCCCAAGCAGGCTCTGTGCTGTCAGTGCAGAGCCTGACATGGGGCTTGATCCCATGAACCGTGAGATCATGACCTGAGCCAAGATCAAGAGTTGGGACCCTTGACCAACTGAGCCACTAAAGGCTCTTCTGGTATATCTTCTAAAAGCTGTGTATATTGTTTATTTGCACCTATTTTAATGGACTTGGAAAAAAACATTAATAGTTGTATCTGTGCTTTCATGTTGTACCCTGGGCTAAGCTTTGGTTGATTTGGTTGATGTGGACATTGACAGGAATATAAAACCCATTCTACCTTGTACATTATTACAGGCTTTTTATTGTCAGAAACTGGGGCCAAAGTCAGGGAAAAGGTACCTTCTGAAATCAAAACCAATAAAATGTTAGCACATAAAAGCTAAGATTATTTATTTGTAGTAGTAATCAGTTCTGAGAGATGATATGATAAGCCTAGAGTTTAAGACAAAAATGCAGTAAGTGATATGAAACACTATTAGATAACTATATGTACTGTTATAACAGAAGGAGTAATTTGCATGGAATATAGAAGATATCCAAAGAATAAGAACTTGTCTGTATTTGTACAGCACTATGTGAAAGAGATCTATCTCTTATGGGTCCTAGAGGTGATAAAAGGACTTTACCAATTTGGCTTTTTAGGTATCTTGATGTTGAGTAAAGTGTTCCATAGATAATAGATATGAATATTCTGATAGTGAAAATATGTATTTCAATGGTTAATCAATTGATATTGTTATTATAAATAGTGTTTTCAGTTTGATTAGCTTAAGTGAGTCTTTGAGAGTATAATAACTCCAGGTGAAATGGTAAAATTGAATTTCTGGATTTATAATGCCAAGGGATTAGACTAAGTATTGTCTATTTTATCAATCCCTGAGTTGTTTTATTACTAATTCTCGCTCTGACAATGTTTATGACACTATTTTCTATGAAGGAATATACTTTATTGTAATCTACTTATTTATATTATCAGTAATCAGTAAATGTTATTTGAGTGAATAAATGAATTAATGATGACATGGCTTCCAGGAATAAATTTTAATGAAAAGTAGATTTTTATGTGTAAAGTGATATTTAAAATATTTTAGTCCCTTATAGTTGCTCTGTCTAATGTGATAGTCACTAACCATATGTGGCTCTTCAGGACGTGATTTATGGCTGTTCAAAATTGAATTGATGCTAAGTGTAAAATGTACATTGGATTTCAAAGGCAGTATGAAAGAAAAAATGTGGTATACCTCAGTAACTTTTTGAATTGATTACATATTAAAATAATATTTTGGATATGTGAAATTAAGCTAAATATATAATTAAAATTATTTTTACCACATGCTTCCAACTTTTTTTTTAATGTTTATTTATTTTGAGAGAGTGTGTGCATGTGCGCACTAGGGAGGGGCAGAGAGAGAGGGAGGGAGAGAGAATCTCAAGCACGCTCAGCGCTGTCAGTTCAGAGCTGAAGTGGGGCTTGAACTCATGAACCATGAGATCATGACCTGAGCTGAAATCAAAAGCCGGACACAACCGATTGAGCCACCTAGGCACCCCAACTTCTCATGTTTTTAATGTTGCTAGTAGAAAATTTAAATTACAAATGCGGTTTGTATTTGTGGTTTACATTATATTTTTATTAACACTAGCCTAGAGGTTTAATAATTTTTTTTCCTTTGGTGGAAATTGTATAGTGATAGATAAAAAGCCAGACTCTTTCCTGGGTATTTACAGATGTATGGTTTAATTTTGTTTTGTTTTTTTGACTCCTCCTATCAGATCACCAATTCAGGAGAGTTTGTGTTCCCATTAGATTCTCCACACAAAAAACCTTATGAAGGTCTTGTACTGGGGAGAGTTCGAGAAAAAACTGCTGTACCATTAAGGTAGGAAAGATGATTTTTCAAAACTGTATAAATGTATACAATTATACATTTTATAAAATTAACGGCATAATGATCATTGATTTTCCTTAAATTTTTACATTTTTGAAAATCTGAAAATGGCCCAGACCAGAAAAGTATGAATGGTATGGCACGTGAAATTTTATATTATCCTTTGTTTTATATAGTGTGTAACTGCCATTATTGAAGAAAAGGAAATTATCACTAATGTCTCAATACTTAAATTGTTGATTTTGATTATTTTTTCTATTCTTGAATTTATCTTTAAATTCAGATAGTATTTGAAAAGTAAAAAAAAAATCAAGGCAACTGTGGCTTATATATGAAAAATTGTCCTTTAAAGTATAATTTACATTGTTGTTTTGTTTTAATTAGGAATGCAGATGTAAAAGTGCTTCCTATTCCAGATCACAAGTTAATTGTCAGTGTGCCCTGTACTCTTCACTCACATAAGCCACCGCTTGCTGGTATGTTTTTATAAAATAGAATTGTTATGACTTCTGTCAAATTGAGAAAAGGATTAAATTTAGTATTTGGTGTAGACATTTGGAAATTAAATCAGATGTTTATTTTTATTAGTTCTCTAAAATTTTATAGAAGAATTTATGAATAGTGTTTTTTTGTTTTTATTTTGCTGCAAAAGCTTTATTGTTTTCATTTGGTCCATGACTTGAGAGGGGGCTCCATGATGGTTAAAGAGCTGCCTAGTGGCTGCAGGGAGAAGTGCAGGCAGAAGCTCTGACATCAGGGGGTGTGGAGGGGTCCCTCAAAGGCTGCTGGGCTCCAGAGGCTCCTAATTGTGCTTGAGGGTGAGCCTTTCAAAGAGATACTTGGCCTTGCCCAGCCCAGCTGGCGGCCATCCAGCCTGTGGAGGTTAGTTAGGTGGTTACCAACTTCTTGATGAATTTTACCTCCTCATGTGGAAGTGGCTCTCTGGGAAGTTACAGAGATGGGGATTTGTGTACACAGAGCCCAGAGCATGCATATCTAGAAGGGCCTGGTTCAGGTTCTTCTTCAGGGCCATGACAACTTCCATGGCAATGAGGGCTTTGCCTCAGTCATCCTGGGAGGGTTTCTTCATGCTTTGGCAGATGGCACAGCTGCTGCACTGGTTTTGCGTCTTCCAAGAGATGCTTGGCCAACTTGTGGAAGAAGTGCCCAGGCCCTCCAAAGTCATATTGTCACAGTCAAAATAGGAGCCCTGAGAGGTAGGTGTAGAAGGCCCACAGATCCAGGTTGATCAGGTGGTTGACACCTCAGTAGAATAATTCTGACAAATCTGGGAGCTCATTGTTGGTCAGCAGTAAGGAGCTAACCACAAAAAATGGTGTTGGCTGGTCCTAGAGGTTGTGCCTGGTAAGAAGGTTGGAAAGTAGTTAGAAGGTGGTCAGAGACTGGTTCCATCTAAAGACTGTTGAATAAGATTATGAACTGTTGATGCGCCACATAGGTTCATTTTATTTCACCTCTGCTTTTCCCCTTAATACCATTTATTTAGGTTCCCCTTGGTTGTTACTGCCTCACTGTCCTTGATAGACTGATGGGGCATCTGAGGACTGTAGTTCTACTAGTGGCTTTATTTTACTATGAGGGCTCTGTCCCTAGCTTGTTCTGAAATCAGGTGCTTAGAATAGCAGTCAGAGACATGGTTAGAATCCCCTTGATACTTGGTAGAGACTCAGTTTTATGTTGAGGTAGTGTTGCTATTCTGAACCTCCGGAAAGGTAATTGCTGCAGGCTACGGTTCTTACTAGTCTTAATGCGTTGGTGTACTGTTCATCATTCAGCGAAACTAAGCACCAAGGAATAGTGGAAAGGTTTGGATTTGGAGATTGACTAACATGAGTTTGAATCCTGACTCTGCTACTATATGTTACTCTAACATGTTCTACCTGAAAGTCCTCATTTAAAGAGAGACTAATGGTATTTAATCTTTTAGAGTTGTGAGGATTGATTATAATGTATTTGAAATTCTGTAGCATATAGTGGAAGGTTAATGTATGCTAAATTTTTCAAGTGATAGTTTAAAAAAATAGAATTGTAAGTTCATGAGAGACACCAAATTTGATATGAGTTATCTATTAAAACTTTTCTTTAGGAATATCTATTGTATTGATTTTGTGATCCTCACTTAAAAAACCAAAAACTTTCAAGATGCTGCTCAGGAAAACTATAAGGTTCCCAACCTATCATATTATTTTGTAGAATATGGGATAGAGCTAGAATACATAGGAAAGTGAATATAAATTCCCAAGGTAATTTATATTGATAACACTTAGAATTTCTTTTATCTTAAATTGCTTATACAGAAGAGTCTTGTAGTGTTGTAGTGTTGCTTAATTTGAAAAATATTCAGATGTTTACCTGATGATCCATTCTTTGACTTAGAGAAATGCTGAATGAGTAATTGTCTTTAAGCCGTGTACTATCGTAGACTCTTTAATGCATTAAATATGTGACTTAAATGAAAAGTGAGATTGTACTGTTCTTTGAGAAGAAAATAATGGTTGGCACCAGTTATATTTGATGGAGGAAATCTAATTTGTATTCTTTTCATTTGAATTTTATCAGTTAAGTATCAAAGAATAATTTAGTGTTTTTCTTAGGGATTTTTTTTTTTTTTAGTTTTTATTTATTTAAGTAATCTCTACACCCAGAATGGGGCTCGAACTTTTGACCCTGAGATCAAGAGTTGCATGCTCCTCCTACTGAGCCAGCCAGGCGCCCCAGGGCTTATGTTTTTACTTTTAAAAATCTAAATGCTAAGACCTAAACTTTCATTCCAAAATTATAGTTAAAATATTCATCAATTCCTTTTACATAGAATAAAATAATGTTTAAATATTAGTGTTAAGAAGCAAGGTTTTAAAATAGTAAGTAAAAATTAGTCTTTTATTAATGCTAATAAAAATTAGTCTTATAGCCTGTGTATGAAGTGTAGTTCTGCCATATTCCCAGTAGAGAGCAGCACAAACATATTTTTAGGATTTGGAACATTTTGAAAGGAAAGATTTTTGGGGGGGAAAAATCTACATGACTTGATATATGTAATCCTTATGTTTTAGTTAGGTAGTGGTAGACAAGAAGTATTTGTAATTCTGTATTTTTGAATTCATGTTACTATGTCTAGCAAGTGCACGTACAGAAGTACAGATCCATACAAACTAAAGCCACCAAAAAACAACTTTCAGATTTCTGACTGTAATTTACTCTGAAATCATAACTCTGGGATTTGGGATACTACATGTCCTATATATATGCTTAGAACTTACATGTAAAGGTTCTTAAACTGTTTTGTGCAAATTTGTAAAATGAAATGTTCCTTTACTTCTAGAAACACTAAGATTTTTAAAAATTTTTAATTGATTTCTACTGCTAACTATAAAAAATGTTTTAAAAGATACATATATAAGTCATAAATAGCTATAACTTATCACATAACCTTATAAATGTTTATTAAATTTAAAGATTTAAGGTGGGAAAATTATGAAAGTATTTGAATCAAAATTGGTTTTCATATTTTACCTTAGAGGAATCTCTACTCCCTTTTACTACTTTATTCACTAACAGTTTCTGTCTGAAGAGTAAAACACAGTTTGATGAGGTTTTGTGCACAGGTGTTCGAGCTGCTTCTCCGCCCCCCCCCCCCCCCCCCCCCCCCCCCCCCCCCCGGCTCTGCCCCTTTGCTCCTAGAGCAAAAGAGGAATGACTGGCTATGTACGGATTATTTACTCTTCTGTGGTTAGTAGTATGTTTTACTAATGTCCAATGTTATGTAATTATCTTAAGTATGTGTATATATCATATTCATACTTAAATTTATACATTGGAATTTACTTTTTAAAAATAGAGATATAATTGACATATAATATTAATTTCAGATATACAACACAATGGCTCGTGTATGTATATATTGAGAAATAGTCACTGATCACAAGTCTAGTTAACATCCATTACCACACACAGTTATAAAATATTTTTCCTTGTGGTTAGAACTTCTAAGATCTAGAGTTTACTTTTAAATTGATACTTAAGATTAGAAAAGAAAACATTTTCATTAATTTGCTCTCATTTCTTTTGCTTTGTTTTGAAATGTGGTTAACATTTTAAAAACATTGCTCCTTGATTTTCTAGTTTTCTCAACCAGAAAAAAAAAAACACATGCAGAAATGTGTTACCTTGGGAAAGTAGGAAGTAGTAAATGGGTTTAGGTTTTATGTACTGTATTTGTCAACTCCAAGTACATGGCCATTGTTTTCTACTAGCTTGTGTGCTCTTAGAAAACATGGATAACTGTTTCCTTTGTTAAATTCCATAGCACTAATTATAGTGAGTGCTCAGAATAGTAAACAATTTTGACTGTCTGACTCCAGTTTAGACTCCAGATTAAGGGTCTAAAATAGAGTTGCTAACATCTTTGTGCCTAAAAACTGAAAAACTGAACAAATAAGCAAAAACAAACAAAATCTTCCTTCACTATAACCTTAGATGACAGTAAAAGTGAATTGAGGTTGGTAAGGCATTGAATTCATGAGGAAAAAATAGAAATGTGATATAGGTTTATTGTCCTCTAAGACTCTGGGGAAATTTTCTTTCAGGCTTAATAACATTTAGTTATAATTATGCACTTAAAAAAGAACTAGAAGTCTCATGTTGGCATCTCCTAAAAACTATCAAAGCCCAAATTTGAGTTCACTTGGGTTATAGACAATGAATACTTCATAAATTCCTTGATTTTTGGTGAATAATACCAATGCTTTTAAACAAATAAACCGTTATTTTGCTGTGAGAGCAACTGGAGAACATTATGAAACATGTTTTTAAATATATTTTCTTTCTTTCTTTCTTTAAAAAAATTTTTTAATATAATTTATTGTCAAATTGGTTTCCATACAACACTCAGTGTTCATCCCAAGTGCCTTCCTCAATGCCCATCACCCACTTTCACCTCTCCTCCACCCCCATCAACTCTCAGTTTGTTCTCACTATTTAAGAGTCTCTTATGGTTTGCCTCCCTCCCTCTCTGTAACTTTAAATACATTTTCTTTTAAATTTTACCTATATCAAGTACTCCTAAGGAATACTTATCATTCCTAAAGGGAGTTTGATAGATTTCTTCTAAGCTCAATCTTGTATAGCAGTTAAGAACTATATTTAGAAAATACTCTTCTGGTGACTTTTCATCCCTCAATTATTATTTTCATACCCAGTTCCTGTAATGTTAATATAGCTAACCAGAACATGATCAAGGTTAAATTGATTTAAATATTGTCATCCAAATGAACATGTACTTTAAAAAAAGCTTCTATGGTATATTCTTTCTGTCACTGTATATCATGGCATTTAGTCACCATATATATGATGTACTTTTTTTCTCAAAAATAAAGTTTTCAGTAGTTATTAATACATATATACATTAAATAAAAAATACTTACCTGTGGAAATAGTATGGTGAAATTTTAGGTAAAAAGGGTCTATAATTTGGAAATGAGGGAATGTACTATATCCAGTTATAGCTAAGAGGATATTGTTATATTTGTTAGTTATGTGTTCTCAATATTTTTATTGATGCCTAATTTTTCATTTACTGCTCTTTTGCTAGTATATATGCTTGCAGACACTTATATTTTTATCTCAGTTTTTTAAGTGAATTGTTTTTGTATTGTTCCTATACACTTATTTTTCATGCGTGGATTACATTTAGTAAAAAATTAAGTTAGTACTCAGGAGATGTGTCAGTATTGGAAAATTGAAAAGTCACCTGTGTGGGTGTTAAAATCCTTATTTCTCATCTACAAATGAAACCTGATAAATTAGGACTTCTCAAAGTTCTGATGGTATTATCCCCAATCTCAGGAGTGCTCATTTCAAATGATTTCTAACTATAAATAGTAAAGCCCGTGATGAAATCCTTGAAATTAATTAGCTATCCTCCTCCCCATCCCTTTTTTAAAAGGAAACATCCCTGTTCTTTGCTTTTAACTGCTAAAAGGAAATTGATTCCTTTCTTAATAATAATTTTTATTTTTTTTTTCTCTTTTTTGGACAGAGGTTCTAAAAGACTATGTCAAGCCAGATGGGGAATGTTTGGAATTGTTTGCTCGAAATTTACAGCCGGGTTGGACTAGTTGGGGCAATGAAGTTCTCAAATTTCAACACATGGATTATTTTGTTGCTCTGGAGTCTAGAAGCTGACTGTGGTCTTAAAGTTGTGATTTTCTTCAGTTTTTCCCCACCCCTTCTTCCTTCATTCTAACTGATTGTTCCTTTTCTTACCAACCAGTATGCTTAGAAATGTAAACAGGACTTGGTTTTTCTGCAAAAGACCATAAATGACTAGTCTTTATGTAATTTTGAGATGAATTTACTTCAGTTGCATTAGTATTCCCCATTATTCCAGATTCACTGTAAATAAAAAGGCAAGCAGTTAGAAAAACGATAAGACTTTGTTATTGAAAAAGTTCAGAAAGCATGCACTGTGGACCAGAGGTCGTAATTCTGCCCATGGATATGTTTTGTTTGGCCCTATGGTGTTGTAAAAAAAATTTAAACCACCATTCTAAAAAATGAGGGAATTTCACATAAAGTCTAGATTTCTGCTTTTCTTTAAACATCAGAAGCTCTGGCTGCACTGTGGTCTGTATTCTTTCCTGGCATCAGTAAGTAGGAACTACTGGTAGCAGCTCACTTGGGAAGGGACCTGTGTTTTGCAGTTTACTATAGTTAACACTTGCTCCGTGCTACTCACTTGTGTTGTCTACTTGGCCCCTGTGCAACCTAAACTTATGACCTTCGGTATACTGTTACATTCTGGAAAAAATACTGAAAGACCTACCAAGTCATCATTGTGTTGTGTTTATGAAACATTTTAGAGGGTTTTAAATTGCATTCAAGGTCACTTTTCAAGTGCTTCATAGTTTTGCTTTGTTTTCTAGAAGAATATTTAAGAAATATTTCTTATAAAAATGTCAGAAAATAAACAGTGCTTATGATTTAAAAGATATTTATATTATTTACAGATTTTCCACAAATATTTCTTTACTAAGTAAAATATTTTTACTGAAATGATTCTTTGAAAGGCATGCTGATTTATTATGTATAATCTTTTTTCAAATTGAGATATAATTTCACATAAAATTCTCCAGTTTTTAGTATAGCGTTCGATGGGTTTAGAAAATGTATATACAGTTGTCTATCTACCACCATAGTCATAATACAGAACATTTTCTTCACCTCCAAAACTCATGTGTCCAATTACAGTCATTCCCTTCCTCCCACCCCTGGCCCTTGGTAAACAATGATTTGTTTTCTACCATTAGTTTTGCTTTTTTAGAATTTCATGTAAACAGAATCATAGAACATGTAATCTTTTGTGTCTGGCTTCTTTCCCTTAGCATTTTGACAAAAGTATTTATACAATTTACAGCCTTTTTATAAATATTTATCTGCTAAGTAAAATGTTAGATTGAAATGATTATATGACAAAATTAATTCATTTACTGATTTTGCCAAAGAGAAGTGTTATTTTTGAAGTTTGTTCATTCTTTGAGTGTGTGAATATGGTAATATAGGCTTAACTTTGTATTTATAGGGATACTCTAACTTGCTACAGAAATGGAAAAAGGTATTAAACTCGAAGCAAACCTCTCCAAACCTCATTTGAAACTCTTTCCAGCTTCTTGTAGTATTTATAGATTTTATATAGTTTGTGGAAACATTTTATCCTCACCAAGTTTTTGGACTTTTATTTTTGCATCACAAATCCTGATACTTGAGAGAAAAAGAGAATTTTTATTCACTGAGTCTGGTATTCAAAACACAGAAGTTTGGTTTTTTTGTTTTTTTAAGAAACAGTGGTTCTAGTCTTACCTCTGCTCCTAAGGTGTACAAACTCTGGGCCTTGTTTGTAATTCCTGTTTAAGTGTTGGGCTCTTTTTTGAACAAAGGATGATTCTGGAAAACAGAACAGTCATATGCCATGTGGGAACAAAAAGGCCAGACTAAGATTAACCTTTGACTTCATTACCAGAGTTTAGCCAACTGACCTAATGAACTTTATTATCAAATTTATTTAATAAGATATTTTCATTCAGAGATTTTTATATTACCTTTAAAACTTCTTAGGATTTTCTTTTCTATCATATTTTTTTTACAGACTTAAAGTCTTTTAGGATGCTTGGAAATGCTCAGGCAAAGGGATAGACCCTATTACTCAGCCTTTATTTGTATCCTCTAGTCAAAGTTTGACTTAGTTTCTTTCAGTTTCTTGGCCACTTTAGGCAAGGGCCTCTTTTGTATAGATGGTAATAAGTTCAGTGTAGCAGTCAGTGCATTCTGAAGCCAACTTGCTTAGGTTTGAACCCCAACTTTTTCAGCTAGTAGCTTAAGACTTTGAGAAAGTTAGTTCTCTATGCTTTAGCCTCTTCATCCATAGAAATGGTCAATAATAATACTTATCTCTCTTTAAAAATTTTTATTTATTTTTGATAGAGAGAGACAGAGCAGAAGTGGGGGAGGGGCAGAGAGAGAGGGAGACACAGAATCCGAAGCAGGCTCCAGGCTCCGAGCTGTCAGCACAGAGCCCGACGTGGGGCTTGAACTCACAAACCTCGAGATCATGACCTGAGCCAAGTCAGATGCTTAACCGACTGAGCCACCCAGGTGACCCTATAATACTTACCTCTTAAGTTGTTATGAGGATTAAATGAGTTGATACACGTAAGGCACTTAGAACTGGACTTGGAATATTTTAAGTGATCAATAAATGTTTGAACTGCTTGCATATTTTTCAGTTTCAGGTCAAAAAGGTTTTCTATCACAATCTCTACTCAAATTCAGGAGATTCATTCACCTGAATACTCTCCATAGAGTTTTTCTGTCTGAACATCATATTTTCTTGATCTTTTTCTTGAGATCAGATTTCCTAGCTTGTACCTGGTTTCTTACATGAGGAAGATTTGAAATCCATCATTCCCATTGTGGTCCTGCCTAAAAACAAGTAACTAAAAACAAATTAAAACAAAGGCCATATTTAGTGTTGGGCTTCAGCTCTTGATTGTGTACTGCCATGCTGACTCTGAACTTCATAGTTACTCTGCATTGTTCTTTGATGACTTCCATAGGTGGTTAATTGGTGGCCTTTCTGATGTTTTTTCTACATTCAGAGACTTTAGGCTCATGTCATGTTAATTTTGGTTCAAAATAGATCTCTTACACTTTGCTAGATGATCTGTTACCCTTTATAGGAACTTGGTTTTTATGTGCAACCGCTGTGCAACAAACTGAAATTTTGGAAGTTTGTACCCTTCCAAAATTCATATGCTGAAACCCTAACCCTCAAGTGATGGTACTTAGGGGTGTGGCCTTTGGGAAGCAATTAGAGTTAGATTAGGTCATCATGGTAGGGCCCTCATAATAGGATTAATGGCTTTATGGAACCTCACTCTGCATGCACACACCAAGAAGAGGCCAGGTGAGGACAGAACCAGGAAGAGAGCTCTCACCAAGAACCTGACCATGCTGGCATCCTGATCTTGATCTTTGACCCTCCTGAACCCTGAAGAGTAAATGTTTATTCAGCCTGGAACTGACTGAGACAGCCACCAAAGGGATTTTCTAGTTGATAAGGTAAAGACCAAGTAAATAAGGCCTTTTTCTTCCAATGGTCTGAAAGGCACCAGTGGGGAATAGGATTTTTCTCTTGGATGTCAACATTTTCGAGAGGCGAACATTACTGTGGGCTGGTTGTTTTCTTGGAAGAGGACAGAGAGTTTAGTCCATGACTTAGGTCTGGGCCTGGCTTTAATTGCTCCCTTTGCTCTGTCCTTGTTATAGGCTCTATTTACTTTGTCCTATTCTAGTTCTTCCAATTCTGTGACTCAAACTCATTCTTATCAGAAACCCTAAACATACCTTTTCAGGTTTGGTACCCTAGAGACATATCTTTAGTGAATTTTTATATATTCAGCTTTAGTGAGACTTTGGGTTTTTTCTTGATAGTGATTCAGAGGAGGATTATAATTACATTAAAGGGGCTTCCCTTCCCTGAAGATGCTCTCCAGTTCACCTCATTTGACTCCTATCATGCACCACTGGCCTACCACACTCTGGGAAGCACCACAGTGCTGTTGGCATAGCTCTCTGGTTATCAGAGTTCTTGTACTTCAGTTATGTCACTTTACCCTCAAAGCAGTTTTATGAAGTTGTAGTTATAATGAAGGAACAGGTTCATAGAAGCTAGCTGACATGGCTAATAAGCGATAACTAAGACTTGAATTCTGATTCCTAAATTAAGGCACTTTATGTTGTATCATGTTTGCTAATGAACCTGAGATCTTAATAATAGGCTCATTAGCTAATAATCAGAGGATCTGTTGGGTGGCCTGAAGCGATTTAGAATGGTTTATATATAATGATCCAAACAAACCTTTCTCAATATATGATATCACCAGTCTTGAGTTTTTAACACAGTATTTTTTGTTAGAGATTTTAGTGACATTGGTTGAACTAATAGCCCGAGTTCCACTCAGAATCACTCAGAATCAGACAAGCTGTTAAACCCGTTGACATAAGCCATTAGCACATTTACCATGCAATCATGTGTCCCTCAATCAGATTAGTCATTTTAAGCTCACATTTTTAAGGAAACTCTTCTGCAGAATATAGAATTGGATTTGAAGGCAGCTATTCAAGTGGTTAGAAAGGAGAGATTAAATAAGGTAAGTACAGGTGCAAATTATTATATGTACCATGGTGACCTGTTGTCAGTGTTTGGATGTATGGACCAACCCAGAACTCTGTAGATGGTTTTAATTAAATTCATGGTTCTATTGACTAGTCTCCTCCAGCTTGAAAGCAAGTCAGGATACCATGATAACTCCACAATCAACCTTTCCCTCTAAATATTACTAGGAGTTTACCTAAATCTTCTGGGGCTTCTGGGAACTTGAGGAGAACCTCTTGGACTTTTTCAGTAGCAGTCCAAATCCTTGGGACTGTATAAAAACAAATTTATCTCTAGGGGTGGAGAACATGAGGAAAAAATTTTTTTCATTCACCATTTACTTTTTCCAGTTAGGCTTTGGCCTGATTATCAGATAATTGTGACACAACATGGGACAAGTTTGGACGACAGCTAAGGCAAATGAATGGTCACTTGTAGTATTAAAATCATTTTTGGTCACTATCTTTAACAAAAAATATAAGGCACCCAGTTTGATTTTTAGCTTCTTCTCCCAAAATCACCCGCATACATCCTGATTATTAGTCAAACTGGACTGTTTGTTGTTATTTAAATTTAGGACTCTCTACTTTTGCTCATGGATTTTCCTCAGTCAGAAAAAAAGACTAGGCTGTGGGATCAGCTGGATCTATATATTGAGTCTTGATATTTATCTTCTGAGTGTCTGAATAAGTATTTAACTATGCTACCCTGTTTTCTGAGGAATAAGAAGGGTAATCTTTAGACCTAGTAGGATTATTATGAAGTGAAGTAACATATGTGAAGGTATCTAACGTAGGACCTGGTACCTAGAAGTTATTCAATGTATATGCTTATTTCTCTGTATTTACAGTCTTCCTGGCAACACCTTTTATTTCATGATCCACTTTTTTTTTCTTTCTAAAGGGAGGCTTTTATACTTGCCCTTAGAGCCATTTTCCACATATATGGATTATCCAGATAGGTTTTTTCTCACATTTATCATGAAAACAGAAAGTGGTTTATTCTTTAGGTGGCTCACTGAAAACAAACAAACAAACAAACATATAGATGAATTCATATCCTCTTGAATACATTGTGGGAGGTAGGAAAAATTTTTATTTATGTTTCTCATACCAGCATATACCTAGAACTGCCAATAATTAATGAATGAATAAACTGACTCTTGGCCTCAAGTATCTTTGAGTTAGGTAAGACTCATGTAAGAAACCATTAGAACATAATAAACCACAGGATACAGTCAAAGACTAAAGGATGGAATAGGTGGAAAGTGATGCACAAGTTTAGAGAAGCAGATCACTTAGAGATCACTAAGCAATATGAGAAACAGAGAATAGGAAACAAGTCTTGATTAAATTTTGGTTTATTTTCTAACTGTAGGAGTAACTGTGATGATGTTACTAGACAGTAGGCAGCTAAAATGTGTGAGTTCAGAGAAGTTACAAAGAAAGCATTCTGTTCTTTCTAGATTGTAAACTTTAAAACTTTTTTCTCCAGAAATCCAGAGGATATTAGTACATGCAGTTTATTTGATCAATTTAATAGAACTAGAGGCTAAACTAACTGAGGCTTTTTTACCTGCTTCTCTAGATCTTCTACCTTTTGAATGAGAATCTTATTTGGGCATCTTTTCTAGAGTTGTCTAGCAGGATTATATTTTACATGTTTATTTATTTTGAGAGAGAGAGAGAGAGCATGAGTGGGAGGGATAGAGAGAGGGAGAGAGAGAATCCCAAGCAGGCTCCACACTGTCAGCATAGAGCTTGACATGGGGCTCTATCTCATGAACTGAACTGTGAGATTATGACCTGAGCCGAAATCAAGAGTTGGAAGCTCAACCAACTGAGCCACCCAGGTGCCTCTTGTAGGATTATTTTTATGATTCTATAGCTGTATTGAGGTATAATTGATACAAATTGTGTATGCTTATAATGGATAGTTTAATGAGCTTTGACTTATGTGTGTACCTGCAAAGCCACCATCACAAACAAGATAATAAACATGTTATCATTATCTCCCAAGATTTTGTCAAGATCCTATATAATCCATCTACCATAACTACCCCTCTACATTTTATCCCTAGGCAATCACTGATCTGCATTCTGTACCATGGAGTTGTGTGCAGTTTCTAGAATTGTACATAGATGCCCTAACAAATGCCAAATTCAAAGGGGAGGAGACTTTACAGTTGTGAAGCTCTTTGGGAGTCTTTCTTAGAATTTTGCCTACCATGGGCCCAGCCTCTGGCCCCCAGAATTCCATGTCTGTCTCACATGTAAAATACATTCAGCCCTTCCCAAGGTTTGCAAGGGTATCATTTCATTATAGCATGAACTCAAAGTCCATGATCTCATCTAAATTTCATCAACTTAAAAGCCCCAAATCTCCTCATTTAAAAAATCTAAATCAGGTTAGAACAGAAGCTTCTGGTATAATCCATTAAGTACAGCTTCTGGGAAAATTCCCTCTCCATTTGTGGACCTGTGGAACTCAAGAAACAAGTGACCTGCTTCTAACACAACCAACATACAATAGCAGGACAGTTAAAGCATTAGAGTTATAGCTATTCTAGTTAAAAAAGAAGATATGGAGAAAAAATGGCCTTACTTAAATCCAAATCAGTCTGAAAATCTAGCCAGGTGAACTCTAGGCAGACTTCCTTGATTAGGATTCAATATAAGTTTAGTAAGGCCTGGCAATAACCCTGGCTCCTAGCACTTAGGGCTCTTGGCTCCACCCTCTGAGCTATGGTTCATCTCTCTTGGCTTTGGTTTTCATCCTTTGTGTCATCCTTCCTTTTCTGTGAAAGGTAGCATGTGTTTACAGCTGACTACTTTTATCAGCGTGCTTCCTGGCAGTATAACTGGAGTATAATTGGAGTATAATTGACAGCTTTCTTTTAATTTTATACTCTCTCCCTTTCAGCCTAAGCTGGTATAATTTCTGCTGCTCTAAAATTCTCAAGAACCTTGTGGACCTTGTTTCGAATTCAAGGGGATTCACTCATCAGACAAGAGCCAGATCCACAGATTTTGAAAAGATAATCCCTTCTCTTTTTTTGCCTTTTCCTGAGATGACTGAGGGCCAATCCTCTTAAACGTCCTTGAGTCCTCTTGGTTGGTTGAGAAGATCTATTAGGAATACTCTTCATCTCTCTGAAGGATTTTTTGTATGCCTGAATACTCTGGCCTTTTAATCTTTCCAAGGTTTCATCAAAGGGTTGGACAGTCACCCACCCAGCCATTTCTTTATGCCATGATTTCAGAAGCACTCTCTTACTTTTAGCATATTTTGCCACCTGGAAAGGCCAAGAATTTCCTAAATCAGCATCTTGATTCCTTAAGACGCTTCCCCTCAGTTTATCTCCTCTTGCATTTTACTGTAAGCAGCAAGAAGAAACTAGGAAGCACCTTCAACACTTTGCTTGGACATCTTAGCTAAATATTCAAGTTTATGACTTGTGAATTCTGCTTTCCACATAACTGCAGGATATGATTTGGCTACATACTATGCCTTTATATAACAAGGATTTCCCTCACCTAGTTTCCAGTGACATGTTCCTTACTTCTTCTGAGCTCTCACCAGCATCATCTTTAACTGCCACATTTCTACTCATAGTTTGTTCAGGACTTCAGTCATGCTCCTCCAAATTCTTCCAGTCTCTGCCCCCTGCCCAGTTTCAAAGTCACATTTTAGGTATTACCACAGCATCCCACATCTAGGTACCAGAGTGTGTGTCACTTTTTTTTTTTTTTTTTTTTTTAATTATCGTGTAACAAATTACCACAGACATAGGGATTTAAAACCATCTTTTTTTTTTTTTTTTTTTTTAAATCTCACAAATCTGTAGGTAAGAATTCTAGGTGGGCTAGACTGGATTCTTGGCCTATGGTCTCAAGGCTAAAAGCAAGGGGTTGGTCAAGCTGGACTCTTATCTGGAGGCTCTCAGGAAGAATCTGCTTCCAACTTCATTCAGATAGTTGGCAGAATTCAGTTCCACGTGGTTGTAGGACAGGTTGCTTGTTTCCTTGCTGGGCCACAGCAGTGGTTGCTCTCAGCTTGCGGAAGCTGCACTCCCATCCACTTTCAGAACCAGCAGCGGTGTGTCAAGTCCTTCTTGTGCTTCTGATCGCTGCTATCAGCCAGATAAAAGGCTCTGCTTTTACAGGACTTATGTGATTAGGTTGGTCCAGCTGGATAATCTCCCTTATTATATAGCATAATCATGGGAGTGATATTTCCTATTCACAGGTTCCACTCACAGTCCAAGAAGAGGGGATTCTACTGGGTTACTGGGGGTCAATTAAGAAAATTCTTAACATTTTCCTACATTAATTTTTTTGGTAGGCCTTTATGGTGTTTTTAGTGTGGGGAAATTATAAATAAAGTCTCTGTGAGCATTTGTATGTGAATTTTGGTATAGATCTATGTGTTCATCTCTTTTGGATATATACCTCAGGGTGGAATGTCTGGGTCATATGGTAGGTATAAGTTGAACTTTTTAAGAAATAGTGTATTCCAAAGTGATTGTATTATTTTATATTCTCTACAAGCAGCAAATGAGAATTCCTGTTTACATCCTTGTCAATGCTTGGTATGGTCATTTAGATTTTAGCTATTACATGAAGTAATAGCTCATTGTGGCTTTAATTTGTATTTTCCTAGTGACAAATGATTTTTAGCCTCTATCCATGTACTTATTTGCTATCTGTATATCTCCAGTGAAGAATCTGTTCAAATCATTGCCTGTTTTTTATTTGGTTGTTTGTTTTTATATTATTGAGTTGTAAGTGTTCTTTATATATACTTGATACAAGTTCTCTGTTTAATAGGTTTTAAGATGTTTTTTCCTAGTCTGAGATTTGCCTTTTAATTTTCTCAGCAACGTCTTTTGTTTGTTTTAAAGTTTTTTTTTTTAAATTATAGGTTCACAGGAAGTTGCAGAAATATATGTAGGGAGGTCCTGTGTACCCTTTATCTAGTTTCCCCCAATGGTAACATCTTGCATCTTGAATAACTGTTGTACAATATCAAAGTCAGGAAATTGACATTGGAACTATCCACAGAGCTTATTTAAACTTCACCAGTTTTACATGGACCAGTGTGTGTATAGGGCTGTGCAGTTTCATCACACATGCAGATTTGTGTAATTATCACTATTGTCAAGATACACAACTCTTACACCCAGGAATTAGGACATGTATATCTTTGGGGTGCTATTATTCTGCCTGTTGCTGGTTACAAAATATTGTTGGAATTTTCATAGGGATAAATTAAATCTATATATATCAATTTAGGAAAAATTGATGTATTTACTATATTGAATCTTTAAAACCCTGCTAAAGCTCTCTGTTTATTTGGGTCTTCTTTGAATTTTTTAAACAGTATTTTGTAATTTTCAGCATACAGATCCTTGCATGTCTTTTTTTTTTTTTTCACTTTTAGTTCTACTTATGTTCATCACTGCTAACCTGTCTTCCTCAATCCCATACCACACTGCCACCCCACTGTACATGCTGTGGTCAAATTTACACCTAAGCGTTTCATTTTCTTTGGCACAATTGTAAATGGTATTGTGTTTTAAATTTTAGTTTCTGCATGTTTTTGTTACTAAATAAAATGTGATTAATTTTTGTGTGTTGATTTTGTATCCTGTGACCATTTATTAGTTGTAGAATTTTTTTGTGTGCGAATTCCTCTAGACAGTTCTTTCTCTCTCTGTCTCTCTCTCCCTCCCCATTTTCTTCCCTTGTCTTTCCTTGCCTTCCCTTGCCTTTCCTTTCCTCCCTTTCCCTCCCCTCCTTTCCTCTCCCCTCTTTCCCTTCCATTTTCTTTTTAAATATTTTTTTAATGTTTATTTATTTTTGGGAGAGAGACACAGAGTGTGAGCAGGGGAGAGGCAGAGAGAGAGGGAGACACGGAATCTGAAGCAGGCTCCAGGCTCTGAGCTGTCGGCACAGAGTGTGATGTGGAGCTTGAACTCACAAACCGTGAGATCATGACCTGAGCCAAAGTTGGACGCTTAATCAACTAAGCCACTCAGTCGCCCCTAGGGAGCTTTTAATTATAAATTCATCTAATAGTTATGGGATTATTCACATTATCTATTTCGTGTTGGTAGTTTTTTGATAATTTGTGGTTTTTGAGGAATTGATCTATATCTTGTAAGTTGTATAACAGTGTCTTTTAAAGAGAAAATATTGACAAAGTTCTGTTTGTGTTTTTTTTTCCTTTTTTTAGTTTGTGATTTTTGTGTCCTATTTAAAAAAATCTTAACTAAACCCAAGATCATTAACACTTTCTATTATTTTTTCTTCTAGAAGTTTTATACAATTTGGTTTGTGATCTGTTTACAGTTATTTTTATGTATAGTGTGAGGTAAATGTCAACATTTATTTTTTTCCAAATGTATAACCAGTTCATACGGCACTAATTGTTGATAAATCTTTCTTTTCTGCTACTGAATTGCCTTGGCATCTGTCAAAACAATTGACAGAGATATATGTGTCTATTGTGAGATTCTTAGTTTTGTTTCATTTTGTTTTGTTTTTATTTTTATTTTCATTTTTGGGGGGTGGGCAGAGAGAGAGAGAAAGAATCTTAAGCAGGCTCCACATTCAGTGCAGAGCCCCATTTAGGGCTCGATCCCAGGACCCTGGGGTTATGACCTGAGCTGAAATTGAGTCTGATGCTGAACCGACTGAGCCATTCAGGCACTCCAGTTTTGTTCCATTAAGCTATGCCTTTATTTATGCCACTTCCACACTATCTTGATTACTATAGTTTATAAAACATCTTGAAATCAGATATGATCAGTCCACAAACTTTGTTGTTGTTGTTGGTTTGGGGCATCACTTAAGAGGTACTATTTTTATTTGTAAAATTTGCATTTAAAAATTATTAGTAAGGGTCACCTGGATGGCTCAGTCAGTTAAGAATCTGCGTTTTGATTTCAGCTCAGGTCATAATCTCGTGGTTCATGAATTTGAGCTCTGCATTGGGCTCTGTGCTGATAGTGCAGAGCCTGCTTGGGATTCTCCCCCTCTCTCTCTCTGTCTCTCAAAATAAATAAATAAACTTAAAAAAATTATCAGTAAAATAAAACATTTAAAAATACTAGGCCATTTGTATTTCTTTCATGAATTATCAACAGTTCCTTTTGATTACCCATGTCTTCTGGTGAGGCATTCATATTTTCAAATTAATTTTTCTAAGCTTTATAATATAGAAATTTAGAACATACACAAAATAAGAGAATGATATAATGAACCTTTATATACCCATCATTCAACTTCAACAATTATCAACCTGTGACCAGTTTTGATTACTTTATACCCCTGCCCACTCCTCCCACCTGGACTATTAAAAAGACAATCCCAGACATCATATTATTCTATCCATGGTGTCCTAATTCTACAGATGAGTAAAGTGAGATTCAGAGAATTCAAATGATTTAGTCAAAGTCACACTGCTAATAAGTGGCAAAACTGGGACCTGAACCCCAGTCTGTTTCACTCCAAAACCCACACTTTTATTTATTTTTAAACGATTTATTGAAGTGTGATTGATATGTAAAAACTGATGCATCTTTAATGCGTACAACATAGGAGTATGGGGATAAGTATACATCTGTGAAACCATCATCACTATCAAGGCCATAAACATATCCATCACCTTCCAAAGTTTCCTCCTACCCTCTTTTTATTATTATTATTATTAGTAGTAGTAGTAATAGTAGTAGCAGTAGTAGTAGTATTTGTGTGTGTGTGTGTGCGCATTTGTGTGTGTATTAGAACATATTCCTCCTGTATCTCCTACTCCCCTTCACCTGTTTTGCTAGCCTCCCACACCCTCCCCTCTGGCAACCATCAGTTCTCTGTATTTACTTTTCTGATTCTGATTTTTGTTTATTCATTGTTTTTGTTTTTTTAGATTCCATTTATGAGTAGAATCATATGCTATTTGTCTTTCTCAGTCTGACTTATTTTACCTAGCATAATACCCTCTAGATAACATCCAAATTGTCTCAAGTGCCACGATCTCATCCTTTTTTGGTTGTGTAATATTCCATTGTGTATATACATCACATTTTCCTTATCCATTCATCTACTGATGCACACTTAGTTGCTTCCATGTCTTGGCTGTTGCAAAAAATGCTGCATTAAATATATGGGGGTGCATATATCTTTTCTAATGGTGTTTTCATTTTCCCTGGGTAAATGCAGTAAAACCTTGGTTTGAGAGTGTAATTTATTCCCGAAACATTCTTGTAATCTAAAGCACTTGTATATCAAAGTGAATTTCCCCATAAGAAATAATGGAAACTCAGATGATTTGTTCCACAACCCAAAAATATTCATACAAAAATGATTAAAATACTGTAATATAATACAAAATAATAAAATACAGAATATAAACAAAAATAAACAAATTAACCTTCAGTCACTTTTGAAAATCTTCATGGCTGGTGCAGAGAGAGGAGGGTTATTGTGTAGGATGACTCACTATCACTAATATATGTTGACTACAGTAGAGTATTAATAAACTCTTGTCATATACTGTATTTAATGTAACTGGCAATAAGGCAGCAGAGGAAAGGGTCTATATCTGTCGGCAGCCTGACCTAGAATGAAGCAAAGCATTCCTAAGCTTACTCTTGTATGGTAAAACAAAGGACTTTCCATAAGTTCTTTGAAGTGACAAAAAATACAGTAGTGCCAGTTGTGGGCAACTTCCAAAGTTCTGAAAAATCACTGATTTCTGCCAAACACCACGGCCTGCGACCGAGCGTCTGAGCATGAAAGATGATCACCCACAATCTCGCAAAGAGAAAGAACCATTGCCTCAGTTGTGATCATGTGATGTTTGGCGTCACGTAATGCTTGTATTGCAAGACATGGCTTGTTTTATCAAGTTAAAATTTATGTTTCCTTGTTTGTGGAACGCTCACAGAACAAGGTTTTACTGTACCCAGTAGAGGAATTATTGGATCATATGGTAGTTCTATTTTTAATTTTTTGAGGAATATCCATACTATTTTCTAAAGTGGCTGTACCAATTTACATTCCCACCATCAGTGTACAAGGGTTCCTTTTTCTCCACATCTTGCCAACACTTGTTTCTTGTCTTCTTGATTTTAGCTTTCTAACGGGGTGTGTGTGTGTGTGTGTGTGTGTGTGTGTGTGTGTATTTCCTTGTGGTTTTGATTTGCATTTCTCTGATGATGAGTGATGTTGAGCATCTTTTCATGTGTCTGTTGGCCATGTATGTCTTTTTTGGAAAAGTACATGGTATGATTCCAGTTTTCTTAAATTTATTGAGGCTTATTTTCTTGCCTAACAAGTGATCTGTTTTGGAGAATGTTCCATGTGCACTTGAAAAGAATGTTTATTCTGTTGTTTTGGATAAAATGTTCTGTATGTTTTGATCATCTGGTTTAATGCGTCATTCAAAGATGTTTCCTTATTGATTTTCTGTCTGGATGATATATCCATTGATGCACATGGAGTGTTAAAGTCCCCTACTATTATTGTATCACCATCAGTTTCTTCCTTTATGTCCATTAATGTTTGCCTTATGTATTTAGGTGTTGCAGTGTTGGGTCTATAGATATTTATAATTGTTATATCCTCATGTTAGATTGACTCCCTTATCACTATGTAATGCTTTTGTCTCTTGTTATGGTCTTTGTGTTAAAGTCTGTTTTGTATGATGTAAGTATTGTGACCCCAGCTTTTTTTTTTTCACTTGCATTTGCATGGTGAATGTTTTTCTATCCCTTCACTTTCAGTCTGTATGCATCTTTAGGTTTGAGGTGAGTCTCTTATAGGCAGCATACATATGAGTTTTGTTTTATTCTTATAGGCAGCATACAGATGCGTTTTAGTTTATTCTGTCACTCTGTCTTTTGATTGGAGCATTTAGGATATTTACACTTAAAGTAATTATTGATAAGTATATACTTATTGACATTTAAAAATTCTGTTTTCAGCTCTTCTTTATTCCTTTCTTCTTCTCTTGCTTTCTTTCTTTGTGATCATTGAGTATCTACAGTGTTTTGTTTTACTTTCTTTCTTTCTCTTTATTTTTTTGTATATCTATTATAGGTTTTGGGTTTGTGATTATCATGAGGTTCATATATAGCATCCTAAGTAAATAGCAGTCCATATTAATTTGATGATCATTTAAGTTCAAACACATTATTAAAACCCCCCCAAAAAACAAACAGAAAAAAATTTCTTTGTTTACCCCTTCTCTTCCCTTGTACTCCCTTCTCCACATTTTATTTATATGTGGTCATATTTTACATCTTTTTATTCACATTTTCTTATGTGTAATTATGGCCATTTGTTTACCACTTAAAGAAATCCATTTAACATTTCTTGTAAGGTTGGTTTAATGGTTATAAATTCCTCTTTCTTTTGTCTGGGAAACTCTTTATATCTCCTTTAAGTCTGAATGATAACCATTCTTGATTGTAGGTTTCTTCCTTTCAACACTTTGAATATATCATGCCACTCCTGGCTTGCAAAGTTTCTGCTGAAAAATCAGTCTTACAGGGTTTTCCCTTCTAGGTAACTTTTTGTACTCTCTTGCTGCTTTTAGGATCTTTTTTCTTTGTTTGTTTGTTTATCTTTAACCTTTGGCGTTTTAATTATTATGTGTCATGGTATTGACCTCCTTGGGTTCATCTTGTTCGGAACTCTCTAGGCTTCTTGGACTTGGATATCTATTTTCCTTGTTAGGTTAAGGACATTTTCAGTTATCTCTTCAAACAAGTTTTCTACACCTTTCTCTTTCTCCTTCTGGGACTCCTGTAATGCAAATGTTTTTTC